>NC_079564.1:10176816-10486071 GCF_015846415.1 Triplophysa dalaica | reverse complement strand
ATTGCTGCCAAGAAGAATCACTTATGATAGAGAAATGTTTTCGATCCTTTCTTCCCACATGTTTCTTCAGCAATCTTGCCAAACCATTAAAACACAGACAACCATGAATGTTACGGTATAAGGAAAGACTGATGCATGCATGATTGTGACATTCACCAACCCTAATAATACCACAGTCTCTTGGAGGCTCTTGACTGAAATGGAAATGAGGCCCAGCCACTCAGATGGCTAATGACAGGGCCCAAACACACGCTTTCTGTATCTTAAAAGAGCAGGCTTGTTCTTGTCTTTTTTGCCCTTTATACTGACGGAGCTTAATGACCCATACAAATCTGACTTGAGAGCTTGCAGTAAGAACAGTAGGAAGTCATGCAGGAGCAAGTATGCACTTCTGAATTGCGATTTTCTATTCTGAACTTGAACTTTGTGAAACTTTCATACCGACCCCACTGCGACTAATAGGGCAACTGTTATTTATGACCGTAATGGCTTCTGATATTCAGTATGTTTAATTGATGGATGGCTTGTTTGTAATATGCAAAAATGTTATATATGAATTATTAGGTCATAGGTCAAGTGCAAGACCATTTTTTTTACATTTCTCATACTTCTCAGAATCAGGACTTTTGTTTGGTCTGAATCAGTATATACATCCATTGAAAGTTTGAATATGATAGATTCAAAATTACAATTTTGATAAAATTGTAGTTACTTTTACAGTATACATTTATATGCAGTATTTAAAACAACGTGTTGTTAAAGAATTAACCTGTTTAAATTGTATGAATGTAATTTTATTTTGTAGATAACAAAATGTCACATTAAATGGTATTTCGTATATTTAAAAAAGCATATTAAGTCTCAAAAAAACAAGCTTAATAAACAATAAACAAACAATATATCTACACATCCATATGTAACGAATTACATCTTAAGACATATTTGGTTCGCTAAAGGACTCGAACAGATTCAGTTCTGAAAAAAAGGTCTAGCATCATTTGTTTCATCATATCTTTCAGTAATGCACCCCAGAATGTACTTTTGTTTAAATGCCAAAAGCAACAAGGCACGCCAACAATTCCTGAGTTTCCTACATGCTTGTTCATGCTCCCATCCCTCAGGACACATCTACTGCTCAAAATTAGACTGTTTTCCTGAATTATGACCTGGCAGACTTTATCTAAAACCACAAACTAATATATGGAGTCAAATAGTCTACTGCTGTCACTTATGAGAGCTCTTATAATTTAAAGACTTATTGATTGAGCAAAGACATTATTTTTAATATGATTGTTGATGTGGGTTACTTTTACAGAACATAACTTAAATAGTGTAGCCATATTTTGGTTCGTTTCAAACAGTTAATCGAAAGTTATACCATTGGTCTATCAGGTGTGTTCTTGAATAGACAATGTAAATGCTAGTTTATATATTTTTAATTTTGCTGATGTATCAACAGTTTCTTTTATTTAATGTTATAATGATTTTAAACCATAACCTGAATAATAACAACCTAATACTGTTCAATAATACCCATCTAACATTGTATGATAAGAGCCAGACTGAAAGAACCATTAAAGTATATATGGTTAGGAAAAGTGAAGTGATCTTGTACAGATGAACACCCACAAAGTCATGATGATATCCAGTTCGGTCACGCTGTAGTTCTTTCTCACATTCTCAACACATGGCTACATTTCGCTGCCAAGCTGAGAATGATCTCCGTGCTTAATGTGCCCTAATATATGAAATACCAGAGGGACCTTCTCACCACTGAGTCTCTGAGCAGGGCAGGTGGCAGCTGGGCGTTTTTACCCAGCCCTAAAAAAATGAACCCTTCATCTGAGCTCAGTTGTTCTCAAACCCATAGTGTGTGTGTTAGCTGGTGCGATAAAAGTTTATTTAAAATGTTGTAAGCCTACAGTGCCTATTTTTATGCAAATGATGTAATGAGTGGCCCAAGAAAAATTGTGATTTTCAGGCTGGGAAGGGTCTAAAACATTTCATCAACTTATTTTTCAATTACTTTTTGGGTCAGTAAATCACAAACATCTGGAGAAGTCATGAAAAATTAATTGTTCAAAAGGTGTGGGAACTGCTGTGGGAGCAGGAGTTT
The DNA here is from genome assembly GCF_015846415.1 of Triplophysa dalaica. Classification (NCBI taxonomy): domain Eukaryota; kingdom Metazoa; phylum Chordata; class Actinopteri; order Cypriniformes; family Nemacheilidae; genus Triplophysa; species Triplophysa dalaica. The sequence continues at coordinate 10,483,955 of NC_079564.1, read as the reverse complement.
GGTCACGCATGAAGAGAATTCTGCATTGCGTTGTATATTTAGTTTCAATGTGAAAACTGAATTAACAGACTAGTCGTCTCTGGCAAGCATGATGTTTTAGAAAATGGGAGGACTGGAGCATGAAGAGAAAAAGGTCTTCATGATGTCCCACAAAGCTTGTTTCAAAACATGCATTTGGACAACATGAACATGTGTGCTTATAAGACTTATATATGAATATGACGTACAGAAGGGGACCAGGAAAGATTAGGTGCATTGTTTTAGTTCGTTTCAGATAGTATCACATGGATTTTAGTGGCTGAGGTTTGTTTAAGTTTATAAGCATTAGCTTTGCATGGGTGAGATCCTGGACGAAAAACATAACATAGAGTTTTAGATGATTCACTGTATGTTTGTTTTAGTTAGTAAATCTGAACATAATTGTGTTTTGGCTCAATAATCCGTAAATTACTGGCTTTGATTTTTTTTTTTTTAAGAATTAATGCATGTGAATGGTGTTGCCATGAGGTAATTACTGAGTTTGTGGTTTGAGGACTCTTGTGTTTTCCCCGGAGACATCTGCAGACTATCCCGGAGTCTGGTTTCCATTTCCACACAAGAATGCTGACAGCAGTTGCCTGGATTTTTGGAGGTTTCGGGGGGAAAATGCTCATGCTTTCCATTAAGTTCACTTTACTCCTTCATATGAAATATCACAATGTCACCCTTTCAGTTGTGCTCTCACGGAGGGACTGGTTTATGGAGGTCAACGCGTAAAAATGCTCCATTGTGTTTCTGAACCCACTGAACTGTGCCACAAATGTAAGAATGGGTTCTGTTGAAGTAGACTGCCTGCAGGAAAAGAAATGTTTTCAGCTTGATTTCATGCCCATTAGGACATACTGTATATTGGCATTTGTGTTCACATTTTACTTCAAGCTGTTAGAAATATTGATTGAAATACGCCTTGAGTTTGGTGGGGGGCTAGACACTTTGTGAACAATGATAGATGGAGAAGCAGCGTTTTGGAAACCCATTCGTATAATTACAATTTAGTTGCTTTGAAGAGAAACAAAACGTGTCAAATTCAGAAGCCAAGTATTCATAAAAATATCTAAAATATTAGTTGCCATGACTCTTTTGTGCGGTTGCCAAGCTGCTGAGGTCTTCCGAATAGAAGGAGATTATTTTGTTGCTGTTGCAATACGGTGTTCTAGGTGGTTGCTTAGTAAAAAGAGTTCTTCCCCAAATATCTGTGATATTCTTATCCCTGATATAGCTGGTTTTAGTGTCTACCATGCAGTCTAATCACTTAATCAACTTATTAGAAAATTCATATCACATCTCACCTAAACAAGCCACATGATTTAAAGGAACAGTTCACACCCCCAAAACAATGCTTTCATCATCTACTCACCCTTAAGTTGTTCCAAATCTATATACATTTATTTGTTCTTATGAACACAGAGACAGATATTTTGAAGAATGTTTGCCAGCAAACAGTTCTGGGGCACTTTTGACTACCATTACCCATAAACGCAGGAGTTATTCATCTTCATAACGAAATCACAGATGTCCAGACAGCAATTTTTTATTATATGAATATATAAAATATGACATATATACTGTGGAAAAACTGTTTAAGATCGTTCATTCATTGTCAGTATAGATATATAGATCAATCAGTCAATTAGTCCCAAGACATATGTCATGAAGAGAAAAGATGTTGTTTTGACAGAGTTCATGTGTTTGATTCAAATTCAATTAATAAATATAAATAAATGAAAAAAATGTTATATATTTATAAATATATTGACCCATATATATAAGTAATTTATAAAAAACACCACATCTGCTCATTTCCATATTATTATGCTATATATACGCAGTTTATATAACAAACACTGCAATAGTTTTGAAAAAAAAAATCAGTTTGAATTTAATGTTATGGTTCATACTTTTTCTAAACACCCAAGCCTAAAGATGAGCAATAGTTATATTAATGGCAATGCCTTTCTTAGAAATATACTTGCTCTTGATTATCAGTCCTCTTCTCTTCTGCTTAGTTATTTCTGTTTCAGGATGGTCTCAAACAAAAGGACCCAGACAAAAAAAGGGCTGCAATCCATCCAGACTTTGTGAGCGACATTTCCTGCCTCTTAACACATCAGTTCACAGAGCCAGAACACTCTCACATCCAGAAATAAAACATGCCACTTCAGGCGAGAATGAGCAGTTTTTTTATCATAAGGACGAGGGTGTGGATGGATGTGTTGATGTTAACCAGACAATAGAGGAAGTGTTTGACATGTATATGCAGACAGGGGTGTGGATTTGGATTAAATCGTTGTAGAATATCAGTGTAGTTTTTTTTTTGCTTTGTACATGTGACATGAAATTTTGTCTTGACTAATACTGTGTGTGATGCAGGACTACATGTTTTTGGAGAATAACAGAAAATATTTAGTTAAGAATTGAAGATATTTTTGAGAAATTGCTGCCACAAGTGTTTTGTATGCTTGCCAGGCTGCTGCTTTTGCTTGTGTGATGTTGTGATTCATAATAGCCTGTTGTTGTGTTTTTCTCTCTTAGAAAAAGAGCTTTCATTATAGTTCTGCAGTTAACAGCAATTCAATATTTTTCAATTAGATCTTTTGATTAAACGTTTGAACCTGTGAAATGAACATGTTTTATGGATAACACACTATATTTTTTTGTAAAACCAACGTTCTGAGAATATCAATTTCATTTTAGAATAGAAATAAAGGTAAAAAAATTATCGCTCTTTTACCAACCAAGCAGCGAGCTTTACAAGTACGATGACAATAATTCCATTATAAAGCAAGTAAACATTGCCCTCCATCATTGTTTATTTATGTCCTTTTGGTTTTTATTTCCTTGTGTGTTGTTTTGTTCTGTCTTTGATAGACGTGCTTGTCATATTTAAGCTTGCAGCGCTGCATCTTGTCCTCTTCTAAAGTGTAAAAAAATGTGAGATTTATGCAAGTGATCAAGGCCAGTCTTTGTGTGGAACGAAATGAATTACCTTCCTGCCAGAAAATAAATTGGACTACTCCTACTACATTTGACCTGGAATGTTCCCTGTGAAGAACACTTGCAGAATGAGAATGATTCAGAAACTCAGCCACTGCTCTGTGTACTCTGCCTGTCCTTTAGACCTTCAGTACAAACAGAATATCCATATTTAACACATAGAGATGAGAACATAGAAGCACTAAAACTGTTAACGCTTAAACGAAAAATCTGTCATCATTTACTTTTCAGCCTCGTGTTTTTCAACTTGAATACATTTTTTTAGGTAATAAATAATCCCGTTGTGCATTTCTGGTGACATAACAGGTAAGTGACTTTTGAGACAAAGCATAGGAGAAGATTTTTTCATATTTTATAACGTGGATTATTTACATTTTCTCTTTTTTTTCGGAACAGAGCATTCTGTTATATAGACGGTTTCTTCGGACGCAAACACCTGGCCCGAAATTTGTTGATCGGTCTGGCTAGTAGCAAATAATAAAACTATATTTTACTTCATTTAAATTTATATTAATTTATATTACTCTTTTATTGTGTAATAACAATTTATTTAATAATTTATTAAATAAATTATTTGTTGTATTTTATTGTATTTATTATACAGTATATTTTTTAAATACACAATTTGAATGGATCGTGTACTGTAACTCTGTTGGATTTAAGTCTAAGTAGCGGTTCTTCTGGTATCCCAAAATAATACTGACAAAACATACTTTTATCTCGCTTGCCAAATAATTTACTTGTTATTTATTTTGCTTGTTATAAGAAAAAATCTCTAGGGTCTCTATTTTGTGCAGATGTGTACCAGAAGACACTTTTAGGCCACAAAGCATTTATGTGCAGTAACATTTGTTAATGTTGTTGCTTTGAAAGCGTCTCTATACTGTATAAATGTTGCTGTTGTTAGAAACACTGGAATCTGACCAATATGCTTGCAAATGACGTTATTACTGAGATTAAAGCACAAAGCATGCTTTGTTCGGGTTTGTTCAGAGGCATATTAAAAGTCCTTGTAATCTCCAGATTGAATCTCCAAAAAATATCTGTCCCTCTTCGTCATCCAAATTGATCTCAAAGATTAAATTAAATCTTTTGAAAGGGAAATGCAAGACACTTGAAGCTTGGGGGTGGAGTGAAGAACAGGTGAAGGCAGGCATGACAGGTGAATTAATTTTAGCTGCGAGCATTTTGGGGCAAGGCTCAACCTGCACTTGATTTTACACAAGAACTGAATTCAGATGTCCAGATCAGAATAGTGTTTATTATCAAATATATAGTGAATGTGTGATAATTACTATGTATGAAATCTTCTCATTATCATCATTTGACTAAATGCATAAATAAGGTTTTTTGAATTTAATACCGAAAGAGTTATGCTTACATTCTTACATTTACATGTACGCATTTGGCAGACGCTTTAATCCACAGTGATAAAATTGTACTATACATTTGTGTCTGACTATGTCCAATCCCCTGGGATCGAACCCATGACCTTGGTGTTGCTTGCGCCATGCTCCATAGGAAAGCTTCTTACATGATGCCCACTCGTGTGCTTGTTGAAATGATTGTCAGGTTGTTGATTGGTAGATGGTTACTAGGCTGCTCTGGATCGTTGCTAAAGACTAAAAAGCTCACCCCCTTTTGAAAAGCCCACCCGTTAGTCTACAAAGAAGCAACAGAACCTCAAAGGATGCTCTAAAAATAAGTGGACAAAGAGAACTGGCAACAGCACAACGCTCTTAGTCTTTCTCAGCCCCAAAGCCAAACTCGTCTTTTTGTTTGGTGGCATTGCTTGTGTTCCACTTCGGTAGGTTGTGCTGGACATTTATTGTTTGGGAGATGTAAGATCTTTACCAATGAATTCATCCATTATGGATTCTAGACTTTTCTTCTCCACATTCTCACAAAACTGCACATAGCATTATTTCAAGATGTCTTCTGAAGTTCTTTCCAAAAGCATCTTTATTGATTTTCCGTATTTGATCGATTAATTCGCTCTGATCACATATTTATGTTGGCAACACAACATGAATTGTAACATTTTATGTAAGGTGAGGGATTTGTTGGTGACCACGAGGGTACAGTGCAAGATTCAAGAGATGATGATGATCTCCAGATTCAGATTACATTGGGCCTTAAAAAAAATTACAATTAAGAGAGCAGGAGAAGAAAAGGGTAACTCAATCCCTGAAGGCTGTTTGGAATGGAATATATGTACTGTAATACAAAAGACTGCTGAACTTCAATTCATAATAGTTTGTAAACTGACATAATAAAGCTCACATCTTATATTGTGATGATTGCTAGAATATTTTCATTGTAAGGCCCCCTTTGTGTAGGATGCATCGCTTTGCGGCCCCCGAAAAACCTATAATCTTAAATTTAGAATTTTTATTAAACCATATTTAGGTTTTAATAAAATGAATTATTTTGATTGGTGTTCTTATTTTCTGATGTTTGATTGCATTAAATGTATTATATATTGTTAAATTTCATAAAACACCACAAAATCTGAGGCTCCCCAGGATCCATCTTGGACCCCCAGTTTGAGAACAACAGACAATAAAGCAGATCTACTAGACCCTTCAGTCCTAGCATAAAAATAAGAAAAACGTGCTAAAACAATCCACTAGAACATCCAAATCATCCAATAACTATAATGTTTTTCAATGGACAAAAATACAATAATAACATGAATTATTTACCAGAATGGTTGGGTTTTGCCTCAAGCATTTTATTCCATTATAAGCTTGAAAAGACAAGTTTCAAATCACCTGAAGGTTTCTCTTAGGAATACCTCACACGCAAGCCTAACCATGTGTGGCCTTAGGATTTATTCTGTCTTTAACCAATACAAGTCATGCATTATCATTCCTCAACATATTTGTATATTTTTCTGTTGCCCGAAGCGACTTTCAGCATATACATCAGGTGATTCTCCGCCGGCCAGAGACTTGATACATGTTCCAGGTGGGACGGCAGAAGTAAACAGAAACAGAGATTTTCCCCTTGTTCATTCACCATTGTTCCATTTTGGGGCCTTCTCTTTCCGTGACTTAACTTTTCCTTTCACTCAGAGACAAGAAATTCCCAGACTGAAGATTGCTCAAGATTGGTAAATCTTTGTGACATTGACAGCTCCAGCTCTACATATTATAAAAGGGGGCTCACTGTCAAGTTACGCATATCACCCTTTCCACTTACAGTCATGGCAAAAAGTGTTGTCAGTGACATACATTTTGTGTTTTGTAAAGTGTTCTGCTTCTGTATTTGTAGATTATTTTGCCACATTTTTCCATGGTGGATATCTTTAAATTAACATATTTTAAGTTTTAAAGGCGTTTATTGGCAAACACATAATATATGCAAAGAGTCAATATTTACATTGTTGAGCCTTGTTTTTCACAACCTCTGTAATTGGCTCTGGCATGCTGGGTGTTAGCTTAAGTGCCACATCCTTACTGATGGCATACGTCGCTTGTCTTATTAGTGCTATGATTTTATCACAATTTTAGGACTTCTAATTGTCCACTGAGGATTGACCACAGATTCTCCATATGGGATTGACATCTGATCATGCATAATAATCTATAATCAATGTGAATGAACACCACAGCATCTTAAACAGAAACTTTCCAAAAATTTTTCAGATAGGCTAAATTCAGATTGTCATAACATTACACAAAAAAAATGTTAATGTTACACTTCTGAGAACCTACAACAGTCTTCAAGTACACATTGTTCTGTGGTAAGAAAGTCTTTTTCAACAATTACACACTTCACGGTCACTTAAGCAGGGGATTGATCCCACTAGTTCCATTGCTTAATAACAGCTTCAAGAGAAGGTTTATTTTTTCTCTGGTCTGGTAAATTGCATTGACCTTCGCGATAAATGTACCACTAACAGCAGCATTTGCTTCATTACCATAAGAGCTCAGTAATTTGAGGGACATACCAATAAATCAGCTGCAGTGCATTTTTCTTACTGTTTTCCCAGGCACCAATTGTAATGCGGTCATGCGTTAATTTATCATCAGCCCCGCTGGAAAAGAGCCGTATATACTATCTGCTCCAGAAATTTCCCTTTTCGATCCATTACTCACTCAAGCCCTAATGTAGTTCATTTATCACTGGTTTATCCACTGATTAGTTTGCTGATATAAAATTGCATAATGTACCGAGATTCGTTCACCAAACTCAGACAAAAGGCTTGATTGCTTTGTAAGAAAAAATCATTTCAGGATTGGACAAGGAACGGTTCCTGAACATGGTCTAGCACATTTCTCAGACCTTTGCCAGTATTCTTATGGGATATTTGGTTTGACTTGGATATACTAGCGAGTCAGGACGGTTGAGGTTGAATGGATCATTTTACACCAATGAATCAAATTTTATCAAATTTTATGCAGTGTTCAACATTTTCGTGCACTTTTGTGAAACAAGAGTAACATTTTGTGGCTACTTTAGACATGACATTATTCAATTTTCAAGGGTTGTCGGCCCACTGAGGTCTGTATAGGAATTAAAAAATGATCTTGCAAAGAAACATCTGCTCTACAGTTTGTGTTAGAATACACTATAGTGCCTAAAAAGTGTGAAATCCACTGTTGTCCTTTTACGCATGGCACGACAACCACTGAAACAATAAGGCAAGAATTGTATGAACATCGTAAAGCATGAAGCACTTAGGAATTAAGTTGGCGAATACAATTACAGGTTACTTTAAAAATTATAGGACCCTAATTGGTTAGTTTTGCTGAGGTTTGTAGATCATTCCAGGTCTTTTGCACACGATAAGAATAGCTTAGTTTAATAGTATTGTTATTTGTTACACAGTGATGTGTGCAGCCAGTCAAAATGTGTCCAAATTACAAATCTAACAGCAGCTATATTTGTTATTGGAAATGTGCCTCATTAAGTCTGCACTCGATGGAGAATCAGATGAGTTTGCTATTCATTGTATTTAAGCATCCAGGGGATTGTAAAGGCTCAGTTAATTAGAAAAAGCTCTTTCGCTTCCAAAGAAATCACTATTTTTTGTAGTTAATGACTTTTGTTGGAAAAGTTGGTATAGCTTGTACAGCTGTTTGTTTTTGAATGTCGGGTTTGAAGCCAATTGACTAACACACAATGTTTCTATTGCGTCACAAATCACAACTTGCATTTACTCCAGAGAATGGAGTAGGGAATGTATGTTTGAGAAACAATTTCCTTCATTGTTTTGACTATAAAAAGCCTTTTTATACTATTGTTGGGAATAAGAGGTAACACTTGGTTGTATTTGTTAACATTAGTTAATACATTAAGTTACATGAACTTACAACAAACAAAATCCTTTTTCAAATGTTAGATTTTTAAAATCGATTTAATGCAGATATTAACATGAACTAATACAAATAGATGCTGTAAAAGTATTGTTCATTGCTCATATTTAGAAACATTATTTTGTCCTCCAAAAATTGCAATCTTACATTTTTGATAACTACTTTTCGCTTCAAAATTCCCTTTATAGTTGACTGTTGCCTTAATATTCTATAGTGATTTTGTTACGTTTGATTGTTCGCACAATAGCTTTTTAAAAATTTAGATTTTGTAACTATTACTGTATCTAGGACAGAAATTACAATATTTAAGCCATTGTCACAATTTTCACATGTGATTGAACTAGTCCCATTCCCCACACATATTCTTATCTTATTTTGACTTTGTGCATATAAATTCAGATCAAACTCATTTGTTTGGAAAGTTTCCTTTCTCTTCACCATGATGTCATGCACCATATGAGTCACTTATTATATTGTCAGCCGTAATATGAATTCCATTTGTGTTGCATCATTCTTCTAGCATGTAGTAACACAATCTCTACAATGTTTAAAAAAAACATTTTTGTTGTTTTTGTTGTTGTCAGTAGTTACATCTCTGCACATGGCTGCCCTGAAGCTCATGCTGCTTTTTGAAATGTTTGCACAATGCCTAAATAGTGGCTATTTCTCCTCAGAGGTGCTTGTCTAATTCTTTCCAGAACTCGATGTCTAAAGTTTTCCTCAAGTCTGGTTTTCATAAAGGAATTTAATGATATTGGCAATGCACACCATTGTACTTCAGGCTGTTCTGCCCTTACATTGTCACTCTTAACATCAAATATAATTTTTATACATGCCTTGCATTCCCTTTGGGCTGTGCGGCTGCGGTTTGATGACTGTTGGTGGACCGAAACATCAACGACTCATTAAAGCAGACGTAACACACGCAGTTTTTGCCAATCTAATATAAACCTTGAATGCCTATACAGTAGTATTGCATACTTTTAGGTTGATCACATTTATAAAAGACAGATACAGCTGTATCTTATTTCTGAAAACAGGTGAGCCCAGAGAAATACAGAGAAATACTATGTCATATGTCCTACTCGATTTTTTGACAAGTTGACCTTGTCAAGCATGAGAAGACAGCACGTTTAACATAGTAAAGAAGTCAGAATTCATGAAACACTGTGGCTCCCCCGCTTTAAAATAAAAATTAATGATGCTGCATTTTACAAATCAGACACATTTTATATAATCATAGACAGTAAACTCATCATTTTAAAGGGTAACTGACATTGAACATTAACAGACTAAATAACTATAGATTTTGCATTATAATGGGAAAATTGCTCTCAGGCGATTTTAAGTGTGACAGTAATTGCTTTGAAATATATTGTTGAGGCAGGTTCATAGTTACAAAGGGGTGTTTTGATGGCTGTAGCCACAGAGCTTTAAAGGGATGAATTTAGAGATATTTTAGTAGGTTGTCGAAAATCATGTTTATGAACTATCTAAAGCCAGAGTTAATCCTTGCTCTCCGGATCCCCGCTGCACTGCAACTCTCTTTTTAAGCCCTATTTACTTAACTAGTTGTGTCAGATAAAGATTTAAAAAAATTGTGATTATCTAAAGTGTACTCACGGAGAACCCTCTTCCAAAGTTGCATCCAACAAATAATTTTCCATTAATACGAAAACAATTAAACAAGATATGAGATAAGACAACCAACAGTTCTTGTATGACCAATCAACCAGTCAATGAACTTGACCTTATGATCTTACATTTTCAAAACCAATTTCTGAACATGTAGTGTAAATCACAGACGAATGTGTGTAGCCAATTGAAGACATCTGCAAATTTAAGCATTTTAATGAGCGATTTAGTGTAATTCTTCAGATGAATTGTCCTCTAGGGAAGCTTCAAAATTTATTTGCATTCTATTTATTAAGAAATACAAGAACTATTGTGCCGTCAAACAATCTTTTTGGAATCCTTGGGTTATCCTTTAAAATTTAGGGATGCTGCTGACTCTGAGACATTTGACAAAGTGTCACACACATTGAACTGGCAATGTTCTTTTTAAAAATCAAAATGTTTACAGCATTTATAATGTCTAGTATGCAAAATCAGATTTTTATCACAAATATCATTTACAATACATTTTTCAGGTGATAATCTAGTATAGGATTAGATATCTTCGCACACCTGAAACCTTGTATCTCCATATTTCATGATTTTTGTTGTTGTTGTTATGAATCATTATTATTACTCACCCTTTATGTTTGTCACTGGGTTTTGCAAATGTCTAACCAATACAAAGTATTCAAAGGTGCTTTGACAACCAACAATTTCCTGAAAAACATTACATTTTAACATCCAAAATAAAAAATAAATGTGGCGATCTAATAATTGTTAAAAACGATTATTTTTATATCTGACAGCCGACACATATTGAGTTATAACAACAGCAAAACATATTTTATGTGAGAAGAGAAAGAGTTTGCACAAAAATGTCAATTAAATTCCTCTAAACATGTTTAACATAAATTCAGATAAAAAAAGAAAGCACTAATCTTTTAGCCAAAATTTGCTTTTTTACCACCTGTTTGTTACCTCCTTTGTCCCTTTTCGTCCAAGACATTCTGTTCATGATTTTGTACTCACGAACAGGCTCCTGTACTCTATTCAGGACATATTAAGTCACAACATACAAATGTAAGATATTATACGCTGAGATGTGTTCCAGAGCTTTGAGAAAGTCTCCAGCATTTCTCCAAAATAAGAAAAAATCATTCAACACAATGCAGTCGATGTAAACAACGCAGTTGCGAGTCATTGAATAATAAACCCTGTAGTTTGTTCCTTCTTTCTAAACAGTGAAGACTGTGGTGTAAACAGCATATAATTACAAACACTGCCTTTCATTATCTCACAACTAATCCGCCCCACCCTTCACAAAACACAGAATTCATTACATTGTCTTGTTCCTAAGACATGTAAGAATCTTGTGTCACAGTAAACAAACAAGCTTTCGATCTTAAAGTCATGTTTAAATGTTTTGGTACTGTTTAGCTTATACAATTGTTTCTTTAATGTAAATCAATCTCGAAAGAAAAACATCAGATTCTAAAGCTTTAGCAGAAACATCAAACATACATCCGCCTACGTTACGTTATTTCGTTATTTCCGAGAAGATCAAAACCAGACCCTTGTCGTTGCCGTGGAGACACACAGTGATGACCTCGGCAAGCCAATCGGGGAAATGTTCAGAGTCCAACCGAGACAGAACAACATAAATCAGTGAAGTTTGCTGTGAGGTAATATGTTCCTAGTGCTCTGCTCGTCCCCGAATCACGCAATGTCTCATCCTACCCTTGCCCAAAGGTTCTGTTTAGTCTTTTCTACCCGACCCTCTCCTGAAAGACAGCTGGGGGCAGATTGGAACCTGATCCGCTGTGATTCAGAAAACATTAAAGGCATGTCCAAACAAACCTACGGAGTTTTCCTCTTCAGTCAATGGGAACCAAATGTTAGTTTGATCTTTGAGCCTTCTCTCGGATTCTTGGCTAAGTGTTGATATGCAAAGGGAATGTAGTGCGGCGTGACAGCGGGCAGCTGTGGTTTCCCGCTGGTAAGAAATGAAACGGTAGGATCATGACTAAGCCTTGGTTTATTGAAACGCTTGTAGAAATTCAAAGGGAGACAATTTCTCTCCAGCAAATAAACATGAGAAACATTATCTGAGATGATCCGTGAGAGCCTATGATAAGAAGCATATCTGCACCCTTAATATAAGTGATAATAACCTCTGATGCTAAAGATAAAGCAATGTTTTAAAAGTCTACAATCTAGTTCACAATCTGAAATTTCTCCAGCATTGCACATGAATCGTCCTTTAATAGCTATTTATGTGCCACGTTTGTTCAAAAGTTAAGTGCGGTGTGGACGCATCTCTTGCGTTCCTGGACTTCTTGGCTTCCTGCGTCCTCCTCAATGAGCTCCATGAGGAGTCCTCGTAGCTGCTGTCTCACCGCCCGCCTGCGGCCCGTGTCCTCCCCGCTTTCCATTTCTCCGCATTCTTGCACGGCTCTCTGTAGCTCCACCTGCAGGGGGAGCCCTGCTTTCTCACCGAGGAGCGTGGGAGAAAACCAAGACCTGAAGATCTTCTCACAGATCACCTGCAGAAAGAAAGAGACACGATAAAGAGCCGTGACAGGTATCGAGCCCAAAAGGAAAGCATCGGTACGGATGAGGGAAGCGGCCATTAGTGCCATCCCGGTCTCGTTTCATCATGTCCGGAGCAATCATCGGCCGCATTCGCTTTACGTGCCGTTTCAAAGGGACTCGAGATGTGATGGTCTACTCGACCCATTGGCCTTAACGATACAAAGCCCTTATTGTTCTGAATGGCAGGCCATACAATGGGAAGGTAGAGGTCACTATGGGTTGTGTTAAGTGATCGGGGATGGAGAGATGGGCTCTGTCTCAGCCACATGCGGTCCAGGGTTGGAATTGGTTTCATGAAGCTATAGCTCGTCTGTTAGCTTGCTCTCCTTAAAGAGAGTTGGCATTGACAACAGGTGTTGACTACCAAAACACGCAACTGACTGATGAAAGAGGTTGCGTGACAAGGACGAAGCATGGGACTCGGGATTTTTTAATTGGTGAAGACATTTAGTTTCAAAACATGCTTTTTACATAACAGAAAGGCGCCTTTTGGAAAAACATGGTTATGTATCACAATTCCGATGAAATTATTCTGTCATATATTATAGACAACATCAATTAAAGGATTTTTCTGAGTTTATATGATAGGGCTGCAAAGAATTTATTTTAAAAATCTTAATGTACATATAAGCTTAAGTTGTACGTGTGTTTAATTTTTTGTAGTTTGCCAAAATCTATTTTCTTTTAGATTTTTTCTTTATTTACCTGCGTGAGGTTAAATGCTCAGATTGTTTTACTGCAGTGTTTATTGGAGTCTGAATGGAGTTGTAGATCAGTGATGGTCAACATAGCCTTATTCATTTGATTGTGGACTTAAGTCAATGTACTGTAATGTTTATCACAATTTACATTTTATAGAGGTTTCATCTGAGGCACGCGCTTGGTGTCAACTTCTGGCGTTAGCTTGGCATTAACTTCTGTGTTTGGTTATAATATAACAATTTATTTTATGTTTAATATAAATCTATAGTAATATTTTATTGTATATTAATTTTATTACATTTAAAAAATATATATTTTATTATTTCCGAAGGTCCACCTGAAGAACGTTTCTATTCTATTCTATTCTGATTTCCTCTGTAAGGTGGAGAGAATAACAAGAAACCTTGGTGCAAACAGCATTTCTAGACACTTTTCAGTGGCACAGTAGCACCCAGTTGCTGCTTACTGCTCTGCACAACAATAAATAAACAACATTTTATGACAACTTTTTGGTTTAGCTAAAGGAGATGGTTTTGCCGGTTGCTTTTTGAAGACATAACAATGAACTTTAATTTGTGTTACTCGCTCGTTGCGTTCCTTCAGTTTGGTCAGCCCTGTTAACCCCCATTGTGTCGGAAAGCAGTAATGATGGTGCTATCTGATTCCCATCAGCGTTATCATGAACTATTAACATTCCTTGCATTTTTGTTGCCAGTGTTTACAGCTCAAGAACAATTGTCTACTCTGGGCTGTTTTACAAGACTTTTCCAAAACAAAGTCATTTACTGTTCTTTAAACCAGCACATTAACGCAAACATATTACTAATTACAGCCCATAAAATTATAAGGTACTGGAATGTACAATCATAGCTGGAAGCCGTGACATAATTGTGGTGTTATTCACTGATAAAGAGATGCATTAACATATGACAGTCACAGTAAGAAGTGGCACCCTCACCTGAAGGTTGCTGTTTTTGCGTTTCGAGCCACATCTGTTTTTACTCTTGTCACACTTGGAGACACAGTCGAAGAAGTTGCAGTCGTTGTCACTGGTGCAGTTCTGCTCAAGTATGTCTCTCATTTTAGGCTCAAAAAAAGCCATGTCCACATCTATTGCTACCACCTGACCGATTACAAAATACATTCATATTAAATATATAGAATTTCCCACGTATAATTGTATGTGTAGGCTTTAAGTTTATTTTTCTGAATAGTATCCAATCATTTTAGGGCATAACATAACCATTATACATTTAAATGTGAAAATCTGAGTTTCATTCCCACCTCAGACATTCAGATCCCTCAATATTTACTAAACGTACTGTTCCATATATACATAACCTCTGTGAAGTCTCTCTGAACTAAAAATTCTCTATACAACTAATAAAATTCACATTCACCAAGCATTGACAAAGCTGTTTTAGGTTAGTACATGCCGAGCTCTTTGTTTCATTTGAATATTAATGAGACATTGTGCATTGCATAACAACTTGCGCACAGGGAGGCTCGGCATAGATTTAAGAATTACATGCACATTGTCAAAAGGCTTTTTGAACATCTACACTTGATAGATGGGTGTCATAGCATCACACGCTGTATAAATAGGAACTGTCAAATGACAGTTGTTGTTTACAGTAGCAAACATTACAGAGTTAAAACCCACAGAATGAGCCGTCTCTAATCTCAGTCTTGACGGCTTTACTGGAACATGACTGAATGTCTAATGCAAAGTATTTACTGTCTATAAATATTGATCTCAATTTAAATCATGTTACACGACTTATGAGTAAACATATTCAAAACTCATTTTATTGAGTTTTCTCCCCTGCCAAAATAATATTTTAATAAATAAAGATTTAATAATAATCTTTTGTGTCCATGAGGTATTGTTAATATACTTATGAGGACTTAAAAATTGATAAACAATTGCTATATGTTATAAATCATGTATGCTATGATTGCTATAATTAACTTTTAGTTTGGATATTAACAACTGCAGTTCAGAAAAGGAGTTTTGCTTTGTTTTAAAAAAAATTAAGGAAGCTTTTTGATCACTTGTCTATCCATTTAAACACTACTATACATGCACTACTGTACTGTTATTGTATTGGAAAATCACAACGTAAAACCATAAGACAATAATTATTTGATTTTGAATTTAATACAAATATAATGATACTATATATTTTAAAAATAGGACTATAATTTGCATCCTTTATCTTTTTTATGTTTAATATATTAATAATCACCATTTAAAATTGATACATGTCACTACTGTCCTTCTGAAACCATGAATCTCCATATTTTTCAATTTTTTTCCATAAATCATCATTATTACTCACACTTTAGGTTTGTCACTGGGTTTAGCAAACATCTAAGTATCAAAAAAATTAACAAAAAGTGCTTGTCAACTTTGACCACAATATTTAATAATTTCAAAAGTACAGTGTTTCCATTTCCTGAAAAACAGTGAATACAAGGTTTTGGAAGGACAGCGACGATACGAAACATATTGAATAACAACCTTATGGTCTAATCTATTACTGGTGTTTACTCACCGTCAGGTCCTTCCTGATAGCAAAGTTCTCTGGTTTGATATCACAGAGATGTAAGCGATGGGCAAAGTCGTTCTCAAAATGCTCCACCATCTCTAAAAAGCTCAAGGCCACCCGGGGCACCATATCTCTTGCTGTTAGCCTCCTCTCCCTTCCGCTCCATGGGCTCGGTGAAGGGTTGAGTGAAAGCTCCTCCAAAGAAAAGATATGTTGGTCCCACGCGTGTCCAGCAGCCAAGAACTCCACTGCGTAAAAGTGACCGCAGGAGCCCAGAATCTTGGCCACGTGATGGGTTAAATCTTGCAGTACCCGGAGGAAAGTATACTCCTCTTGTTGAAGGAGAGCCCAGAGCGAGGCCAGCTCAGCTCGCGAATAAGTCCGCTCTTTCTCCTTCAGCCTCTGGCCCCACAACCGGGGCAGTGTCAGGTTAGTTCCCGTCTCCAGGCCGAGTGAGTTCTTGATCTCCAGGGTGGCGTAGAAGATGACATCCAGGGGCGAGAGCTCTTCCTCGCCACCCGCTCCTCCTGCAGCGTCCTGATAATCAAGCAGAGCTAACGCCTCGTAGGAGGAGAAATTTTCCAGCTTGGATTTGAGCACGACAGGCACCCCACGCCAGTTGGCGGCCATGACCTTCTTGCCGTTCTCGTAATAAAGGCAGCGTTTGTATTCCACTTGACCGGCCACGCAGAGGTCTTCGCAGAGGTCGCCAGTCAGCACTCCCTGATGATAGTCATTACACTGAAACACAGACACATAACTGTACATCAGCTAGCCGAGGCAAACAACACTCTTACTATTGAATATACATTACTTACAGAAACAATTTTTTTACATTAAAGTATAGGTTTGTGTTATGAAGATGATGCTCAAATACTGTAAAAGTTGACAGTTAATAATGATGGATTAGTAAGAAGGTAAGTTTATTAAGGATCACTTTATTAAGCCTTATTTTAGGGTTGCATGGGCAGAACATTCTTTCAACAAACTAACAACCACCAAGAGCACCTTAGCAAGGATAAAAATCTGAAAACCATTGGGAACACTTTTGTTTACTGTGAAATATTGATGCCTGTGGAACCACTGGTTCCAATGTATAATAAAATGTATTTATTACTTTTGAAGATCACGTCAACCCAAGAATTATAAATTGCGGGGTAAAAATGTTCCCTTTTACCAAGGAAATGCAGAAAGCTTCAAAGGGATTTTAGGACTTTAATAGCACTTAAAAAAGAATAATGCACATTAATTTCACGCTTATTAAGGTGGATTTCTACAGACTCTTAATTGTTTTTTTATTTTGTCTTAATTACAATTTTTACATTTTGTATTCTATCATATTGACCGAAAGTCTACAATCAAGTGTATTGAATTCTACTGTACATCCCCAGATTTCTTATATTTAATTTATGTTTTATGATGCGTCTCCACAGTGTGACTCATTTCATTTGCTTTAAATGAATGCACAGTGTATTTAATGAATGCAATCTTAATTCAATCTCATATAACACTTATTGGATATATGCCTGTGTCGAGATATGTTTCCAAAGCCATCTGTCAGCATCTTTTAATTCAATGCATAAAATTTGCTAATTTAATCCCAACAATGATTATTACTACAGTTCTTCTTTTTCTTGCTTTTCCCTTCTGCCATAAAAAACGAGCGAGTTATGAGTTGCCTCGGCAGTCTGCTCATATGTCAGTTTAGGGAGCCAAGGGCCCCGGGGTGATCTAGAGAGACTCCACCGCAAAACCTCCTCTGCCACCTTCCAAAGTAAACAGCTGTCATCTGTATTCAGTCCTGAGCTGGACCGGGCAGTTAATGGTCCTTCCTGATCTTAGTGATATGTTTTCCTTATCATTATCCATCATAGTGGTTTATTGAATGGTCTTGCCTAAAAACATGTCAACTGTGTTTTAAAAAACAGCCCTAGCCATGACCTTGTATTCATAATTCATAAAACCTAAAAATGACTTTAATCTTAACATCATACATTTGTGCTGATTAAACTTGCTTGGCTTTAGATGGCAATGAAAACACTTGATTTTTACAGTTTCTAAAGTCAATGCGACAGATTCTTGCTTGTGCAAAAGTTAAATCATGTTTTTTTGGTGTTTGAAGTGGCTGCTTTCCCAAGTCAGAAGTTTTGCTTATCGTTCGCCTGACAAAAATAGCACACCCTTTTCTAGACAAACCGGACGATTTGAAAAATAATGAGTTTAATACCTAAAGTCACAGTTGTCATTAGTAATAATAAATCGGGGCTATCAAATGATTAATCGCGATGAATCGCATCCAGAATAAACGTTTGTTTACCAGGACACATATTCTTCATTGATAAAACAAACCACTCCCATATTTTAAATGTTAACATCATCAGAAATGTACAAACATGCTATCTTATGTGTGTCTTTGTGCTCTGGCCACACTGAATAAGAAGTATGTGTTTCTGTCAGCATGACCGCTGGATTGCAAACAAAGCAATGAATTATGACATACGACTCGAGCTTCCTCTGATCTGTGTTCCGTGTGTTCCTTGCCTCCACGCATTCATCTTCAAATCTCTGTACACATTGACTGCATTATCTGTACTGAACACACAAACACAGAGACTGAGATTTAGGGCGGCCATTCATCCTGAATATGTCCAGACCTTGTGGTGGGAAAGTTTACATGCAAACGGGAGCTAAAAACAACTGTTGTCCCATCTGATGCAAGGCTGGAAAAATGTAGGGAATTAAAGTGGATGTGTGGAATTTGGCAGGAAAGGATAGAGTGTAAAAAAACATTGGCCTTGACCAGATGCCCTGGTGTGACCACATGATGGCTCTTTATCCCACACAAATACAGCGTGAGGCCCGCGAGAGGGTCTATGTTTAGCCCCCTGATAACAAACCTCTGAGATTTACACTACCATATTCAGACAAGCTAATGTTAAAACTACCAACTGGGAGTATGTTGAGTCATTTGTATCACTAAATTGAGGCTTAAAGGATTTTAATAAATCTCATTCTGTATTTAAGCTCTCTAAACAAATATAATATCTCTGTAAAAAACAACTTACTGTAACTTAAAAGCATCTTCAATGGGTACTAAGGATGTGAAATGAGAAAAACCATATTTATTTTATTCGAGCATCTAAGGTTATGATAAGAGACCCTAGCGGACATCTTCTTTTTCTGTTGCCCATAGGCTGGATTGCCATCTGTGCTCTTGCTGGTGAGTGTCGGCATGTTAAGAATGTCTGCATCACTCCATCTCTTTCACCAGAAACTCACTTAAATAACCCAGAAAGTTCAAAGAAGGCAGTTGTCTGCCATATGGTGTCTCATATGTCTTAGATAACCATATTTCGCACAAAGTGACTTGCAACTGTACCATAGTCATTTTTTTGATCATATTGATTCAATTTGAATCCACAGGTGTGGCATTGTTACAGACATCTGATCAAGAAAAATATCAAAATATCACAACTAGAAGTACTGTAAAAACAGAGCTGTTTAATAACCATACAAACAACCTAACAAACTTAAAATGATTTGCATGAGTTTGCCTCTTGCTTTTAACAAAAATGCCTCATTTTATATTTTGTCATGCAATGCAATTACATTCAAACATTTTTGTTTCATGTCTTAATACAGTACTTTGTGTTTATTGTTTAAAAAATGGAAATTAATATCATCCACAAAGATCCAAACCATATGTTACCAATAGACCGTTTCATCGCACGTGCGCCCCTGACCCACAGATAACTTCCAGTTTGTTTTGTCTAATAATATAACTATTTTTATTAAATGTATATCAATATTAATTTATTTTATTATTCAACTGTATTATAATTGTATTAAAAACTCTATTGCACTCTATTGCTTGTGAATGTGTACCGGAAGTTAGGTGTGGGTCACAAAAGAGCGCAGTAACGTTTGTTTATTTTGTTAAGATGAAACCGTCTATACGTGTATTTTTACCTATAGTGGAGACATTGATTTGGAAAACAGCTCATTTATCTATTTTTGGAAGTGGAAACTCAGAATGTGTTGTGTGAGGGGTAGGTTTAAGTTTGGAGGATATGTAGTCATATACAGCATAGAGGATGTTTTGTTAATGAAACATCCCCATAAAAATGGAAATCTTCAATTCTATTCATGCTTATTTTTACAGCGCTTTTCAAAGTTTACACTATTGCAAAGCAGCTTTACACAAGGGCACAATATTAAGAAACACATAAGGCACAAACAGTAAAAAAATTATGCAAAAAATAAATAAATTTGGAATCATTTTTATAGTCAGGAGCTGACATCATCTGACCAAATACTTTTGTAATAATAATTTTTTGATATATGAAAAGCGGCAATGTCTTCTGTATCATTTAATATATTGAACTATATTAGCAATGTATTCTATATAATTTTTGTTTTCTATATATATTAGCAGTTAATATATAAAAAAATATATTTTCTTTGTGTAAAGTTAGTCCTGAAGCACTTCATATGTCAGTTTTCCGAAAAATGTTTTTTTCTAATTTCACATGAATGAAGTCATTAAGAAGTTTGTTTAACGTTTAAATCAGTTTGTACATGTTCTGTTCATTGTATTTTGTGCAAACGTTGGTTTACAAAAAATAAAGAAAGTGCTTCATAAACAGTACATCCTCCAAAATGTCTATAACAGTCACATTAAACAAATAAGGTCCTCTGTGGATTGATATTAATGATAAAAAGAGAAGCAAGAAATCGTCTCTAGAACAATGAACGTTACATTAAAGTCTCTCAGGTTGGTGGGTCATGTCCATCTACCACATGGAGGACCATCTGTGCTTAACCCTCACATAAGAATATAAGCATGAAATGAACCTGTGCAGAAGAGCACCATTATAAAGAGCAGTTATGTTCTTTCTATGATACCGTGCCAAGAATCCTGTAACATATAGGTCTCATTGAGCAGGTGACAGATGGCATGGCTGATTAAAAAAAGGTCTTGTGTAATTCAGACAACAATTGCGCAAAGGTTCTCAGCCCCATGCTGGGAGAAACCATAAACAGTTTACTCTTATTTGTTTATTGCAGAGCTGAACCTCGTACAAAAGCTAACTGTTTGGCAGACTATCAGAATGTTTTACAGCTCATCAGCCGAGAAGTTGGATTAAGTGTTTAGGAATTTGAATGATGGAAAACTTCCACAATTGCTTTTGGTGTACAAAAAAATCCTACTGTGAATATTAAGCTTTGCAGATTTTGCTTTGCATACATAAGAAGAACGTCTTTCATTATTATTACACTCATTACTGTCGTATTAACATTAAATATTACTATTTCTTTTTTATGAGCATCTTTATCACAGAGTGTGTGGTCATAGAAGGAAGTGAAAGCTTTACTCCAGCAAGGATATTACTCACTTGATGATTTTCCAAACAAATATCGGACGTGACTTATGAGAACAGCGCTATCACTGCAGTGTAATCCAATACAGAGCACATGATAAACCCATCAAAATTCAATAACGTTTGGCGTCCTGTATTTTAACCATTGTAAATTCATCAATGAGATCATTTTGGGATCAATGCGAGAGGAATTTTGCCTTTCAATGTAGGACAGGAAAGGCCTAAATCACTTACACAACCATTTCATAAATCATTCTGAATGTCTTACCAAAACAAGCAGATTATATATTTTTGTCACTTGTGCTTTAAAATTCTTACCACACGTTGCTTGTTATGTTGTTATGAGCTACAGGAAGAAAAAAATTCTGCTTCCAACTGTCTCGATACAGATATACTAACACAGTATCTAATACTGACACAAAATACTTAATAGACCTTCATGTGGTTATTGGTGGACATTATACTGTTTTTATCAACATAGCTGTTAAACGTGGTTCTGAAAAGAATTCACAAACTATTTAAGGAAATGTGGATTTGAATACGGCCCAACAATGACGGCATCCTTTAAGTCATTGCCAAAATGACAATTACCCTTGTTTGTGTCTCCACCCAGTCATCATCAGTGCTGTCATTCCACTGACTGCAGCTGTTTGAAGTCAGACTAAAGTTCTATGATTTTCAGATTTTACACACTTGAATCAAAACGGTGCTTTCCATACATTTACACATTTGGCAGACGCTCTTATCCAAAGCAACTTACATTGCACTTTCCTATACATTTGTTTCTAAGTATGTGCAATCCCCTGGGATCGAACCCATGACCTTGCTCTTACAACTGAGCTACATGAAAGCTGAAACTTAATATACTGGCGTTAGTTGATTCAGAGTTTTTTCCTTTCTGCAAAAGACTCAAGTTAAATGTAAGTCATAAGTTAAAAAGATTTGAAATGAAAGAGCCTTGTAATATATACATGCACAGAAAAAATTAAGAGACCATTGCAAATTTTTATTTAATCAGTATTTTTAGATGTATTGTGGCCATTTCAGTCCAGTGTCTGCTGAGTTTTAACAAGATCAAACCTCGGGAGTGACATAAAGTCATCCAACAGTGATGTGAAAGACTGTGAAAAGAGAAGAGACTGTGATGTGAAAGACTTTCGTGTCACTATATCATTTCTCAAAGAATTGCATTAGTATTTGTATACGTCTCATTATAAATGTATGTATAATTGTATAATACAACTGTATACATACCATTTCAAAATTAATACACTGTATTTGTAGGTATTGTATGTGTTTAAGTGCAATGATCATGTTTGTTCCATTCTGTGAATTACAGTCAATATTTCTCCCAAATTTTAAACAAAAACATTGTATCTATTTGCATTTATTTCCAGAAAATAAAAAGTGGAGAAACAAGTGAAAATAACAGAAGGTAGGCTCTGTATTTTTTTCAGACCTCAAATACTGCAAAGAAAAAACAAGTTTAAATCCACTTTAAGCAATACAACAGTTATATTTGTACATGTATTTAGGAAAAGTAAAAAAAAATGTGTATGTGATAATACTGTTCGTTTTATGAATCACTGTTGGAAGACTTTATGTCAGGTTAAAGTTTAACAGACACTGGACTGAAATGGCCACAATACATCTAGAAATGCGGATTTAATAAACATTTGCATTGGTCTCTTAATTTTTTCTGTGAATATATATATTACAAGGCACTTTCATTTCAAATCCTTTTTAACTTATAGTCTTTTGCAAAAAACAGAAAGGAAAAAGCTCTGAATCCACTTACACTTGCAAATTAAGCTTCAGTAACATCAATTGCCATGCAAAGAGTTTCCGACTAACTGTCAGTTTTTTTATGAGAAGAGGCTGCAATTATCTCTCAGACCCTGTTAAAGACCACCAGGAACGGTTTTGCGGTTCACGATGTGGCAACAAACAAAATGTTCCTTCAGCACTCACTTGACATCTTGTAATCCACAAGTTCAATAAGAGCTTTAGGTATCCCCTGAGGAGCAATGCATAATCTTTTAATAGAGGCCTGATATTGCCGCAACCCATAATTCAACGCTTGATTTATGTAATCCTGCAGTATGAAACGCTTTGTTTTATTTGATGAAAAGTTTAGAACGAATTTAAGCGAGTTTTTAATTTTTAGCCAATCAATATTTTAAGAGTCTAAAAAAAAGTAAAAATTTTCAATTTTTCCTTCCACATTTTAATCTACCTGCCTACATATTCCACAATCCAAGCGAATCCAGACAAGTACTTTGCACTAGTAATTTGTTGCCTCTTGTTTTTCCTCAAGCAAGACTGACAAGTTATAATACAAGTCTGTTTCTTAAAACAATAACTACTTTGCATCTTACTACAAGTAAAATTATCTAACATGCGCTCATCTTTTCATACAACTGAATAAAGTTCAAAATTAGCTTTACCACCCTCTGCAGAATCTGTTTGCTCTTGTCGTCGGTGCAGAAGTCAGAGAACATATTTCTGTGAACGAACACCAGGCTGTTGAGGAACAGCCAGGAGACCAGCCAGACCAGAACGACAACCAGTGCGCTCCTACGGCACACCTTCACCCCCAGCCACCTGAGGACGCAGCCCCCGCGGGCCGACCCCAGGGCCCCGCGCAGGGACCGCCGCATCTGGGACCCCTTCCCTCAGGAGTCTGCTGGAGCTGCGAATCTTCCTCACCGTTTCTTCCCCGGACATCTGTGGTGGTTTTGTTGAGGATATCTGCCCTGTTGCTCTTCTCTGGGGTCCGTGTCAGCGGTTAACCTCCTGCCTTCTTCTGGGGGGGCTCGCATGCCTGGTCGCGCCGTACTGTTAAGCGGAGCGGCTTGCGGATCTCTGTCGCCCAGCTTCCTCTCTGCCTTCCTGCATTTGTGTTGTGAATGAAGGAGGCAGGCAGTGGTGTGTGGAGAAAGTCTCAGAGTCTGGCCCAGATTGCTTGACTGTCTTTCAGTCTCATTTCAGCACTTCATTTCCCACAAGTTGTCCTTCGGCGACTCACCTTTTTCTGAACGCTTAATGTGTTTCTCAGTCTTCTCCAACGTCTTGAATTCTGTCTTCCACCTACTCCCCTTGTCTTCTCTCTGATTCTGGCTCTCAATTCCCTCTCTCTCTCTCTCTCTCTCTCTCTATACAACACTCCACCTTTTTTCCCTTTGCCTCCCGCCCCCTTCTTGAGCGCTTGCCTCCTCTGGGTCGCCTTCTTCTCTGTTTCCAAGGCAGCGAGGCCTTTCCTGCCGGCGCACAGACCACTCCTGGGCTGCGGTGTTGTGCGAGCTCTGCCAAATGCTTGTGCCAACCGCGGCAGACTCGGACACTCCACAGCCTTCAGCTCTCACTTAAAATCCTGTTTGTATTTTCAACCCCACCAAAATAAAACACTAATACACAAGCTGCCCTTTGGACCAGTATTACTGGTTATTTGATCTGGGACGGGTTCTCCCACGGTAATAATAACCAGGAATTTAATTTCCAGGATCAGGAGAGAGTGGAGGGCTGAGCTTGCAAGTTGCGGTTGGAACTGCAGCAGCGGGAATCTCAGCGGACGCTTTCCCGTCGATTGTTGGAGTCTGCAGGAACGGCCGCAGGTGCACAGAATCCCTAATCGCCGGCTTTAGAAAAGAAAAAGCTTTGCAGCCAAGGACAAGAATAATTTATTCATTTAATATGTTTTTCTCTAAGTCTCTACACGTTGATGGGGAATGCCTCGGGTTGCTTTAATTGCCAATTAGATAGATGTATAAATGTGCTCTGTGAGTTTTCAAACGTATTAAAGCCATCATCAAATTGCAGATACTCTTGAGATGCCCTCTGCTTTGTTGTGCACTGTTAAATGCACACATTGTTAAAATGGTCATGGATTTTAAACTTCTGGCAAATTTGATTGTGAGGGCATTGAGAAACACATCTGTAAAGTGAAAATTCATCACAAATTGTTTCTGTGATTGAATTAAAAGTAGAATTGTAGATTTACTGATAATGGCATTGCTGTAAAACTACATTTGAATACTAAATATTGCACTTATTTGTAACTTGAATTTGTAATTGTTTATTTAATATATTTTATTTCATATATCATTTTATCTGATTATTGTTTGAGCTGAAAAAAATAAGAACATAAAGCTTATAAATGTATAATGTCAAAGGTAACAAAAATCCAACGCTCGAAGTCTTTGATTTTTTAGATGGTGTAATATTGCCATCTTGTGGTTGTATGACACTTTTACATTTAAAAACATCACACGCAGGGTACAGTAGGAAACGTAAATGCTACGTGACTGAAAGAATGTACTTTAAATTAGCTTTAATAAGCTTTTCGGATGTAATTTATCAATTTATCAATCGATTACGGCACAACTTTTGGTTTACTTTCAACTCAAATTTAAACATTTATTATACTTTTAAGAGAGAACGATTCCAAACTCTATTTTCAGAAGTTGTTTCGCTCGGATACAGGTAAAATAGGTCAATCGTAACTTCCGTTTCATAATGACTTCAGTTTCAATGTGAACGCTAAACGAATACGTAGGTTTTAAAATGTGCAAAAACAGAACAGTGCTTGAGCCTCCTCCGAGGGTCGCATTTGTCCCCCCTATAGCATACGTCATCGAGGTTTAATGTTTCAGGTTTTATTTAAAAAAAGCATCATTTTATTTCAAGGTAAGAATTAAACTTAGCGTTTTTTAACCTTAAATCGGATACACACATTGTATTACATCTAAAGCGAACAATGATATTCGTTTTAGCCGAGTCAAATGACCCCTTAAGAGAAATTCATGTTAGTTTTATAATGTTTTTTAACTGCACAAATGAGACCTAAGAATGATGCACAGGACAGGTCTTTGGAAAATGGCACGTGTGGTCACTCTAGCTAATAGCTGAAGACCATTTAGACATAAAGTTTTAGCATAATCTTGTCATGTAAACGCAATGTAGAAACATTTCCTTTTTAGAGTGATTTCAACTTAACAAGCTTTTTAACTCTTAGACAAGTATTTATATGAGTTTAAAGGTAATTGTAGAAGTGTTAAACAAAAAAGATGATGATTATGTTTTTTTTTTGTCAATTCGGTTATTTCGTTTGATTCACATGAGCTTTTATAACTATTACACACATCAATGCAATAATAATACAATAATGCACTGAAAAGGGAAATTTGACATTACAAGCTTTATTTGTCACCTCAGAAAAGTTGCAAATACACAGCATGGAAAACAAACAAGTTGATTTGAAAAAACATACTTTTAAGCCCCGAAAGACTTTTATGACAATAAGTATTTAAAAAAATGCACCTATTTGCCAACACCTCTGGCATACATATATTGCATTATCTAAATGTTTAAAATCATTATTTTAATCATGTTTTTTTATTATTATTTTCCACTTAGATTTCCCTTAACCTAAAAAACACCTAGTTCAAAAATTCACTAAACGTGTTGCTGATGAAACTGATCGAATCAAATCTCATCTGATTTCAAAAGCTGATAGTTGATCTTTGAAGTCCTAGATTTGTAGACCATCACTCCACACACCATGCCAACTACAGCGAGAAGACATCCGGCGACGAACACCAGATTCAGATTCAGGCTTTGGCTTGCGAACTCTGAAAGCCAAAAAGAAACAGTATCAGGCACACTTGTTCATTTCACTCCTTACATAAACTATCAAAGTAAAAATGAGATGTACCAGTAAGAGATGAACTCCTCCTGAGTCTCAGAGGACCCTGAGAGATGAAGTGACTTGCAGTCTGCATGGGAGCTTCTCTTTTGTGCACGTGAGAGGATGGAAGAGGTACTGAGCCATTGGTGCAGCCCTGAGCACAGCGGGTGTAGGGGTTGTTGGCTTCACAAATGATGATTGAACAGGTGATGAATACCTAAACGAAAAGACGAGAGGGAAATGAAAAGAGTAAAATCACAGTAACTCAGTCGTAAAGTACAAAACAATGCAGTTTTGTCTTTACCTGGTCAAACTGTCCAATGAACTTGAAGGCTTCCATACTGAACTTGACACTGGACTGACGACTGGAGAGGAACTTAACAGTGCTATCAAGCTTGCATCTGAAAAACATTACAAAACAATCTTCAGACAGAGCAATATGGCAAAGAATTGATGGATTTGAGTTAAATGATGTCTCGTCTTACCCATTTGCAATGATGGGGTAAGAGATGGGATAACTGGGATTATCGTAGGGTTTTGCTGAACAGGACTCCAGGAACAATTCTGTATTTTTCACCAAATTGACGGGTGAAATCTGCATGTAGATGGTCTCTGCCACTTCGTACTCCAGTGGGTAAGAGTTTGGACTTTTTCTGGTGGTGAAACCAGATTCATAAAACTCAAACTGATAGCTGAATGTACCGAAGCCCCTCTCTGTGATGTTGATGGACGGCCTGTGAGCGTCAAATTTAGCCGTTATACTGCTCTGCTTGTGGAACTTGCACATGACTTCGATTTCCACCTCGTGTCTCCTGGTTATGATATCTTTTGGATTATCATATGTGACAATTTCATTCTTGAAAATTAGATGTTCATCTGTCTCCTAGAATGGAATGATAAAGATGAAAGATGCAGACATTCTATGGACATAAATTTAACCTCTTTTTGTTCAAAATGAGTCTTCATAGCTTCTTACTTCCATCTGAGTCCCACAGGCGTTCAAGGAGAAATTGGCGAAAACATGGGTGTCATTGGAAGTAACGGGACAGGAAGGATCGTTGAGCCGCAGGTGATTGCTATGGATACCAGAAATATTGGCTCGTTCTACTGTCACGGACATTAGATCCTTAGTGCATACAACCTCAGCTTTTGGACCTAAACAAAAATGGAAATATATCAGAATATAGATGTAACAGTCATTAACTGTTGGCCAAAAAAGGTTGTATGGTCAGTTCAACAACAATAATTTCTGTTTAACAAAAGGTTCTTTGTTGTGAAGAAATGTTTTTCAATTTGCAAAAAGGTAAGAAGAAGGTTAAAAAAATTGTTCTTTTATGGCATCGCTGACAAGAACTTTTCAAGCGCCTTTAGTTTTAAGAGTGTTCCCTAAACTACGCCCCTCTGCTTTTCATGTCATGCCCCTTTAGAAATCCAGCTAGTGAGCTACCAATCGGGAGCCAGATTCACAAAAAAAGAGATAAAATAAAAGATAGATTTTATGATAAATGACAGAAAGTTCATAAGAGCATTCCTTCTGGAGAAGCTTTCAAATGTATTCTTAAGAACAGCTTGATTTTTTTCATAAGAATAAAATGAAATATGCTTTGTAAATCAATCTTAAGATAATAATGAAAAACTTAAGAAGTTTTTTAGGAATACATATTTTCGAATTTAGGATTTTTTTTGGCAGTTAAGCAGAATCTTCTTCTAAATAATGTTTTGTGTATCCAGAATCTTATCTCACAGGATTAATCTGTGTGAATTTGTACTATCCAAATCTTTCATAAAAAAAAATATATGAAAAATGCTACACTGAAGCCCCTCTCCTAACTGTCACTGGAGCGGATGTAAATGGTACTACAATGTATGAATACGATGTTTGAAAAAAAATCAAATGAAATCAAATTTCAAAGAGATCATTTTCAAAAGATATTTTTAAGAAAACTGTAAATACCTGCACGACCAACCACAACAATGACACATCTCATCTCAGATTGGTATGTTCTGGACCTAAAATGTTTATTGGATATAAATTAGCCTTAAATCTTTTTAAAGACATACTGTGTTTTTCTCAGAGTGATTTGTCTGTATGAACGTACGCATTCTGGGCAGCTTCTGCAATGAAGCAAAATGGGAAATGTTGGCCAAGGTTGTCTGGCGTTGGTGTCCAGTTGATCACATACTCTCCAGAGGTGGTGACCTCCTTTGTGCTGTTCAGAGGTCCACTAATGACCACATCAACGATACTAGATAACCAAATACAAACATCATTAAAATGTGGTTAAATGATGAAAAATTAAGCTCCATTTATGTTCAAGTAACTACATGTGACATGTTAAAGCGAACAGACTTTTTTATCATACCTTGTATAGATGGCAGTTGCCTTTATTCTGATTTCCAGCTCTTGGTTAACGCGAGCAGCCAGGTGTTCCCCGTGTGCAGGTGTTGGGTGGATGAACCGAGGCATGTAATAGCCCTCAACACAAGACGGTGCTGGAGCCTCCACTGAAACCAGAATATAACCATAAACACAACATTGCAGAGGAATGTGGTGAATACATGACCAAATTATGTTATATACTGTACCTTCCAAAGAAAACTGGAGAGGGATTTTGCTCAGTGGTTGAAAGGAAGGACTGTTGGAAAAAGGCACTCTGAGCACTGTGGAATTATTGGAATATCCCAAACTAATGTTCTTTGTAGGATAATCTTCCATGACGAGCTCGAATACGTAAACACCACGTGTTGAAGTGTTGTTATAGGACAGAGTGCAGGTATTCTATATAAGGGAATGAATAGTAAGCTTCATAGTTGGATACACGGAGTAGCAAATTGAATGAGTTAATTCTACTTTAGATCATATGTTTCAGAATACACTTGTTCATTCTCACCTGATCCAGAGTGAATCCTGCATGTTGGTTACACATTCCACATTCATCTGCATTCAGGAGTCCATATCTGCATCGAACCTGATCTTTATCTGGATCACAGGAAAGGAGGTTGTAGTTCCTGGGGCAGTTCTGAGGAACTCTAGAAACAGACCAAAGGCAGTCAATCTGGCAATGAGCTTGACATTATTTTCATGGAGGTACATGAACATAAAAAAAAATGATGGGTGTCAACCCAGCCGTTAGGTTAAATTAAAATTAATTAAATAATTAAACCCAGAATTAAAAAAAAAAAGTTTGACCCGCATAGTTTTCCATCGAAAACAGCCTGAAAAAGCGTTCTGGCTAAACTTGAGCATTTCTCAATTCTGCCCCGGTCGAACGCCGGCACTGATAGTTTGAAAAACGCATAGCAACAGTGCTGAGCACAGAAAAAATGTCAACTGATGGCTTTTTTTTGAACGCGGTGATTCCGTCCTAAAAAAATGGAAAAACACGTTGGCCGCAGGGGTAAACGCCTTGTTGGACAGAGCCCCTTAAGGTCTTTTTAATTCTTCATATTTTAGATGTGGTTCATGTGCTTTTACCTAACGATGGGTAGTGTGGTTGCGACTGGAGATCTGTTGGGCTGAGAGGTGTCAGATCTGACTCCGAGGTCGATGGTCGTTGTAAGTCTCCAGTTTCCACCTGTTGTGATTACGTTTGAAATCCAACAGCAGCTAGCTTTTCTGTTGATACACGCAGAAGTTTATTGTATATTTTTTCTTTTTTATGATTCATTTCTTGTGCTGAAGTCTTGTTGATCAGAATGTGTAAGCTTACCGTAGCTGAAACGGCAAGTTGCTGGTGAGGGTTCTTGTCATGACGGCCTCAGATTGACACCAGGATCCACCATTGTGACTTGAATCTATACGACCACTCACAAATCTGGTTCTGGTGCCGCAGTTTCCAAGCGTACAGTACCATTCATCACCTATATCACAGACGTGATAGGCCTCCTTAAAACGAATATCCACCTGTAATAATATAACATTTTCACTCAAATGATTTTACTTCAGGGCCCAGATTTGACATTGGATAACAAGTGATGATAAAGTACCAATTTTTTTATAAAAAAGGTTGTAAAGAATTACTGAAATGACCATACACTAGCCCAAAATATGTATATATATTTTTTTTTATTCAATAGAAGTCTCATATAAATGCAATAGGTGAATATGCACCATAATACAAAAACTTTTGATTGACAGCTACAAAAATGTTTTAAGAACAAAGTTTTTTTAAGTATTTGGAAATAAATAAATAAGTAAACAAAATTGTTTGCTTTCATAACATTGCACAATCATATGGCAATTAAATATGTTTATTTGTGACTTTAGCAAATGTTTTACTTGATAATTAAAGTAAAATTTCTCACCTTATAGCTACCATCACTGGTCTGTCTCTGGTTGAAGGTCATTGATCCTCCATAGAAGTGTGAAGCAGTGGCTGTTGCGGCCAGAAGCAGCAGGGCCAAGAGATGAATGTGGAGTGCCATGATGCTCTGAACCTCTATCAATCTTCTCCGACTCTCTAATTCTCGGTCCCTTTTTAAAGGACCTGATTAAGGAAGTTATCACTCTGCACTCTGTCATTATACATATTCCAGTAAGCGAAAGGCTTTACATTGTACCTCCTACTTATAAAGAATGATTGGCATGACAATGTTGTTGACCCAGTGTTACTTTTCAACTGGCACATTCTGATTGACGGTTCTGATTAACATCTTCATTTTTTCGAAAAGTTCCTTTAAACAATTAGGCAAGAGGGTGTCGGATTATTTTTTCTGGTGCAACTTCACCATCAAACCATCAGAAGGATGTAGGCTATGAAAGAATCAGAGCAAGATAGTTGTTAAATGTGTAGCTTATAGAAGCGGTTTCTTAAATCAACTTTGAATGCTTGTTTGTAAAGACTCCAAAGAAATACCCAAATCAAAGTTTGCAATTTTTGGTTTGTCAAATGTTGTAGGAATTAGATTTTTCCAGCATATTATGCAATTCGGTGTCCCATTTTCTTCTTTTTAATAACATGATGACTTTGTGCTTTATCTTTTTCTTAAAATGTTATATTAATCCAAAGGCATTATTAAACAAATAGAAGGCATTAAACTCAATATATAACAAACTTTACAAGTAGTTTATACATAATTTTCTAATAAGTACGAACTGTCTTTAATTAATTTTAATTAATTTGTGCATGTGTAACAAATATAGTTTTATGAATCCTGTTGCATAAGATGCTGTCAGTACTTCACTATTTATTTCCGTTTGCATGACAAGACCAGGGGCTCGTTTCAGAAAGAAGGTTTAGTGAAAACTGTGATTAAATTAACCCTGAAAAGAGGGTAACTCTTGGATTTCAATTTCAGAATGCGAGGTATGTCAAACCCGAGAAAGCGGGGTAACTCAATCCCGTTTTGAAACGAGAGAACAGCTGTTCTCACAAACGCTCTCTCACCCTCGCTCACTTGTTTCTCAATATTTCCCTTCACTTCATATTTTCCTGCAGCTTTCCGTGGCCAGCGTGTTTGCTTTCTTAGCGTTTACCACTCAGAGTTCTTGTCTTGTCTTGTCTAGCCTAGTTATTATTTAATAACCTTTTCCCCAGTATCATACTGGGGGGTGCTTTCCGTAGGGTTGCTGTCTCGCCGCTGTTTTTCCGGATGCCTGACCACAAGCTATCTTCACTTCCACGGACACTGTTGATGCCTCAACCGACCTACGCCTGCTCGACTCTGATTCTTGCCTTTTCCTGCCTTTTGCTCGGCCCGACGGCAGTATACTTCTGTTTGCCTTTTTGTGTTCAAATAAACTAATGTAATTCATTTGCTTTTGTGACAGAACATACTGGCCAGCATGGACTCAGCAGAAGCTTCCATCCTGCGCACATCCATGGAGCGGCAGGGGTAGTTATTGGGCCGCCATCAAAATTGACGGTGGAGACGTTGTCCACCCTAGTGCACAATATTTTGTCCCGGCTGAAACACACACATCTATTCGATGCGACATCTCAAGATCTGGCCGCCACCTGCTCCTGGAATTCCGAGGCTCTAATGGCGTGGTTCCTAGAGGGTCTTATTGGTGATATTAAGGATGAGATTTACGTTGAGATTTCCCAGTTGATCTAGTTGATTTGGCCATTCGGCTGGATGGTAGAAGAGAGGTCTGGCAGCGCGGCAAGTCTTCATCAAGCTTCCAAATGGATCCTTGGTCTTCGCTTCGAAAACCTCAGGTCCCCGCAGATGAGGCTGAACCCAAGCAGCTAAGTATAAATGATGGAGTTTGTCATTATTGTGGGGGCAAGGCCACCAAGCTTGTCCGCTAAAAGCCCTGCTCATCAGTAACCAGGGGAGTCCTGGCAAGCAGCACTTCAATCTCCCCTAGTCTAGGAACCTGCACCCTTCTACCCTGTCTCCTTCCTTGTGTCGGCTCTTGTTGATTCTGGAGCAGAGGGCAACTTTGTTTATGAAGCGTGGGCTTGTGAGAGAGGGCTTTCCCTTTTTCCTCTCCATCCGCCAGTGATCGCCCACTCAATGGACGCCAAAGTTATCAGCATGGGTTCCTTCACCACCACTTCGGAAGGACTCATTATAAGTAAGATCTGATCAGTCAGGTGTTGACGGAAGAGATGTGTTTTCAGACGATTCTTAAAGATGGCTACAGAATCTGCAGATCTTGTAGCAGTGGGCAGATCATTCCACATAGGTGGAACCGATCTGGAGACGGTACGTGAGGGAGATTTTTTACCTTTTTGGGATGGCACCACAAGACGTTGTTCGTTTGCATAGGGTAGGGATCTGGCGGGTACGTAAGTCTGCATTAGTAAGTGAAGATAAGGGGGTGCCAAACCAGTGGTGGTCTTGTAGGCCAGGAGCAGAGTTTGGATTTGATGCGAGCGACTATAGGGAGCCAATGTAGCTTAATGAATAGAGGAGTGACGTGTTCATTAAAGATAACTCTTGCCGAGGCATTCTGGATCATCTGTAGAGGTTTGGTTGTGCAAGCTGGAAGTCCACCCAGTAGCGCATTGCAGTAGTCCAGTCTGGACAGGGCAAGAGCCTGTACTAGGACTTGCGTAGCATGCTCTGATAGGAAGGGTCTAATCTTCCTAATATTGTAGAGGATGAATCTACATGACCGGGCGGTAATGGCAACTTAAGCTGATCATTGATCACCACTCCCAGGTTTCTTCCCTTTCTGGAAGATGTGATGGTTGATGACCAGAGTTGAATGGAGAGGTTGTGATGAGTCTTTGTGTCGGCCCGGATTACAAGCAATTCTCTTTTTGTAAGGTTCAGCTGCAGGTGATGGCCATTCATCCAGAGCAAGATGTCGGCTAGGCAAGCTGAGATGCATGCAGAAACAGTCGGATCGTCAGGCCAAAAGGACAGGTAGAGTTGGGTATCATCTGCACAACAGTGAAAGGAAATACCATGTTTCCGAATGACAGAGCCTAAGGATGTCATGTATACAGAGAATAGCAACGGACCAAGCACTGAGCCCCGAGCCACACCTGTGTCGAGATGTTGGGACTCAGACACCTCACCTCTCCAGGATACTCTAAATGACCTACCTGAGAGGTAAGATCTGAACCATTGTAGCACCATTCCGGAGACACCCATAGCCTTGAGGGTGGACAGGAGGATCTGAGGTGCCATTAGCCAGTTCCGGGTGATTTTGGGACCCGTACACCCTAGTGACGGCATCCATTATCCAGACAAAAAGCTGCTGAGAGCTCCTGAAGCTTTGTGTGTGTGATCCAAGTAGAGGCGCAATGCGCATACTGGACACAGCACGGATGGGGTTGGGTCTTCCTCCCTGGTGGAGAGTGCCTGCAAGTTCACCACTTGGTCTCAAGGGGGAGTGGTGGGAACTTTGGGCATTTAGCCGGGCTTTGGTCTCAGGATAACGTAAGAATCACCAGTCCCGAGTTCTAGGCAATCTGTGGACACAGAGAATGCTTGTAGATCCTCTACCCTCTTGAGGGAGCCGTTTTCATCTTGAGGTGAGAAAGAGTGGCATCTCGGAGGGGCTCAAAGGGCGGCCTCTGGAGGTCCCAAGAGAGTACGGAGCGTGTACGAGGTGGATTCACTCTTCTCGCTAGCCAAGAGACTTACCAGCAACTAGGTCGTGATGAGCGGCAATGGCGGCTACATACACTTTCAGTGTGGAATGGGAGAGATTACTCTCAAGTCTCTGTTGTAAAAAGGACAGCACGTTCCCAATCGAGCACTTCCATGGGTCTTCTCTTCGAGAAGAGCACCAAGACGAGAAGAAGCGCCACTTTTAGGCATATAGACGCCTAGTGGCAGGGACCCTAGCCAGAGTGGTAGGCTCAACCACCGCCAAGGGTAGGCCACTCAGGATCTCATGTTCCATACAGGAGCCAGATATAGAGGTTCTAGAGGTCTGGTCTGGGATGCCATAACGTGACCTTCCCCTGGGAAAGCAGGTCCTTCATCATAGGAATCGGCCAGGGGGGAGTTGTCATCAAGAGCATTAGCTCCGAGAACCAAGTCTGGTTGGGCCAGTACGGCGCAACTTGTAGAACTTGATACTCCTCTTCCCTGACCTTGCATAGGACCGGTGCGTTGGCAGAGAGGCGCGTTGCGCCTGCTGCCGATGTGCCATGCTCTCCAGTTAACTTGACTATGTAGCCAGTGTTGGAGGGGTCTCATGTGCATCAACCTGAGGGGTATCACCCCCGCTGAGGTTGCCATGTGTCCCAGGAGCCTCTTCAATTGTTTCAGGGTGACCTCTGGCTGCTTGAAAAGGTTCAAGTGTTTCAACACTGACTTTGTGTGCTAGGTAGTCATGGAGACAGAGTCAAGTTCCATACCCAGAAAAAAGAGGCTCAGCACAGGGGAGAGCTTGCTCTTTTCCCTGTTGACCTGTAGTCCCAAGAAATCTGGGTGTCGGAGCACCAGGTCCCTGTGTGTACACATTAGATCTTGCGAGTGTTGACAAGAATAGCCAGTCATAGAGATAGTTTAGTACCTGCACGCCTTTCCCCCTGGGGGAAGCCAGGGTAGCTTACACGGCCTTTGCGGGGACAGGGACAGAGTGAGAGGGAGGACTCTGTACTGATATGCTCGCCCCTCGAAAGCGAACCGTAGGATCGGGCGATGACGAGGGAGAATCGAGAAATTAAAGTACGTAACCTTCAGGTCAATTGCCATGTACCAATCCTGACATCTGATAGCAACAGGATGCGCTTCTGCGTGAGCATCCTGAACGGCAGCTTGCATAGGTGCCTGTTCAGGGTATGCAGATCTTTAATGGGGCTCAACCTTTTTTCGGGGACGATGAAGTACAGGCTGTAAGACCCGATGAACATCTCGGCTAGAGAGATGAACACGATCACATCCTTCACTAGAAGGGTGGCGACCTCTACACGAAGCACGGGAGCATCCTTGCCTCTGACTGAGGTTAAGAGGATGCCCCGAAACTTGGGCAAGCGTCTGGTGAGTTGGATCGCATAGCCGAGACGGATCCTATCCTGTAGCCACCATGACAGTTTGGGAAGCTCTTGTCAGGCTCCCAGGGACCGAAGCAGGGGGGCTAGGGGAACGATTTGCTTTATGGACCTCCTGGGGTTGGTTCGATGGCTGGCAGTGCAAATCCCTTGCCTTGGGGAGGCCCCCAGTGGACTTCCTCAGCGTCACTCATCTGTGCAAGGTTCAGCCTGAGGTGTCCCAAGTGTGGACATCGTTCGACCCAGGGCTCGCGCAGTCACCTTGGTCACCCGTAGGCACACTCCACCTGGGGGACATCGACGTATCCTCTATCCCCACCATCGAGGGAAGAAAGGGTGATGGAACTAGTTTGAAAAAGGGGCACTGGGGGCGGAAGTGGGTATCCAGCCATGAGCGTTGGGGGAGAGGCAGTACGGTGCACTGCAACCTCAACTCAACTTTATTTATATAGCGCTTTTTACAATTTTCATTGTTACAAAGCAGCTGTACATGAGTCACATTGAATACAAGTATGAATTCTAAAGCAGCCCCCCCGGCCAGGCATAAAACAATATGCAAACGGTGGTGAGGAACCCAAAACTCCCATCGAGAAAAAAAACCTCAGGGGAACCCAGGCCCAACCAGAGGATTCCAGTTCCCCTCTGGCAAAAGCTGCTGCCTCTGCACAAGCTCAACAGTGCTTGCACAACAAGGCTTAATAAAAATATAAAAATTAAGGATTTAAGATTATCATTAACAATCTAATAGCATTTGAAATGCTGTAGGAAAAACAAAGTTGTCGCGTCCTTTATCCAGCTCTATCCTCTTAGCTCTTGTCAGGTCACCGCTTCCCATTCTCAGCTCTGCCATCAGGTCTGGGCATGAACTGCATCCTGCGGTAACCTTGGAACAAAGAGACAAGACTGGCTGAGAGTAGAGTACTGTTCTGCACTCTTTGATGCAACAAGTACATCATTTGTTGTTGGATGTGTTCCTGGTTCCGGTTGATCTAGATAATGCAGCCTAAATCCTCTGAGGATTAATATTATGGAGGTGTAGTGTATGCAAGATTAAAAAGATGAGCAACCCAATGCTCACTGCGCCCCGGGAAAGCATGGCTGACATTTCGACATCCGCTTCTTGCTGGGATCGACCCCCCGAGGGAGGGATCTCCGAGGAATCGTCGGAGTCGGATAGCAGTAAGTCACCCTCCGATGCTGCAAGGAACATCTCATCATCACGCACCGTTTCTGAATATGTTCTCTTGGGGAATGATCAGACGAATGAGATGAGGTGTGAACGATCCGCGTGGTGGAAACCCAAACACTTGAGGCAGACATCATGTCGATCCCTCTCCTCCATGAGTCTGTTGCACCCCCGAGAACAGCACGACATGCCACGCTGGAGAAATTAGCTTTTTTCAGAGAAAAAAATTAATTGGCCTTTTCTAAGTCTAGTTGATAGGTTCTCATGACAAACCCAATCTGTCGGTTTGACACAACGTCGAGAGACAGACAGAAAGGTAACACTGGCAGGAAGCTAAATGTGGGGGATGAGACAGGAGAACACATGGCCATCATAAACAAACAATGACCATTTGTTCCACAAAAAACACATGGGGCTGTCATGACACTAGAAAAGTAAGACAAGATGAGGCAGGATCATGACATATGTTAATGACCTTCATGCTGTGACATCTGGCTCGACCTGATTTTGTCAAGTGGTTCATGTCCTCAGGTCAATATATTTTGTTGACCTAAGGACAACATTTTTATAAATAAAACTTAAACCCGCACTAAACCCCAACCCTAACCATAACTTACCCCTAAAATTAGAGGGAAATGATAAGTGAAAAACAATCGTCTAGAAGCACCTAATCCTGGTTGGAAGATTATATTTTAAATGAACTGTAAACTTATTTCTGAAATCTGATTGGTTGATTTAAATGTTGTCCCAGGCATATCAACCACTTGGCAAAAACAGGAGAGCCGTGACATCTGACACAACTTGTTATTAATAAAACTTTTGTTTCATCTCTGGATTAGTAATGAAAACCTTTGCAGAAAACAGACTGTTTCTTGCTTTTCAATCATCTGCTTTTTGTTTGTTTGATCATCCATTATTACTTTGGGGATTTATCTTATCATACAAAAATAAAAAAATAACAAAGATCATTAGAAATCAAAGGTTTTAAATAGAAGTATCTTCAGTTTTTTATATTTATTTTATATTTTGGCTTGGATTTTATTTGATCTATTAATGTAAACATATTACTCTGCTAAGCCATTTGTAACGATTATAAATTGTAAAAAATATAAATAAAAGTGGACACAGTAGTATGATTGCTAAATTTGTAAAGCTTTGTAAAAAAACTAAATGTAGTGTATTGTTAAAGATAAAATGTCATGAACTAAGCAGGTGAATGACTGACCTGGTAACTTTTTAAAGGAAAGAACCCTAATGTAACTTTTCTAGTTATTCAAACATGCCATTGGTTATTTCGCAGTTACAGAAAAAATGTTTTTTTGGCTCATACTACTCAAGTACCTGGAAATCATTAAAAACCACCTATACTTCATTCTTTCAGCAAATTTGATCTTATGCCTCACATCATGTGATTGTGTCATTGTGTTTGAAGCAATTGTTTTGTTCAGATTTGCATATGTGGTCTCTAATAAATCCAGTTCTGTATAGAAAATGGTGAATTCAAGTTCTAAGTGCATAATAGCACAATGGAAAAATATGTCAATTCTTTCATTATTCACAGATCAATCTCATGTCTTATTGAAGTCAAATGATTTTTTACTTCTTCTAACTTTTAACATTAAGTAAATTCTTATATAATGTCAGTATATTACTAACTTCAAGTTCCCAAGAGTGTCAGCAAGAAAACTCTGCCCACTAACTGTGGCAAATGATCACTGTCGCACTTCACTACACACTTAATCGTTGAGATGAGTCACCAACAATAAAAATATTTCCTTGAGCCTTGAGGTTACTTTTAGATTTAAAAGCCCCACAAATTAATCTGAATCTTTTTCATTTGTGCACACTACAAAGCTGTCTTATTTTTCTTAAAGATAAATTAAACAACATATCTATTAAAGAGAGCAAATGTTTAGCTTAGAGTTATTGCATAAATGCAAAACTGCATTGTAGTAGAGTAGGCGGGGCGAGACCGTGGTTCGAGACCGGTGAGTAATTGGGAATGAGCGCCAGCTGTGCGCACACCGGGCTCGAATCACGTAGGAGATTGGGAGCATATAAGAGAGCGAGTGACCGGACCGTCGAAGAGAGAGGTCCGGGCCCGAAGTGTTTGTATATGTATTTATGTTTTGTTCGCCGGCAGTCGGCTGTGAGGGGTCGCCGGCTGTTATTATTTGTATTAAACGTTTAAATGTTTGCCGGTTCCCGCCTCCTTCCTTCCCTTTTATGGAGATTATTACATGCATATTAGGTGAATAACCTGTGGATTGACACTTAACTACTTTATAAACAATTTTATTTAAAAAAGTTCTAATCAAGTGTCACAAATTCAGCCAATCATCAATTACCAAAAATATCAGTCAGATCCTGTCATTTATTTACATTTTTTATTATTAATTATTTCTTTATTAATTGCTTGTAGGGTATAAAAATCATTGTCTATGGAAAGTCCCTAAAACATGAAACCCAACAACTGTGTGTAGATACATGTAGACATACTGTAGATAACAGAAAGAGAGAGAGATATGTGACACATATGATATATGTGAGCACATTAACCAACACTGATGTATCTCAGAAGCTGGATAACAGATACATGCTGTCTTGTGCTCTTGCTTTTTTTGCATAATACACCAACAGTCCCACCAGCGTCATAAGACAGAGGATGAAGAGTCCAGCAAAGACACTGGCGCTTACACTGATGTGGAGAGAATCTTCATTTCCTGAAGCTGCAGAATAAAGAATCAAAAAGGATAAACTCATGAAAATGACATGAAACAATCTCCTTTATTCATCAGCGCACAGAATTACAGAACAGCTAATATACACCCGTCAACAGAATAATAGTTTATTGTATTGTAATGTTTCTACTCATAACATGAGCAACACTAACTTAAACAAGATTAACAGTAAGATAAAACAAGATTTACTGGTCGGGTACATCACATAGTCATTACATGTCAAACTTGTTCTGGAACAAAAGTGATCAAGTGGGCATGTCTCTTAACACTGTGATCTGGTAACTTGATTAGACATATTTATCATATGCTGTCGACACATACTTAACCTCTTGCTACCGACAAATCAGATACAGACCAATCTGATAAATCTAAACTGAGTTTGTACAAAAGTCATATGTTTGTGTAAAATGGTAATAGAGTAAACTATATTGACTTTAAACATCTGCTGTAGACTATGGTTATTCAGAATGGCCTGACTTTTGTTAAAATTAATTGTAGAGAATCATTGTGTTTTATTTGAAGTTTTGTGGGGATTTTGTGAGCTTTGGGCACGGAGGTTGATGACATGAATCTTTCCCACATCTGCGTGCTGCACATCTCCATGTAATTCAAAAATATTGAGTAACGTTTATTATCCATGTTTTCTCTTTTATCTCTTTTCTTATATAGCAGTAAAAATAGCAGTGAAATAATATTGACTTAAGGAGTTAATATTGAAAGAAATAATAGTTTGTGTGTGAACTGTTTCTTTAAATGATTGTCACTCACTTTCAACAGCAAACTGCAGTGGCACTTGACTGAGAGGAGTTGCATCATTGCTTGTAGTCCAGTTAAAAGCACTTTTGAGTGTGGAAATCCCTTTTCCAGAATGAGTTGAAATGCAGAGGAGGACAGGTAGGTGATATTGCCATTGTGGTATTGCCATATGTGTTTCCTCTCCACAGTCTGTATTAGATGTTTTCACATGTTTTAGTAACCATTACCTCATCAACATATATGTTTGGATGTTGATTACAAGATGGACACTTGAAGAGTTTCAAAGCATTTCTGTGGAAACCTGATTGCATTACTATGAAAGATAAAATGATTTAAAGTCACTGTATTATCTATCAATGATTAATTTGGTGTGTTAAAGTAATGTAGATGTATTTGTGAGTATCAGATAATGTTTAATTTCAAGCACAGCTCATGTTTGGGATTGCTGCTGAAACTGGAGATGTGTTTGGAGTGCGAGTGTCTGAACGTCGTCACACATCAACAAGAGTGTGAAGTGTCAATTCATGGATATCATTAACATTATTTGCCCAGCAGCAACTCCCACCACTGAAAAAAGATTATTAATGATGAAACGTTCCGTTATCATGTATAGTCATAAAAGCATAGCCTCTGCTGTGTCAAAATATGGATTTAAAAAATATATATGTTCCTCAGATGTATTTACAATGTAACAGCTGTGTTGTAATTATATCATATTTCTAAGTTTACATATCATAACATTTGCTATAGAACATTGAGTGTTTAGAATGGTTTGACCAATGTGCAGAAGATATTTATGACTACTGTTTGTGTAATTTTTAAATCCAATCTAAATCAGCCCTTAATGGGAATTAAACAAAAAATATGAACCATCATGAATCATGAATTTTGAAATCTTAGGCAAGGCATGGCAAGGCAAGTTTATTTATGTAGCACATTTCATACACTGTGCAATTCAAAGTGCTTTACATAAAATAATTTACAGAAAGAGGTAAAATGTATCTTTAAAGTGCAAATGATTTAAGATCACAAGAACTTTAAATTTTTAAGAAATAGTAAAACAGCAATAAAATTGATTAAAAAAATGTTAAAAGAATAAGAGCAAAATAAAAATAAATTAGAAATGGCGTTAAAAGTGCAGTTGATGTTAACCAGCACAGTGCTCAGGTTGTGAATGCACAGCTAAACAAGTGTGTTTTTAATCTGGATTTAAAAGTAGCTGCTGTTGGTGAATGTCTGATATCTTCTGGAAGCAGATTCCAGCTACGGGTGGCGTAATGGCTAAACGCTGACTCGCCCTGCATCTTAAACATAGATGTATATACATAAATGCCCATCATCATCTGTCCCAAGTTCCACTAATATACAAACATTGTCAACCATATTTGAAGGGTCCAAGGTGGTCTTTGATTGTTGGACATGGCATCGACATATGTCTGTAATCTCTGGTTTTATTCATAAAATATGGAAAGGGCACTGCACTATTAGTGATAATTGAGGCTAATAATTTGATCTTTTTAATCTTACCCCATGCAGAAAAAAAGAGGTCATTACTGGTGACATTAGTGATCATGTGACATTCTGTCTGGCATCATGAGCTTTTATCTAAGCGGTCCTGGGGTGTATTCCAGAAAGCAGGGTTTACTTTCCGTCAGCGAAACCCTGAACTCACAATTGATTGACCCAAACCTTGCTTACTCTGGGTATGTCGGTTCCAAAACACCTGAGAAGAGTTTGTTTAATCGACCTCCTGAAAGATACCCAGAGTCAATGCACGCTCACAGAAACAACATAAAGACATTGTCAATGGATCACAGATTTCACGAGTCACCATGGAAACGGCCGGGACTGTAAACAACGTTACAAATCAGAGGTTCTTTTCACAGAAGACTTAAATCTGCATCAAGTGTATAAGGTGTGGAATAAAAATCATAAAATTAAATTATTTAAATTTATTAAACTATAAACGCTATAAATTAATTGTTTAATTAAGTATATAACTATATGCAGTGTTTTATACTATAATATTTAAAATATTTACTCATCATGGCTGTCTTTGTTCATAAAGTGTACATTTGCTGAGATGTTTGTAACTATTATATTAATGTGTTCATGGTATTTTAC
Organism: Triplophysa dalaica; assembly: GCF_015846415.1. Classification (NCBI taxonomy): domain Eukaryota; kingdom Metazoa; phylum Chordata; class Actinopteri; order Cypriniformes; family Nemacheilidae; genus Triplophysa; species Triplophysa dalaica. The sequence goes on along the minus strand of NC_079564.1, from coordinate 10,440,857 downwards.
CATGATAGTTTTATGTATATGTATTTAATCACATTACTTATTTTGAAGCCAGCATTCAAAATTATGTTCCTTCTCTGTATGTTCCCTAAAAAATCTACCTTTCTTTGGTTTTCTTTATTTGCAACAGTTGCTGATGAAGTCATATCAATGGAGACTCTTTTAATTCTAGAAACTACTACATTGGTCATAATTTTGGAAAACAAATGTGTAATGCTTTTCAGTACACTACACTATGAATGATAATGTATTACAGCATAGGATAAAGGTCTGCTGGGACAGAGGTCGAGGTTTAAAATGTTAGGCCCAGTCAAACATAATAATCATGTAGCTTTTATATATCCCTTTCAAATACACATACATTTAGTTTCTTTTTACTTTGTTTGCTAAAATAAATGTTAAAAGAGGTGGAAACGGCCTATCCTGATAGGCTTATAGTAATTTGGAGAATGGCCATTCAATACTAAACTGTAGGAGCAGGCTGAGGATCAGAAAGACAGTTTTAAGTAATGCAGTCACTATGAAAATCTTATGTCAAATTCTTATGTATTTTTTTATGTAAATGGATATAAAATTAAAATAAGAATTTAAACGTGGACAGTATGCCATGGTGATCCCATTGGGGGTCACCTAATAAACCCTTGGAAACCTGCCAGCCTGTGCATTGAACTTGCAACCTCTGCGTTTTAAATCTGGCTCTCTACACTGTAAAAAAAATTCCGTAATTTTTTACGGTAAAATACCGACAGCTGTGGTTGCCAGTAAAATTACGTTAAAAATACAGGAAAAGAACGTAAACAGCTTTGCAGTTTAAAACTTCAGGGCACTAACTTCAAACTGTGTATGAACAATACATTTGAGTCTTTTATATTAACAGCATTTCTTTATATAAAATGAAAAATTGGTCCAATTGAATAAAATTGAAAACATTACATTTAGTTAATTTATTTCTTTGCAATTCATTATTAAAACATCAAAGTCACTTTTAAACAAAGCAACATGCAGCATGACATCAGCATCTCATTGTCTGACCTTGACTTAAACACAGACTCCACTCTTCAGCATAATGGTGACCCACAAAACATTTAATATCAGAAAAGAAAAGAGAAAATACAAGAAAAATACCGGCAGCTGTGGTTGGCAGCAAACTACCGTAAAATTACGGGAACATCCTGTTTTTATTCATCCAATCAATTCACAGTAGAAAACATGAGCCATACCCACTATTTATCTTGGAAATACGTCAGAATACTGAAGACGATCATCACTTCTGCTTCACAGGGACTGGAGCATAACATCCACGACTTGATGTTTTTTTCTTGTTTAAAGTCACCGTTATTGTGATCAGTGTTTGCGACAAAGTGTTTTATTCTTGATGTCTGTTAGAACATCCGTCATGTGACGGACATGCTGTTAAAGACCTTCAGTATATTATTTAATATCATACTATATCATGAATGAGGACAACAAATCACTTTATATCACTAACTAAACTCTTGAACATGTAAAAACACCCCCAACTAGAGAAGCCATTGCAGTAACTTTGCCAAGCTTTTTTCCCCACCCATTTTGGTGTCTGTTTCAACAAATAGATATTAAACCAGGGCAAAACTTAACATAAAAAGCAAAGGGCCAAGATCCCAACTAAAGCAAACACTCATCACCATAATGGTGACTCAACAAAATCATCAACATGTTAACTTGTGTTAATTCTCAATTAGAACTTTTGTAGAAGTGCAACAGAAATAAAGTGACAGTGGTGTCTGTAAGTGAAGGTGATATTAGTTTTTGTGGAGTTGAAAAAAAAACTCCTTGTGAAAACGTCTCGGTTACGTCTGTAACCTTCGTTCCCTGATGGAGGGAACGAGACGTTGTGTTGAGAGACAGACTGGGGTTTGATTCTGAGAACCTATTATCTCCGAGATAAAACTAAAACGGCAATGGGGATTGACGAATGGCCCCCCCACGCCAGTCTCTGCCTCGTACACACGGGTATAAAAGGAAGATGCCGGCGGTCATTCATCACCCTTTGTGCTGAGGAACCTGTGAGGTGCTCCTTGCAGCGGATCGGCAAAGCTTTGTGGCATGAAGACAATCTCTTGTTCCCTCCATCAGGGAACGAAGGTTACAGACGTAACCGAGATGTCTAGATCTGTCTAAGATCTATCTTAACACGCCACGGCGCTGAGCCGCATTACGACCTCGAGCTGAGCGACACTGACTAGTCTGGCGAGTCCAAGTGAGCGGTGCAGCGAGATGTAACCTTCCACTGAATAGTAGTGGACATACTTCGAAGCCTGTACTGACAGTCATCAAGGACAGGGTGTTCGCCTTGTAAGTGAGGCGCCGTCCGGAGCCGGGAAAAACACTGCTCTCCTTGGAGAGTGTGTTACGGAAACCACATCCTGCCGTGCGGATCCTGGTACCGGAGGGGTCATCGCAGGCGGACGGGGCTGCTGGGAAGCAGGCTGTGCACGAGATTGTGTCGACCTATGGGTGGCCACGTCGCGGCGAGGCAATATCTGCTTTATTGCCTCAGTCTGCTTCTGTACCGCGGAGAACTGTCGTGACACGTCTCCACGGTATCACGAAACAGCCCAGCTTGCGAAAGGGGTGCATCCAGAAGGCGGACCTTCTGGACGTCACTCATCTGCGCAAGGTGGAGCCACAAATGTCTATCCTGGGCCACCATGGTGGACATCGACCGACCCAAGGCACGTGCCATAATCCGTGGCAGTGCGGAGCTCGCTCATGCGAGTTGGGTCAGGCTTCCCATCCCCCAGCTCCTTCAGGGCTTTGACCTGATAGACCTGGAGAATCGCCATAGTGCGAAGGGCTCTAGCAGCCTGTCCAGCGGAATTGAAAGCCTTGGACACGAGTGTCGAGGAGAGCTTACAAACATTGGACGGGAGTCTAGGCCGGCCCCTCCAGGTGGCCGCTGTCTGCCGGCACAAGTGTCCCACGACAGCAAGCTCCACCTGGGAGATGTCGACGTGTCCTCTAGCTGCCCCCCCTTCAGGGAAGTGACAGCTACAGAGCTCCTAAATTTAGAACGCATCGAGAAGGGCGCGTTCCAGGACTTCGATAACTCCTCATGCACCTCCGGGAAAAAAGGCACCGGGGCGGAACGCGGCCTTCGGTCACGCCCCGACCAAAGAAAACCAAGAATCCAGCCGCGAGCACATGGGTGAAGGCACCGTACCGCAGCACAGCCCAATGCTCCGGCCGCTCGGTTTAGCATGGCTGACATCTCAGCTTCGGACTCCTCGACCGGCCGAAGACGGGAGAGCAGAGGAGTCTTCTGCATCTGATGCGAAAAGGTAGCTGTCCGATGCATAGACAGAAATTTCGTCCTCATCCCTTTTCCGAGTCTGGCCGTTATGGGACGGACGACCGCCGCCCATCGGGGATGCACCAGGTTAGCGTACCGGGGTTTGGGTGGTCTGTGGAGCTGGCAGAACAACATCCATAGGAACCCCTGAATCGGCCCCGTCGCTCGCCGAAGGTGTCGAATCCAACGTAGCGGTAGTCGACACCTGGGAGATAGACGGGGTGGTGGCGGCACTCACAAAGAACGCCATCAACCGTGACCGCAACACCTTGATTGCCATGTTCTCGCAGACAGAACATGAGGGATCAGAGAAACCGGCCTCAGCATGTTTGACCCCCAAACACATGAGGCAGGTATCATGGCCGTCTGACTCAGGGATGAGTCTGTCACACCCCAGGACACAGCTTCGAGACATGCCCACAGCTGTGGGAAAATGCGGCCATGAAAAGGGCCTTTTTCTCTTTTAGACTTCTGTCTCTCTGCGGAAACGCCCAGGGGAAGTCCGCTCTCAGTGGGGGGAGGTCCGCTGCTCTGCGTCGTATATCCAGCGGTAGAAGTCTCGAAGAGAGAAGATACCGTAAGCTAGTAGCTGTCAGCATCAGGTTCCAAAGAACAAAGGATGATAAATGACCGCCGCCATCTTCCTTTTATACCCATATGTACGGGGCAGAGACTGGCGTGGGCGGGCCATTCGCCAATCCCCATTGGCGTTTTAGTTTTATCTCGGAGATGATAGGTTCAGTCTCAGAATCAAACCCCAGTCTGTCTCTCAACACACGGTCGAGAGACCGACTGAAGGGGAACTGTGAATCACATGGCCCTCTGCCCGACTCTCTGCAGTAAAAATGCATCTGCCAGGAAGGAACACACGCAACATGCTATAAAGTCTCAGAAATGTCTCCTGCTGTTTAAGAATGTAGACAACAATTAAAAACAATCAATGAAATACCGTAAAAGTACTAGAATAGCATAGATCTGATCATTTGACCTTTAAAGAATAAAAGACTTCAGCAAATCTGAGCACAGTTTGAGACATGACATGACAAACAAAATAATATAAAGGTAATTGTAGTTTTATTTGAATAAAATCTTTTAAGTTGTTTCGGTTTATGAAATCAAAAAATTAATATTGGCATAACGTTTTTGGGAAGAAACTAACTAAACGAAAAGTTTAATGTTGGCTCAGAAATAAAATTAAAGAAATAAAATTAGAATAGTTTAAAACTTAAATTAAAAACGTGTGACACAGTAACAACATCACACGCAGGGGTATTTACGGTGGAAATGTAAATGCTATGTGATTGAGAGAATTTACTTTAATTTAGCATTTATTTTGGTTTACTTACAACTCAAATTTAAACCTCTTTTATACTTTTAAGAGGGAATGTTTACTCAAACGCAAACTCCTTTGTCATTTGCATAATGACACATATTTAATTAAAGAAAACAGTGTTTGAAGTGTTATATCAGGACAAAGGTAGAAGAACCCAAATGCAGGACAGCCAAGGAGCAACACAAAAACTTTCTTAAAACAAAAATCCACAAAGGAGGAAAACACTTAAAAGGGGCTAAAGGATGGGACACTGTAGAGAGAGCATGGCATTACACAACCGAAACAATGCCATGGACTTTCTCCACATAAAAGACATGGCTCTGTTGGGCAGAAAACAGGAGTGTTAAGACAGCATTAATTCATCCTTAATTTATTTATTAACTCTGTAATCAATACCAACTGTACATGTGAACTTTGTTGTTGTCATAAAACATCACATTGTAGCACTAAATGAGTGTTTTAAATACATGTAAACATGTTTACAACAGAAGTCAGCTATTAGCAACAGGTTGATGCCTTAAACCAATTGTATAAACACAATTCTAATTCACAATTTCTAATAAAAGCTTAAAATGGATGTTATCTGTGCTTTTATAGCTTTAGTTTCGGTATAATGTTAACGAATAAGTAGGTTTGAAAATGAAAAGAATTATTGTGCAAAAACAGAGCTGGGCTAGATAGAGTGACCATACGTGACACTTTTCCCGGACACGTCCTGGCCAGGATTTCGGGTGCCTCCTCCGGAGGACGCATTTGTCCACCGCATAGCCTACATCATCGAGGTTTATTATTTCAGGTTTTATTTCAGAAAAGAAACCGTTTTATTTCAAGGTAAGAATAAAACTACAATGATTATCTGCTTTAGATAAATAAATGTTTGATTCATAATGTTTTTAAGGACGCACATGAAATTCTGGCAAGGACGTGTATGGAAAAAATGGCTCATGTGGTTACCCTTGCTCATATCTGAAGACCATTTAGACATACAGTTTTAGCATAATCTTGTCATATGAACGCCATGTAGAAACATTTCCTTCTAGTGTGATTTCAATTTGAAAGTAGCTTTTCAGCTTTTAGACAAATAATTATATTAGTTTAAAGGTAATTGTAGAAGTGTAAAAAAAATTATGATTATGGATGTCTGATTTGTCAATTCGGTTGTTTATCACAGACATCAATGCAACAATTGTCAAGTAATGCACTGAAAAGGGAAATTTGATTGTATACATTACAAGCTTTATTTGTCAACTCAGAAAAGATGCAGTTACATAGCATGGAAAATGAACAAGTTGATATGGTAAATATATATTTTAAAGCCCCGAAAGACTTTTATAACAATAAGCATTAAAAAAGTGTACCTATTTACCAACACCTCTGGCATACATATATTGCATTATCTAAATGTTTAGGAGGGTTAAAATACATTTATTCTTATTTTAATAATGTTTAATATTTCCCACTTATAGTTCCCAAACAAACACCTAGTGCAAAAATTCCATGAAATGGTTTACTGCTGATGAAACTGATCGAATCAAATCTCATCTGATTTCAAAAGCTGATAGTTGATCTTTGAAGTCCTAGATTTGTAGACCATCACTCCACACACCATGCCAACTACAGCGAGAAGACATCCGGCGACGAACACCAGATTCAGATTCAGGCTTTGGCTTGCGAACTCTGAAAGCCAAAAAGAAACAGTATCAGGCACACTTGTTCATTTCACTCCTTACATAAACTATCAAAGTAAAAATGAGATGTACCAGTAAGAGATGAACTCCTCCTGAGTCTCAGAGGACCCTGAGAGATGAAGTGACTTGCGGTCTGCATTGGAGCTTCTCTTTTGTGCACGTGAGAGGATGGAAGAGGTACTGAGCCATTGGTGCAGCCCTGAGCACAGCGGGTGTAGGGGTTGTTGGCTTCACAAATGATGATTGAACAGGTGATGAATACCTAAACGAAAAGACGAGAGGGAAATGAAAAGAGTAAAATCACAGTAACTCAGTCGTAAAGTACAAAACAATGCAGTTTTGTCTTTACCTGGTCAAACTGTCCAATGAACTTGAAGGCTTCCATACTGAACTTGACACTGGACTGACGACTGGAGAGGAACTTAACAGTGCTATCAAGCTTGCATCTGAAAAACATAACAAAACAATCTTGAGATAGAGCAATATGGCAAAGAATTGATGGATTTGAGTTAGATGATGTCTCGTCTTACCCATTTGCAATGATGGGGTAAGAGATGGGATAACTGGGATTATCGTGGGGTTTTGCTGAACAGGACTCCAGGAACAATTCTGTATTTTTCACCAAATTGACGGGTGAAATCTGCATGTAGATGGTCTCTGCCACTTCGTACTCCAGTGGGTAAGAGGTTGGACTTTTTCTGGTGGTGAAACCAGATTCATAAAACTCAAACTGATAGCAGAATGTGCCGAAGCCCCTCTCTGTGATGTTGATGGACGGCCTGTGAGCGTCAAATTTTCCCGTTATACTGCTCTGCTTGTGGAACTTGCACATGACTTCGATTTCCACCTCGTGTCTCCTGGTTATGATATCTTTTGCATTATCATATGTGACAATTTCATTCTTGAAAATTAGATGTTCATCTGTCTCCTAGAATGGAATGATAAAGATGAAAGATGCAGACATTCCATGGACACAAATTTAACCTCTTTTTGTTCGAAATGAGTCTTCATAGCTTCTTACTTCCATCTGAGTCCCACAGGCGTTCAAGGAGAAATTGGCGAAAACATGGGTGTCATTGGAAGTAACGGGACAGGAAGGATCGTTGAGCCGCAGGTGATTGCTATGGATACCAGAAATATTGGCTCGTTCTACTGTCACTGACATTCGATCCTTAGTGCATACAACATCAGCTTTTGGACCTAAACAATGGAAAAAAATCCGAATATAGATGTAACAGTCATTACTGAGCCACATAGTTTCCAAAATGAAAAGAAGACATGCAATGTTGTACAAAAATTTCACTTTGATTGATGCTTCTTTGTTGGCCAAAACAGGACGTTTGTACAGTTCAACAAAAATAATTTCTGTTTTACAAAAGCATCTTTGTGGTAAAGAAATATTTTTCAATTTTTAAAAAGGGAAGAAGAATATGGTTCTTTGTGAAAAAAGCTTCTTCTATGGCATCGCTGTCAAGAACCTTTCCCTTGTGGCAAAATTTGGCGGTTAAGCAGAATCTTCTTCTTAAGAATGTTTTGTGAATCCAGAATCTTTCATGTGAATCTTTCATTTTGAAATGTAGAATGACAGGAAAAACGCCACACTGAAGTCCTCCCCTTACCATCACTGGAGTAAATGTTAATGGTTCTACAATGTATAAATATGATCATTTTATTAATAATAATTTTTTTGGCCATTTTATGCCTTTATTAGTACAGAGGACAGGAAGCGACGTGGATGAGAGAGAGAGGGAAAGGACCACGAGCCAGGATTCAAAATGAGGTCGCCTGGGACACGTCGGTGCCATGTATCCGAGCACGGACCACTCGACCATCTTATTTTTTATCTATTATTTCACAATTCTGATCAAATTTTAAAGAGATCATTTTCAAATAATATTTTGAAGAAAACTGTAAATACCTGCACGACCAACCACAACAATGACACATCTCATCTCAGATTGGTATGTTCTGGACCTAAAATGTTTATTGGATATAAATTAGCCTTAAATCTTTTTAAAGACATACTGTGTTTTTCTCAGAGTGATTTGTCTGTACGAACGTACGCATTCTGGGCAGCTTCTGCAATGAAGCAAAATGGGAAATGTTGGCCAAGGTTGTCTGGATTTGGTGTCCAGTTGATCACATACTCTCCAGAGGTGGTGACCTCCTTTGTGCTGTTCAGAGGTCCACTAATGACCACATCAACGATACTAGATAACCAAATACAAACATCATTAAAATGTGGTTAAATGATGAAAAATTAAGCTCCATTTATGTTCAAGTAACTACATGTGACATGTTAAAGCGAACAGACTTTTTTATCATACCTTGTATAGATGGCAGTAGCCTTTATTCTGATCTCCAGCTCTTGGTTAACGCGAGCCGCCAGGTGTTCCCCGTGTGCAGGTGTTGGGTGGATGAATCGAGGCATGTAATCGCCCTCAACGCAAGATGGTGCTGGAGCCTCCACTGAAACCACAATATAACCATAAACACAACATTGCAGAGGAATGTTGTAAATGCATCCCCAAGTCATGTTATATAATGTACCTTCCAAAGAAAACTGGAGAGGGATTTTGCTCAATGGTTGAATGGAAGGACTGTTGGAAAAAGGCACTCTGAGCGCTGTGGAATTATTGGAATATCCCAAACTAATGTTCTTTGTAGGATAATCTTCCATGACGAGTTCGAATCCGTAAACACCACGTGTTGAAGTGTTGTTATAGGACAGAGTGCAGGTATTCTATATAAGGAAATGAACAGTAAGCTTCATAGTTTGATACACTGAACGAGATAATTCTGCTTTAGATCATATGTTGCAGAATACACTTGTTCATTCTGACCTGATCCAGAGTGAATCCTGCATGTTGGTTACACATTCCACATTCGCCTGCACTCAGGAGTCCATATCTGCATCGAACCTGATCTTTATCTGGATCACAGGAAAGCAGGTTGTAGTTCCTGGGGCAGTTCTGAGGAACTCTAGAAACAGACCAAACATAGTCATCTTCCAATGACCTTGACATTATTTTCAAAGAGGCAAATCAACCCACGCTCTCAAAAATTCTTGGTGTCAACCCGGGTGTGGTTGGGTTGGACAAAACACAACCGTAAATTAAATTAATCCAGAAAATGTTTATGTTTATGTTTGACCCAACAATGGATTAGAAACTCAGTATTTTTTAGATTGTAAAAGGTATTTGCACATTCAATGGGTTAGGTCAACCAAATTATGTCATCAATTACTCACCATCTCGTCATTTAAAACCTATATGACTTTCATTCTTCTACAGAACACAAAATAAGATATTTTAAAGAATGTTGGTAACCGAACAACATCGGATCCCATTGATTTCCATTGTATGAACACAAAATCTATGTAAGTCAATGTCATTATCTGGTTACCAACATGCTTCAAAATATCTTCTTGTGTTCTGTTGAAAAAAGAAGGTCACACAGGTTTGAAATGATGACACTAATTTCATTTTTGTGTAAACATTGCATGTAACATTAACACTTGAGAATTAATTATGAAAAGATGGCATTACTGTGATATAAAGGCTCATTATCTATCATTTAACAGTACTGTCACTCTAACATATTATTATAACAGTGCAGCTGAAAGGAAAACCCTTAGATTTCTTGCAAAATCTGAATAATACGAGACACTTCTTAAGGTCCTAAAGGTCAACAAAGCAAAACCTAAACCCTCAAATTACAAATTAAAATCTTTATAATTTTTTATATTTCAGATGTGGTTCATGTGCTTTTACCTAACGATGGGTAGTGTGGTTGCGACTGGAGATCTGTTGGGCTGAGAGGTGTCAGATCTGACTCCGAGGTCGATGGTCGTGGTAAGTCTCCAGTTTCCACCTGTTGTGATTACGTTAAAAATCCAACAGCAGCTAAATTTTCTGTTGATACATGTAGAAGTTTATTGTATATTTTTTCTTTTTTATGATTAATTTCTTGTGCTGAAGACTTGTTGAATGTGTGAGCTTACTGTAGCTGAAACGGCAAGTTGCTGGTGAGGGTTCTTGTCATGACGGCCTCAGTTTGACACCAGGATCCACCATTGCGACTTGAATCTATACGACCACTCTTATAACTTGTTTTGGGGCCACAGTTTCCAGACGAGCACGTCCAATAATCATTTGTATCACAGTCGTGATAGGCCTCCTTAAATCGAATATCCACCTGTAATAATACAACATTTTTCACTCAAATGGTTTTGCTTCGAGACCCAGAATTGACAATGGATACCAAGTGATGACACAGCATCAAAAAAAATTATAACATTTACATTTAGCCATTTGGCAGACGCTTTTATCCAAAGCAACTCACAGTGCACTTATTACAGGGACAATCCCCCTGGAGCAACATGGAGTAAAGTGTCTTGCTCAAGGACACACTGGTGGTGGCTGCTGGGATCGAACCAGCAACCTTTGATTTACCAGTTCAGTGGTTTAACCCACTAGACCACCATCCCCATATAACAGAAGGTTATAAACAATTACTGAAATGACCATACACTAGCCCAAAATAAATTTTATTTACATTTAAGCATTTGGCAGAAGCTTTTATTTAATAAATAGATCTTTAAACCGCTGGTGGTGGGAACCCCCTTATGTGATTGTAAAGTGCTTTGGGTGTACAGCAATACACAAAAAAGCGCTATATAAATGCCTCATTCATTCATTCATTCGTTCATATTTTGAAGAATGTAGGACAGCAAACAGTTCTGGGGCACTTTTGACTACCATTTTATTTTTGCTACTATGGTAATCAATGGGGGACAAAATCTGTCTGGAAAATACATTCTTTAAAATATCTTTCTCTGTGTTCATCAAAACAGAGTAATTTATACAGATTTAGAACAACTCGGAGGTTAGTAAATGCATTTATGGGTGAAGTATCCCTTTAAGTTATTTCTTTTTTTAAGTATTTGGATATAAATAAATAAAACAGTTTTGCTTACATAACTTTGCACAATCATAGAGCAATTAAATATGTTTATTTGTGAATTTAGCAAATGTTTTGATAGAAAATTAAAGGTAAAATTCTCACCTTATAGCTACCATCATTGGTCCGTCTTTGGTTGAAGGTCATTGATCCTCCATAGAAGTGTGAAGCAGTGGCTGTTGTGGCCAGAAGCAGGAGAGACAAGAGATGAATGTGGAGTGCCATGATGCTGTGAGGCTCTATCAATCTTGTCTGACTCTCTAATTCTCGGTCCCTTTTTAAAGGACCTGATTGAGGAAGTTAAATGTTGTGCATTATTTTGTACATTCAACTTATAAAGAATGATTGGTATGACAATGTAGTTGATCAATTGTGTATTTTCAACTGTCACATCCTGATTGAGGGTTCTCATTAACGTCTAAATGTTTTTGTATAGCGTAGGACATTCCTTTAAATAATTAGGCAAGAGGGTGTCCGACTGTTTCATCTGGTGCGATTTTCCCATCAAACCATCAGAAGGATGTAGGCTATGAAAGAATCGGAGCAAGATAGTTGTTAAATATTTAGCTTACAGAAGCGGTTTCTTAAAGAAACTACAAGTGCTTGTTTGTAAAAAACGCCAAAGAAATACCCAAATCAAAGATTTTTCCAGCATATAATGCAATTCAGTGTGTCCCATTTTCTTCTATCAATGACATGATGACTTTGTGCTTTAACTTTTTCTTAAAATGTCATATTAATCCAAAAAAAGTATTTAATAAATAGAAGGCATTAAACTCGATAAATAAGTAAACTTTACAAGTAGGCCTAGTTTAAACAAATTTTTCTAATAAGAAGTACAAACTTACTTTAATTCATTGAAATACATTCTGGCATGTGTACCAAATCGTTTTATGAATCCTGTTAGATGCTGTCAGTACTTCACTATTTATTTACATTTGCATGTCAAGACCAGAACAGACCCACTCAAACTAATAGTATTAGATAATTTAACCTCATAAATTAACAATTGTGCATATACATGAGTATGCCTACCTTATAAGACCATACAAATGGTAAATTCATTAATAGTATCACATTGATATTACACAACCTAAGCAAAAGTTTAACCTTTTAACCTTTTATTTTAGACCATAACAATGGGTTAAAACAACCCAAACTCTGAGCTGAAATAGCCCAGCGTCGGGTAATTTATGACACAACGTTTGGGTTGGTCCATTTTAAACCCAATGCTTGGTTGAAATAACCCAACTTTTTTAGAGTATTGGGTGACAACAAATATATTGTTGACTAAAAGCTATCCAAACCAGCTGCTTTACAGAAGATGAATAGACACAATATTTTTTCTGTAATTAAACACTGCGTTTTCAACATAGACAAGTTCTATTCAATCTATTCTATTGTTAAATATTTGCAAAAACCCGCTGGCAAACATGGTGCAAGGACGACAACTAATAAAATATGAAACAAGGAAAACATTGGATTTTTATTTCTCTATAGGCAGATTTAAAGATGTGGCAAATACACGTGTAATGGAAAACTCTGCTTATAAGGAAGTGAAACAATTCCTGTTGTTCTTGTTCTTGTTGCCTCAGGTTCTCAAAAAGTAAATAATTTGATATGAAAGTTTGACATTTGGTAACAGCTAAGTGCGTGATCAAACCAAACAAAACCAAAATAAAAAGTGAACATGATGGGATCAGATGTAAAAATGGTACAGTATCTACTTAATAACGAAATAGAGGAGCATGTAATCTGCAAGCAGAAACAGTAAGAAGATAACTGGGGTCATGTTCAGATCAGCATGTCCATTTTTTTATTATAATATATGATATGTGACCCAGTCTGTGCACTGTAAAAATACAATTTCAAATCGTTCTCCCAACAAGTATTAAAGTAAATTGAAGGTTTTTTTTGTAGAAAAGAAGCATTAATTATTTTGAGTGTGCTGAACAAAATTAGTGAAAATGTGGTACCAACAAAGATTATTTTGTTGACTGTACTTAGATATCTAAGTGAATTTCAAAAGCACATCAAAAATAATGTGCGAAATCTCAAAAAACAATTCTAGTGTTTGAAAGTTCCCTGCATCCTTTGCAGAATTTTCAATTTGCTAGTTAAAATGATTAAAATGATTGCTATTTTAGTGTTTGCTGTCTATATTTTTTGTTTTTGTTGTCATTGTAAGTTACCTTTAGCATTTAGAGTTCAACAAGTAATCTTTAAGTACTGTTAAATACAAAAAAAACAAATCTATTTGTCTTTTACTACAATTGTAAATGTTTTCTGCCTCAAACAGACCCAAACTTCAAATAATCAAATAAATGTTTAATGAAGTTTAATAAAGTTTGTGATGAGTGTTTATATACCGGCATTGACATTGTGCTATGGCAACATGACCGCTCAACATTGAACACACAAACTTCAACCATGGAAACAATCCAAAAGCTAACATTCTTTAACAGAACTCTAAACTCAACAGATAACAAATGCAATGCATCTTGGGAACTTTCAAACTCTTGCAATATTGCTTGTTCAGAATACACTGTTTTGTTAACTTTCTGATGCATTTTGGCCAAAAACCTGAGAATCTAAGTCCATTCAACAAAATAATCTTTGTTAGAAACAAATTTAGCAAAACGCAAAACAATCAAGACTCCTTTAACAAAAGGTTCAAGTTACTTATTTATCTTTGTAGGGAGAAAAAAATTCAAGTTGGATTTTTTACAGTGCATGCTAGTCTTGGAGTTTGGTGTCACAAGTCAAATAACACAAATGTGTGTTTTCACTAGCAGAGGGTTTATATTTTGATATTAACACTGTAGACAATTTATTATCCTACAACTGAAAATTCTGCTCTATATTTATGTTCTCTTCTGAATTTGAGTTTAGCTGAAAGGAAGATGTTAAATTTTTCGATTGTGTTTATTTTTGTTTAATAGCCTGTTTCAATGGTGTGCGTTTGTGTAATTAAAAAAGAAAGGTATCGTTTCTCAGTAATCATGTTGTATAGCATCATGTTTTGGGAATGTTTGGGTGGTATGAGGATGCTGGAAATATATAGTACCTTATTGCAAAACATTTTCATACTTCCTTTGAAATGGAAAACTCTAGAAACACCTTGATGATGGTAGACATTATGAAAGGTTTTTTTTGCTTTTGATGTTTGATTTGTTGTGTCGAGTTTGATTTGTTTGATCTTAACAAGATTTAACAATTACAGACCGCCCATGTTTTGTACAGAAAGAATGAAACAAAAAAAGAATAAATATATCTAAAAGCGCAACAGATCCATCACCCATGGCTTGTATATTCAAATAGCAAAGGATGTTCTTCTTTGTTGTTAAAACTTTTTAGGGCACTTTTTATCAGAAAAAAGGTGAGTTAGCCAGAACTCTCGATTGGAGTCTTGGGTTCCTCGCCACCGTTTGCATATTGTTTTACACTATTTGCATAGCCGGGGGGGCTGCTTTAGAATTTAGAAGTTAGACATGATTAGTATTGCATTTAAGAATTTATAGTCCGTTTAATATTTGACCTGTGTTTCACTCTCCTATGTGTGCTTTCACTGCGCGTGTGTGCGAGTGTGTTTGCGTGTATGCGTCTATGTCAATGTGTGTAAGTATGTATGCATATTGTGTGTGTGGAGCATTTGTATGTCTGTCTTTTGTTGATTTCACATTTTTCTTGTTTTTACAGGTATATGACTTTAGTTGTTTTTCTTGTATTCAACTTGTCTCATGTACAGCTGCGTGGTAACATTGAAAATTGTAAAAAGCACTATATAATTAACGTTGAGTTGAGTTGAGTTGAGTTGAGAAATCAGCTTCAACTAAAGACTGATAAAATCTCTCCAACATACTGAACTCACACATTAAGTCAGATCTAGACACTTGGTTGACCACTGAAAAAAGAATTGATGCACAAGATCAACTCAACAGACTTTGTTACAGTCACACAAGAGGACTACAACTTCTTGCTGGCAGGTGAAAATATGGCATATGTATGAAAGTGGCCTGTAGTGAAGCTGTCCTCCACAAAGTGAAGTTTTAAAAACTGCAGAGTGAGCTTCTTTAACCGACTATACACATCCCCACATCCACTTGATAAATAAACCAATTATGCTTATTACATGTACATTTTATCACCTGAGTGATAATGATCTACTCTTCATAAAAACATTTAGGGCATTTTTGGTCATACTTCACTTTTATGTATATTGTTCCAGGTCAACCTATGTTTTCCTAAGAACAAACTCAAAGGGTGTTTTAATTACAGTCTAATTCATGTAACATGTTAAAGAACGTGATTTTCCAGTCCTGCTGATACTGCAACATTGTTGTGGAAGACAACATCTCTTTTTTTCCAGTAAAAGATACCGTGATGGTTCCTGCTTTTGTATTTTATACATCTTATCACTAGTGCGAACATTCTGAGATTTGTTTCTGAAAAATGAAACAAACTTTGAGTGGTCGCCTCTGTTAACATGTCTCAGTAATAAGATATCCAGTACGGTATATACGACAATGATGAATGAATGAAGCATTGATATAGCGTTTTATTGTGTATTGATGTACGCCCAACACGCTTTACAATCATATGGGGTCTCTCCTCAACCTCCACCACTGTGCAGCATCCACCTGGATGATGTGACGGCAGCCACAGTACTACGGCACAAGGCGCTCACCACACACCAGCTATTGACAAGGGCCACTGCAGGGAATCTGGCCAGGACACCGGGGTAACACCCCTACTCTTAACGAGAAGTGCAATGGGATCTTAAATGACCACAGAGAGTCAGGACCTCGGTTTAACACCTCATCCATATTTTACAGTATAGTGTCCCCGATATACCGGGGCATAAGGACCAATACAGATCACAGGGTAAGCACCACCTGCTGGTCTTACTAACACCTCTTCCAGCAGCAACCTAGCTTCCCTAGGAGATCTCCCATCCAGGTACTGACCAGGCTCGTCCGTGCTTAGCTTCAGTGGGAAACCAGTTTTGGGCTATAGGATGATATTGCTGCCGGATGATCAAATTACTTGGGCAATAATTATAAATAGTAGGAGAGTCAAAGGTGGATGAGATCTGTTTAGTAACTGACATTCTTCAATATATCTTTCTCTGTGTTTAAACAAAACAATTATGCAGGTTTGGAACAACATGAGAGTAAGTAAATGATGACAGAATTTTCATTTTTGGGGGAACTATCCATTCTTACATCATATGTTTTTCACATATTTAAAATTCAACTGGATTTGACAATCACGTTTTTGCCTGCTTGTGCTAGGGCTGAATGTTTGATATACATTTTAAATCTGCTTGATAAATACATTGTCCTTTAAAGGGACAGTACACCAAAAAGTGAAAATTCTGTCATCATTAACTCATCCTCACCGAAGAAATGTCCACATCCTCATCTGTGTGATTTAAATTTGTTATGAAATGATAATTATTGGCCAAGTAATTTGATCATTGTCTTATACTGTAATGCACATCTCTAGCTCATTAATGAACCATATTGGTAGGATTTCTTTGTTCTACTAAACACAGAGAAAGATATTTGGAAGAATGTCGGTTACAAAACAGATGTCATACCCCATTTGATGACATAAGGGAAATGAAATACAATGAGAGTCAACAGTGGATGAGATTTTAAGGTGTGAAGTGTGTTTAGAGTGTGTTAAAGAACATGAATTTCCAGTCCTGCTGATACTGCAACATTGTTGTGGAAGACAACATCTTTTATTTCCTTTAAAAATGTCTTGATTGTTCTTGTGATCATTTTAAACCTGTGATAAATATTTTATACATCTTATCACTATTGTGAACTTTCTGGGTTTTGTTTCAGAAAATAAAACAAACTTTGAGTGGTCACCTCAACATGGTTCAGTAATGAGCTAGAGATGTCCAGTACAGTATAAGGCAATGATCAAATGACTTGGCCAATAATTATCATATCATGACTCATTTAAATCACACAGATCATTAGAAATGAAAGGTTTTGGATGGAAATATCTGCAATTCTTATTTTAGATTTTGGATTGAATTTTGCTTGATCTATTGATGTTTGGTCAACATATAACTCTGCCAAGCCATTTCTTACTATTACAAGTTGAAAAATAAGCACATTTGGTTTATTTCAAATTACTGACACAGTAGTAAGATTAGTACATTTGTTAAACTTTGTAAAAAAACTGAATATAGTGTTTTGTTAAAAATAATACATCATAAACTAAGCAGGTGAATGACCTACAGGAAAGAACTTTTATTGTAACTTTTCTAGGTACTGGAAAAGTTTGCATTTTGGCTCATACCACTGAAGTTCCTGAAAATCCTAGTAAAACAATTGTGTTGTGTTGTTCAGATTTGCATATATGATCTCTAATAAATCTACTTCTATAAAGAAAACGGTGAATAAAAGTTGTGATTTTTTACTTCTTCTAACTTTTAACCTTAAGTAAATTCTTATATAATGTCAGTATATTACTAACTTCAAGAGTGTCAGCAAGAAAACTCTGCCCACTAACTGTAGCAAATGGTCACAGTCTCACTTCACTACACACTTAATCGTTGAGATGAGTCACCAACACTAAAAATATTTCCTTGAGCCTTGAGGGTTACTTTTAGTTTTAAAAGCCCCACAAATTAATCTGAATCTTTTTCATTTGTGCACACTACAAAGCTGTCTTATTTTTCTTAAAGATAAATTAAATAACATGCCTCCAAAAGAAAGCACATGTTTAGCTTTAGCGTTAGAGTTATTGCAAAACTGCATATTAGGTGAATTATGTGTTTTACGTGTCGATTGGAAAAAATATCGAAGGATACAATGTTTGTAACAGTTAATTGATTTATAAACATTTTTTATTCAAAATGAAAAGAAAGTTTTAATCAAATATCACAAATTCAGACAATCATCAATTACCAAAAATATCAGTCAGATCCTGTCATTTATTTACATTTTTTATTATTAATTATTTCTTTATTAATTGCTTGTAGGGTATAAAAATCATTGTCTATGTAAAGTCCCTAAAACATTAAACCCAACAACTGTGTGTGTAGATACATGTAGACATACTGTAGATAACAGAAAGAGAGACAGATATGTGACACATATGATATATGTGAGCACATTAACCAACACTGATGTATCTCAGAAGCTGGATAACAGATACATGCTGTCTTGTGCTCTTGCTTTTTTTGCATAATACACCAACAGTCCCACCAGCGTCATAAGACAGAGGATGAAGAGTCCAGCAAAGACACCGGTGCTTACACTGATGTGGAGAGAATCTTCATTTCCTGAAGCTGCAGAATAACGATCAAAAAGGATAAATTCATGAAAATGACATGAAACAATCTCCTTTATTTAGGCAAATCCACATCGTTTCTACCTGCTTCAGCATGCTGATTGTGTCTCAACACACGGAAGGGACCCTGAGTGATGTAATGTGTGGCAGTTTCTTGCGTCACATCTCTTTTGCGTCTGAGTGCGGTTTCTTCGAGGCAGCCTTGGGCACATCTGGAGTTCACACTTGCTTCAGCGCACAGAATTACAGAACAGCTAATGTACACCTGTCAACAGATTAACAGTTTCTTGTAGTGTAATGTTTCTACTCAAAACATGAGCAACATTAACTTTACAAAAATCTGCTGTACCTCACTGTAGTCTCCTGTGAACTTAAAAGCTTTGATCCCAAATTTAAACTCTCTTACATCACCAGAAAAGACATTGACTGTATCATCCAAGACACATCTGTAGAAACACATTACAAGAGCTCAGTGACTTCTTTGATGAGATCCTGGAAGTTATCAGTAATGTGAATTCATCATTCAATGAAATAAAATGAAATGTGATCACTATTGTCAAGATCATTTATCGTTTATCCCTTTATTCATTCTTTCTTATTTGCCATTTTACGGCTTGTCACTATCATGTTGAGTTTTGTTTAGACACAGCATGAGGGCCGGCCTCACCCATTTTTGATGATGTCATAAAAGAGAACACTATATGGGTTGTCATCTGGTGTTGCTCTGCAAGACTCAACGAAGAGTCTGACATCTGGAAGAGCAGAATGGGCTTCAATGCCCACGTAGAGCACATCCATCACATTCACCTCCATCGCATGCAGGCTGGAATCCACTTGTCTAGTGAAGTTTTGGTCAGTAAAAATGTCAAACGAGTAACCGAAAGTGCCAAAGCTGGATTCAGTAAAGATGTAGTCCGACTTAAGGTTCTTGTAGTGGTTTGAGACACTGGACACTCTGGGATACTGACAAGAGAAGCTGATCTTAACTTGACTGCGTCTGGTTATTACTTCAGTGGGGTTCTCAAAAGAATTGATCTCATTTTTGAAGACCAGGAAATCTCCGGATTCCTGGATGTTGTTGAAGAGGACAGTGTGCATTTGTGTTTCGAATGCACATGTAAAACAGAAATTAAAGAGATACATGTCATTAGACTGACAATTTGGGTTGAATGACACAGGTACAGAAAGAAGTAAGTTTACCTCAATTGTAGTGCCGCATGTATTGAGGGACATGGTGCCTAGAATATGAGTTTCATTGGAGGTAAGAGAACATGTGGGGTCTCTCAGTTTGAGCCAGTTCTGGTCAATCCCCTTCATGGAGTTTTTTTGTACTGCAATGCTGATACTATTATCTTCACAAAGGATCTCAGCTTCACCTTGACAGATGATATACATTTAGTGGTGAGTCTTGCTGTTCTAGGGTGTCGGAAGAAAGTTCACCCAAAACAGAAATTGTTGTCATACTTTAATGCTGTTCTAAATCTATAGGGATTTTCACATCGCAGGTGTGTTTTTACAGTTGCTATGTCCATTGAAGAAAATTGAATTTTAGAAAGTTTGCACTTCGTTGTGTTCTTTTCTCAGCCTCTGTAAAAAATGAACATGTTGTTGTAGGATTTTTCACTTCTTGGCACTGCTTTTTGCTCTTTCAATTGCAACCTATACATCTACATTCCATCTGTTATCGCAAACGAGAGACAACAAAAACACAGATTTGCACGAATATGACTATCCTTTTGAGTAAATGGGGACAGACTCTCCGGTTTTGGGTCAACTGTGTCTAATTATTTTATTTACCTGAGAGAACCTCTGATTTTGCCACAATTACCACAATGCATCTCATCTTTGACTGGCTGATTAAGAAGAAAAAAGACAAACATGAGGTTTTGAGAAACTTAAACGTAACCAGTGAGCCCAAACACAGACTTTCTTCTACCTGTAAAGTGTCTCGGCAGAGAAACACACGGGTACGTGACGATGGAGGTCTTTTACCTGCGGGGTCCAGGTCAGTGTTGCCACAGTAACCCCATCACTTTCATTCTGTAAGGACTTTGACATATTCCACGGAGCACTCACCTGAAAATCATTAATCCTGCACAAGATTAAAAGTAAGATAAGATAAGATTTACTGGTCGGGTGCATGACATAGTCATTACATGTCAAACTTGTTCTGGAACAAAATGGATCAAGTGGGCCGGTCTCTTAACACTGTGATCTGGTAACTTGATTAGACATATTTATCATATGCTGTCGACACATACTTAACCTCTGCCTAGCGACAAATCAGATACAGACCAATCTGATAAATCTAAACTGAGTTTGTACAAAAGACATATGATTGTGTAAAATGGTAATAGAGTAAACTATATTGACTTTAACCATCTGCTGTAGACAATGGTTATTCAGAATGGCCTGACTTGCACCTGAAACTTTGCATTTTATTTGATGTTTTGTGTTTATTTCAGACCTGCGGCCTGAGCTTTGGGCACGGAGGTTGATGACATGAATCTTTCCCACAGCTGCGTGCTGCACATCTCCATGTAATGGAGTGGGTGTCAAGAATATTGGACTGGTGACTCCTGGAACACAGCTCTCAACTGGAGGAAGAACTGCAAATATATAGAGGGCAAACTTAAATGCCCTTTATACTGCACATTAAATACATTTAGATTTTGCTTTGTACGGAGTCGTTGTAATTGCATTGTCAAAATTTAATTTATCAAAAACTAATTTAAGCTCGACGTTTAACAAAAGGTCTTAGTTTCTCTCCAGGCCTGGACTAGCCATCAGGAGCACTTTGACAATTCCCAGTGACCTGACGAAAACACATTTCATCTTTATTTAAATAGAAATTGTCTAAAATATCTAAAAAAATCTTAAATTTGTATTTACTTAAAATAAAAGTGACCAAAGAAATGGAAAAAAATGTAAGAAAAATAAACTTGAAACTTGAATATTTTACTCCAGAGTATAAATATAATTTTTTGTGTGTGAACTGTCTCTTTAAATGATTGTCACTCACTTTCAACAGCAAACTGCAGTGGCACTTGACTGAGAGGAGTTGCATCACTGCTTGTGGTCCTGTTAAAAGCACTTTTGAGTGTGGAAATCCCTTTTCCATTCGTCAGAGTGATGTTTGAAACAGAATAATCTTCCAGAATGAGTTGAAACACATGCAGTCCCACACCCAACAAACCGTTTCTCTTCAGAGCGCACAACCCCTGCACACAATGTGATATAATTTAGAAAAATGTACACATAGTCTGGAGTTTTCAATTGTCTTATAGTGAAGACACTAAATTTACACTATACGGTATATTGTATTGTTTCTGTTGTTTGCTATTTTTGTTAACAATATTTGTTTTTGTAATTAAGCTTATTGCCTCCATACAACAATAACATTTTTGCTTTTGGGAATAAGCTCAAACATCGCTTCATGATGTTGTTTTGTACGTCAGCTAGAGGGCGCTTAACTAGAAGCTGTAATAAGCACAATTGACAAACAAGGTCGTTTTCAGAGGAGGACAGGTAGGTGATATTGCCATTGTGGTATTGCCATATGTGTTTCCTCTCCACAATCTGTATTAGATGTTTTCACATGTGTTTGTAAACATTACCTCGTCAACATATATGTTTGGATGTTGATTACAAGATGGACACTTGCATCTCACTTGATCTCCGTCAGGGTCATATGCCAGCAGTTGAAGAGTCTCGAAGCAGTTCTGTGGAACCCTGATTTGCATAATTATGAAAATGATTTAAAGTCACTGTATTATGTATCATGGATATAGTTTGGTGTGTTACAGTAATGTATATGTATTTGTGAGTATCAGATGTTGTTTAATTTCAAGCACACCTCATGTTTGGGATTGCTGCTGAAACTGGAGATCTGTTTGGAGTGCGAGTGTCTGAACGTTGTCTTGCGTCAACATGTGTGTGAAGTGTCAATTCACGGATATCATTGACATTATTTGCCCAGCAGCAACTCCCACCACTGAAAAAAGATTTTAAATTCTAGCTTAGCTTCTGCAATGTCAAAATGGTGATTTTTTTAAAATGTGTTCCTCATATGTCATTACAGTGTAACAGCTGTGTTGAAACTATGTTATAACAAAGCCATTACTTGTCATTACATTTGTTAAAGAACATGAAATGTTTGGAATCGTTTGATATATTGTACACATTTTAATGTGCTCAAGATATTTATGTCAATTGTGACTCATGAATTTAGAAATCTTAAACATACAGTATACAGACGTGCTCAAATTTGTTGGTACCCCTCCACAAAAAAATGCTTATTTGTCTCTGAAATAACTTGAATCTAACAAAAGTAATTGGCATACAACGTTGTTTATCCCATATTTAATAGAAATCAGACTTTGCTTTTGATATTTATTCAACATAATATTGTAAATAATAAAACAAATGAAAAGGTCATGGACATAAATGATGGGACCCCTATCCTAATATGTTGTTGCACAACCTTTAGAGGCAAACGCTGCAAGCAAACGTTTTCTGTAGCTCTCAATGAGACTTCTGCACCTGTTAACAGGTAGTTTGGCACACCCTTCATGAGCAAACTGTTCCAGCTGTCTCAGGTTTGATGGGTGCCTTCTCCACACTGCAAGTTTCAGCTCTATCCATAGATATTCGATAGGATACAGATCAGGCCACTTCAGAAAAGTCTAATTCACTACAGAATGCCTTGATAGTTTTGAGATTTCATTGTGCCCTGCACATATTCAAGTAAACCAGCTCCAAAACCTACTCCCTGTTTCACAGTAGGTATGGTGTTCACTTCTTTGAAAGCTCGATTTTTTCTTCTGTGAACATAGAGCTGATGTGACTTGCCCAAAAGCTCCAGTTTGGACACATCTGTCCAAAGGACATTCTCCCAGAAGGATTTTGGCTGGTCAATATGAATTTTAGAAAATTCTACTCTGCCTTTTTTATGTTTTTTCTTTCAAAGGTGGAGTCCTCCTGGGTCTTCTTCCATGCTCAAAAAGCGACGAATGGTCCGATCAGAAACTGACATAAAAGAATTCATCTCTTTCCACACCTTCTTTGCTTTATTCTATGACATACCTCAGTTTACATGATACAACAGCTTTTAATTTCATCACTCTTCAGGAGGAATGGAGCATTATTTCAATAAGCTGTAAGGGCACCAACAAATTTGAGCACGTCTTTATATCCAGTATTTATACATAGATGCCCATTAGCATCTGTCTCTAAGGGTCACTGATACACAGGTTGTCAACCATATTTGAAGGGTCCAAGGTGATCTTTGATTGTTGGATATGGCATCAACACATGTCTTTAATCTCAGGTTCTATTCATATAATATATAATTAGGTCAAAGCACTTTTAGTAATATTTGATTAGTAACAATGTGATCTTATTAATCTTACCCCAGAATAAAGACGTCATTACTTGTGACATTAGTGATCATGTGACGCTCTGTCTGGCACCATGAACTTTGATCTAAGCGGTCCTGATATGTCAGCTGAGGTTCTGCAGATATGAGATGTCCACAATCTTCAGATTCACATCGCCATGAGTACTTTGGATCACACGGGCCTCTGCCCGACTCTCTGTAGTAAAAATGCATCTGCCAGGAACACACGCAACATGCGCAATAATTCACAATATGCTTGAATTTTAATATTAACTATTGTTATATTAAGTATACACACGAGACTATAAAGTCTCATAAATGTCTCCTTCTGTTTAAGAATGTAGACAACAATTAAATAATCAATGAAATACTGTACAAGTAAATGAATAGTGTAGATCTTGTCATTTGACCTTTAAAGAATAGAAGACCTCAGCAAATTAGCAAATCTGAGCACAGTTTGAGACATGACATAACAAATTAAATAATGTCAACTAAATTAAACTAAAATCAAAACTATAATAACTCTGAATAATATAATACAACAAATATATAATATTATAATCACATTTCTGGCCTCTTGAGTCATGCTATGGTCAATTTATGACTGAAGGGTGTAATAATCTGGCCTTACCTCCACTGTTCCATCTGGATATCTGTTTTCAGGTGAAAAAGTCATAGACCCCCCATGGAAACCCACGGCTGGATCAACAGAGATGGCCGAGCAGATCAGCAGCAAAAGCAGCACAGTGTTTGACATATTGTTTAATAAAACCACACAGTGAGCAAAGCCACATACACAAAGAACTGCATCAACACTTTTACTGTCTGGCTTGTTCTACCAGTTTAATAAGGAAAAAATGTCTTTCTGATAACACTTAACAGTTTCCTTAAGTCACAGGGATATCTGTTTTCAGAGGTTATTTCCTGATGAGAACATGATTATGAACAAGTTCTACATGCAAATATTTTACATAATGTGTTTTTGTTTTTTACCTATTTTATAGACATATATTTTTAGTACATGCTTCCAAAAAACTGTTAGCACATTTTTTCATAAATGTAATTTAACCGAGGTAAATGACAATTACTGTAAAACGATACATGTTGTTTATGTTTGTTAGTTTACATTCAACCTTATTGTCTTACACATGTATACGTACAGGGCAACGAAAAGTCATTTTATCTCACAACAAGTGCAGAAGCAGCAACTGCAGGATATAAAGCGGTTGATTAAGTGCAGGAAAAAACTGTTTAATGGTTTTGAGTTTACAGACGGGTATGTACAATGAACATAATATACAGGTGGCAATAACTATAAACAGAAAATTTACAGATGAGTATATACAATCATCAGTTATAGCAGTTATAACAGTAGTGCAATGGATATGGAATAATGCAAGATTTAGCCAGATGTGCAGTGAGGGGGGAGAGGAGAGTAAAGTGGTACATGAGGGCAGTGGGATCAGCGAGGGGCAGAGTTCAATGCGGATACAGCTCTGGGGAAAAAGCTGTTCTTCAAGTCTGCCGGTCCTGGTCCGGAGGCACCTGAAACCCCTGGCGGAGGGCAGGAGTGAAAACAGTCTCTGGGCGGCATGGGAGGAGTCCTTAAGAATCCTGCGAGCTCTACGCAGACAGCGTTTCCTCTCGATGTCCACAATGGCTGGAAGTGGAATCTCTGTGATGCGCTGGGTGGTTTTCACCACCGGCTGCAGTGCCTTGCAGTCTGTAACAGAACAGCTCCCATACCATACTGTGACACAGTTGGTCAGGATGCTCTCTATTTCGCAGCGGCAGAAGTTCACCAGGATAGCCTGGGACAGCTGGTTCTTCTTTAGTGTCCTCAGGAAGAAAAGGCGCTTGTGAGCCTTCTTGACCAGGCAGGAGGTGTTGGTTGTCCAGGACAGGTCGCCGAGATGTGGATCCCCAGGAACTTGAAGCTGGAGACATGCTCAACAACATTGATGTGGATGGGGTCATGTGTGCCTCTTGACTCTTTGCTGAAGTCCACAATGAGCTACTTCGTTTTGGTGGTGTTTAGGAGCAAGTTATTGTCAGTGCACATGTGGCCAGGTGCTGGATCTCCTCCCTGTAGGAAGTCTCATCGTTGTTGCTGATGAGACCGATCACCGTAATATGATGGAGTTAGATCCGTTCACAGGCCTGCAGTCGGGGTTGAGGAAGGAGTAGAGGAAGGGGGTTTGCACACAGCCCAGTGGTACACCAGTGTTGACTGTGATGGTGGTGGAGCAAATGGAGCCTGATCGAACATGCTGGGGTCTGTTGGTCAGAAAGTCCATAATTCAGTCGTATTGCTCCTCCATCTTTAGCTTGTAGCAATTCTTGGCCTCTTTGATGCCCCTCTTCAGGTAAGCTCTGGACGTGCTGTAGGCTTTTGCATCACCTGATGATGGAGTGAAAAATAGTTTTTTTGGCAGCAATAACACAAGATAGGTTTGGTGCACACAGGAATAAAAGAATGCCCCATGTCCACAGTTAAATGTCACCAGATCTGCATTGTTGTGAACCTATTTTTACTCCAGTGTTAAATTATTTTTACACCAGAGGTTCTGGACATTTTGTTCAGATACATGTCATCATGTTTTATATCAAATACCAACAAGTACAAAAATCAAACCTGAAATATTCAAATGGTTCATGGTTAGATCTTCCATCAGCACATTTGTTCAAAAAAAACATTGTCAAATTCTCTGGGAAATGAGCAGTGAAATTCCAAAGTTTTCACAAGGAGTTTTTTTTCAACTCCACAATAACTTTTATCACCTTCACTAACAGACACCACTGTCACTTTATTTCTGTTGCACGTCTACAAAAGTTCTAATTGAAAATTAACACAAGTTAACATGTTGATGGTTTTGTTGAGTCACCATTATGGTGATGAGTGTTTGCTTTAGTTGTGGTCTTGACCCTTTGCTTTCCATGTGAAGAAGTCTTTGCCCAGTTTTGATATCTGTGTGGGGAAACAGACGCCAAAACAGCAGGGTAAAAAGTTCAGAAAAAGCTAACGCATTAACTTCTTTAGATTGGAGAGGAATTACATGTTTGAGAGTTTAAGTAGTGCTTTAATGTTATTTGTTGTCCACATCTATGATATAATATGAGATAAAATAATATACTGAATATCTTCAACGGCTAATCTAATACATGATAAATGTTCTAGCCGATACCAAGAATATAACAGTTTGTCTCAACAATGGTGACAACAGAAAAACACTTAAGATAAACGCAATGCATTCTGGCTATCATCAAAGCACAAAACTCATCAATGACTCCCAGCATGCATTGCGGCTGTAAGCTTTTCATTTGTTAGTCACCACTGTTGAGATTCATACTCTGATTCTTGAGTTATGAGTCAAAGACCAAATGCAAGCTTTTTAACGGTTCAAATACTTTTTATATTGACAATTGCAGGAATTGTGAATTTTAAATGTAAATCCATTGAGACATTTGTAACAAAAAAACATTAAGTAATCAAACAACATCCCAGAAAAAGCTTTTGAAAATATCTAAACACATTTTAATTTGATATCATTTGCTACAAAACTATGTTTTATATAAAACAATGTCATAGCAGCCCAAAGATAACTGGAAACTTATTGATGACGGCTGAAAGAGGCCAACTAAAGCAAACCCTGATCACAAAAACGGTGACTTTGAATACATCAATAAAGCATCAATTCATGGCTGTTATGCTGCAGTCCCTGTGAAGCAGAAGTGGTGATCGTCTTCAGTATTCTGACGTGTTTCCAAAATGAATAGTTGGTGTGGCTCATGTTTTCTACTGTGAATTGATTGGATGAATAAAAACAGCATGTTCCCGTAATTTTACGCTAGTTTGCTGGCAACCACAGCTGCCGGTATTTTTCTTGTATTTTCTCTTTTCTTTTCTGATATTAAATGTTTGGTGGGTCACCACTATGCTAATGAGTGGAGTCTGTGTTTAACTCAAGGTCAGCAATGAGGTGCTGATGTCATGCTGCATGTTGCTTTGTTTAAAAGTGACTTTGATGTTTTAATAAAGAATTACAAAGAAATAAATTAAGTAAATGTTATGTTTTCACTTTGGACCAAGTTTTCATTGTATATAAAGAAATGCTGTTGATATAAAATACTAAAATGTATTAAGTTCATTCACAGCTTGAAGTTTGTGCCCTGAAGTTTTAAACTGCAAGACTGTTTACGTTCTTTTCCTGTATTTTTTACAGAATTTTCCTGCCAACCACAGCTGCCGGTATTTTTCCGTAAAAATTACGGAACATTTTTTACAGTGTACATGAGAAAACACTGAACTCACCGAGAAAGACAGTGCTATAACTTTCTTTCGTTGTAGTGAATAAGCTTTACAGAAATGATGTCGGTCACAAGTCATCTGGCGACTCGATTTCTGGTAGATAAACATTTAAAATGGCATTTTCTGGGATTGTGGCGCTTTAAAGTATGCCTGTGTAGATACCATTTGGTTTTTAAGAGTCATCTTATGTTGATTTTCCTTCACCCTGTCCAATATATGGTTGACTACAAATCGCACTGATTCAGATTCAAAATACTTCATTGGGAAAATGGTATTTTTAGGGATTTTACACTATAAATAACATGAAAAGCAATCGCACTGTAAAATTGATTCCATACTTTTTTCTTTAGCTGAAAATTGAGTTTTGTAATATGATAACATTTGAAAATGATTATATACATCACGGAAAACAGCATATGAGTGGAATAAACCTTACAACTACACTATAAGTCATAAGTAGGCTACTGTTTTTAGGCAGGAATAGTACATTGGTTGCCCTTTTTTCGGTCATCCACCAGATGGCGCTGAAGCAGGACTGCGGTGCAAAAACTGAAGATTCAGATACTATACAGCAGATGGCAGCAGATGCCAACAACGACACTTCAACCACACGTGACACTTGAACCAGTACGCATGAAAAAGGGGGACACATTGTATCTTTAATAACACCAATATATATCCATTTTTACACACCAACAATAGATAACAATTTCCGTTGCTAATCCATAGATGTCACTTTGTGGGTTAACTATATGGGAAAAAATACATTTTACAGCTTTACAGCGCTGATTCGGTGCTGTTAGGTGTCGATCGTCACAGCAGAGCATTGCACTGAAACTGCACTCATTGCATAAACCATTGATAATCTATAGAGTCGTGTAGGAGCATGATGAATTACAAAATGCTTTACATGGGTTATTTTACATCTGCATTAGAGACTAAAGTTAAGCGGGCATGTTTATCCATAAATTGCATAATTTGGTTTTCTAAAGAGGATGCTGATGGGGGATGGGTGTAGAGAGATGCGGTTTCTGTGAATGAGCACCAGGGGGCGCCCGCAGTATTAAAAATGAAGAACATCACATGCATAAGTAGGTCTGCAGCACATGGGAATGAAACATGTATTTTTTATGGATGTTATGTTAGATCCCGTGTTGCCAGTGAGGAATGACATCGGGTCCATGCAATGCTGTGCTCAGTGGCTTGTGACACAACACAAGTAAAAATACTTGAATTTTTCTTTTTTTTCATTTATGGCTAGATTTTTATACATCAATTGTATTGGCCTTAAGAGGTTATTAAGGATAGAAAGTGACTGGTCCATTTGTTTACCTGCTTGATGCAACAGTGCTTGAGCTGGCATGAACTCTGATCTGGGAATCTTACTGTGTGCTTCGATGAAGAAAAAAACTATGTTTTTGAGCAGGATAGGAAGACGGCCATGTCATTAATTTGCTTACACTGGAATAATGACCTAGTACTTATATCTTATTCTTTTACTTAACATTTCCTTTGCAATGATAAAACACAAAATAAAACAGCACAAAACATTAAAACGCAGAACGAATGACCCAGGCCTTGGGGTGACTTGGGGCGGGCTGTTTGACTTGGCTCAGTAACCATAGCAACCCCCTGGCAACCCCCCTTAACATCCTAGCAGTGCCAGTGAGTCAACTGCAAAGCACACATATTCATGCCAGAGAATTCATTATTTTGAGAAATCTGCTGTCTGTAAGCCTTCTTTTAAACAAAAATGCCCAGAACATCAGATTAACTGGATGTAAAACATTGAGTGACATTCTCAGTTCCCACAGCAAAAAAAAAACATCCGAAGACTGGTGAGGAAAGAAAGGAAACCTGGGAAATGTGTTGATATTGAGTCTACCTGGTTCGGTCTTAAAAATGTTTGAAGAGCACATTTGTGTTTGTGTGCCAGTGTATTTCAGGTCTGATTTAATAAAGCTTGACAGATCCATGATTTACTCTAGCAAAAACACGTCCATTAGATCTGAGGTGCTGCTACACAACAGATGATTATATAAATCAACATTTGTTGTGATAAGTCAAAAGTTATTGCTCATTCAAAATAACAAAAGAACAGCTACTGAATTTCTAAGCATCTCATTGTTTTATATGTTTTTGCACAGAAATAATACTGTCTAACAGGCAGAAATCAAGTCTCTCATATAGTTTAAAGGGGTCATATGACACGGCTAAAACGAATATTATCGTTTGTTTTAGGTGTAATGTAATGTGTATACACGATTTAAGGTTAAAAAACTGTATTTTTCACATACTGTGCATGTTTGTGTCTTCTCTTTGCCCCATCTCTCTGAAATGTGCAGATTTTTTATAAAGCTCATCACACTGAAAAGCGAGGTGTGCTTTGATGGTCGAATGCTGCAATCGTGTGATGGAAATGTAGCGCCTCTTACCATATTTGGAACATCAGGTTGCAAAGCAATTGCACCGTACTTGCACATATCACGAACTGACGTAGATTTGTGGGGCTGTGGTTACACAAGGCCTTTCCGGCAGGTCTGGGTGAGCATTCGCTTTTAGATAGAATGCATATTTTGTTCCCACACTTAAATTTTTGCAATTTTACGTGTCTAGTATATGCACAAGCAACTTAACACACCATGGTTGATTTATCTATGAAGTAAAAGTTTTTTCGCAGTGTTTGTAAGATGTGCTGAAGTTTAATACTTTTTGTGGTTCTTCATATGTTGAGAAAACCTGCTCTGATTGTAATCTGTCTGTGAACGCCCCGCTCTATTTCCCAGCTAATTGCTTTTGCCTCTATGATGAGCAGATTAAATTAACATCCTACCCACGCGCTAAATCGACACGTCCTATTATTCACGATCACAATTTCACCACAAGCAAGTCTTTCCTCAAACTGTGGCAAAAGCCCAGATCTGTTTGTTATATATTTGTCCGAAAAAAAGTCAATGATGCTACAGCTTTCATGAAAGGCATGAAACAGATTAAAGTAGTAGAAGGGACGCAAATGACGACTGATAACATCTCTAGAGTTCACAATGACAAAACATGCTGTTCACTGGAAATAAATGTTTACAGATTTTTTTGGTTTTATTGCAGGATTTTCTCATTTTTAAATACGGAAAAAGACTGAATATTTACAAGAAAAGTATGTCGTTGTACATAAATAAAAAGATTTACAGTATTTTAATGGCTCCTGGAAAATTTATTTTTTAGGGCATTTGTAACATTGTTGGATATTAAATTTTTTGATGCCATTCTGAGTCGTTGTCATAACATTGTATCTGCACTCACCTTTTTTATTATCATATATAAAATCATATATAATATATCATTTTATACAATTTCATTTAAAAAGAACCAATACTCATTTATCATAAAAGTCTTCAAGGTTTAGTTCACTCATGTGATCTAGGCAACACTGGACCCCATTGACCCCCTAGTCTTACTGTAATACAACAATATATATCAATCACTGTACACTACGTACATTGTGTGTACATTTGCTGCTATTTAGATATTTGCAAATTATGTGTCATTATCTTGTGTACACTATGCACATTGTGTACATTTGCTGCTGTTTATTATTATTATGTATTTTACTTGCCATTTGTTGTATTCTGGTGTAAACAAAGAAATGTTTACTTTGTAAATGTGTACAAGAAATATCTGTCATACTGTCATGTTGGTCGGAACTGCACCCAAGTTTTTCACCTACTGTTGCACTTGTGTTTATGGTTGAGTGACAAAAAAGGGATTTGAATTTTGATTTCGACTTCGATTGTATAAAAACAAAACCACTAATACATTTTCAAAATATCTTCTTTTGTGTTCCACATAAGAAAGAGTCACATAGGTTTTGAACAACATGAGGGTTAAAACATGATTACAGAAATTGAAGCCCTCATGAACACTCCGAGTAGTGGCTGCAGAGTCCTTAACAACCAATGGTAAATATATGTGTTAGAGGCGAATACAGTATTAATATGTTATGACTGGAGTCTTTGAGTTGTTCCCCTGACAGTCAGCTCTGTTTCCCTTCATCTTTTAGGGTGAGAATAAAAATAGATAGGAAATCAGAGGCGGGGTGGCCTGCTGCGTGTTTGGCGTGTCTGTGACATATTTGCTGTGACACCTCCATCCGCGCGAGCTGGCGGGTCTGACCTGCCCGCAGAATGTCTCATAACATTACTTTAGTGCAAAAGACAAAGAGGGGGTGTAATATAGACCTACACATATACTGTATATGCTACACATAACGTCTAAACAACACATGTGCATATTAAAGAATGATGATACTGTAAATACAAGTCTAAATATGGCAGTGCATACAGATACCTATTAGTAACCAATATAACAAAAACTTTTGTTTGAATTTTAAATTCAACAACTACAAACAGCAATCATTTCTTAAAGTCACTGGCTTTATTGTGTAATGTGTCTATTTGTTCTTAACATTTGTACAATGTATCTCAGCTCCCCTTGTTTAAAAGCATAAATAGGACAAATCCGTGCAGGACAATGTGAGATCTGTTCATTGTTAGGGTGACATGGTTTGAGAGAAATACAATGATGTTGGTAATATTCTATAACAGAAACAACATTGTGAATATTCTGATGAATTAAATGCATTTCCATGAAAGGGACAAATCACCCAGAAATGAAAGCGGGAACAGAAAGCATAAAAGACATTCACATGTTTCCCCAGAATAACCCATGACTTTTGCACCGCTAATACACTGTTCTACCCTCTGATCTACATGAAGACTGAATGACACATCAATTTGTGTGGCTTGTTGAGAGGTGTGCCATTACTTTTTAAGCAAAAAGCAATAAAATCCACACATATTTAAGCCATTTCGATTCCACAAACACCTATAGAACCCACCTGCCCTCCAGAACACCCTAACAACTGCTTAGTAACGCCCTGTAAAAACGGTATTTTTCATGAAACAGTCCCTTTCTATAACCGATGTGAAGGATCAGGGAGAGGGAAGAGACAGCCAGAAGTTGAGAAATAGAAACACAGTGACACAAAGCCCTTAATATGGAAGGCAAAAGACATAAAACTGGTGCTTAGTTGTTATCAGACGTTCCCAGACAGCTTGAGCAGCTGGAATATATGCCATTTCCAGCACATCCCATAGTAATTACCACTGACAGAGAAACACAATTCACAGCCAGAGATAAATTGGTCTTTACCTCCCTGCCTCCTGCTGTCTGCACCAAACCGATACCTTAAGTGCACTAAAAAGTAAACTTTGTGGATGAAATTGTTAAATATTCATTGCATGTACAATAGAAAGTGGATAAGATCTCATTTTGTCGATTTTGTTGTAATAGGGATTCAGTCAATTTTATACTCACACCCCAGTTTACTCAGTTTGTATTAGGACCACTTGAAATGTGCTGTTCGCGTTGTTGTTGACATTTTTTTTCCGGTTTCCAAGTGTTTCCAGCTCAGTACAGAGCGCCGTGCATTACTGATAATGAGGCTGTTGGACGGATCTCATCTTTAGCAACCAAAGCCACCTGTGATGTTTCAACATATCTGGCATCAATGCCTCTTTTTTGCCAGCAGGCTGATGCAATCACATCGGATCAAACATCAACCACAGTGAATACTCATCACTGAATACTGAATTCACAGCTAGACAGCTCAAAGAGAGATTGTGGGCAGACGATATAAAAGAGGTTTCTGGCTATGCAACCTCCAATACTTTGCTTTGTCTGACAGTTTCTCACACTGAGGATTCAGTACATACTCAAAACTGAAAAAGACATCAAGACTTGCATTGAATGAGGAGCCCAAATATATATATACAAAATTTGGGGGTTGCGT
This sequence comes from Triplophysa dalaica, assembly GCF_015846415.1. Taxonomy (NCBI): domain Eukaryota; kingdom Metazoa; phylum Chordata; class Actinopteri; order Cypriniformes; family Nemacheilidae; genus Triplophysa; species Triplophysa dalaica. The sequence goes on along the minus strand of NC_079564.1, from coordinate 10,406,674 downwards.
AATGTAGTTAACTCATTAGATGGCCGGTTCTTGGAAAGTGATGACTGGAGGAGACACTGGGTTAGTTCTCATGAGAGCATGACAGATTAATTGCTTCATTTGTTTCCTCTTCTTAAATGACTGCTGTTGATCTGTTGCCATAGCGACCTGATGTCGCGGCCCAGAATGCACAAAGACTACAAGAAGCACCTTTCCATCCGTGCCACCGCGTGTGATGTTACAGGTTTAAAATGTTAAAGAAAACAGTTCGTTTCATTCATGTTCCTGTGAAATCACGGCAGCAAAAGCTTTTCTCACTTTTGGGTGAGACTGAATCTGGCTTCATATGTGATGTATCTGTATGAGTGTAAGGAGAGGGAAATCTTTCCCAGACAGGTCAGAGATTAAGGATGCTGTGAATGTTGTATGTTTTTAATGGTCAAAGAGAATCCTGTGGTCTGAGAACTATTTTTCTGTTTTTGCTACACAACAGACACTTTTTTAATCCTAAAATGCTTTTTTCAAGTTGAATCAATGATCTCATACATCTGGACCCCATTTTAATATCTAATCAAATATCTAATGAAAATATATATGTAAATGGCATTTGCGGCATTCTGTGTGATAATATCGTTCTTCTTCCACATCTTTACTGGCACTATACTCAACATATGGTGAATCTCTCACATAGTCACGTGCTAAACAGATTCAGGTCCCCCCACACACAAGTATTCAAACTGAGGTTTGATATGGCAGGCATATAGCCTCACGAATGTATTTGACATCTTTTTCTCAGCTCTATGTACCACCTGGAACAGCCCGGCATCTCTGTTTGACCACACACCTGCAAAAGACTATACTTAGGTCATCAATTCTTATGAAAAAGATGTAAACCTGTCAAATGGTTCATGCTGTGTATTCCAAAATAATTATTAATTCGATGTGATGATAGATAGTATTTGTACGGCATCTGAACTCATCTTTACTATTGATTGGCTCCATTTTAGATTTAGTCTACATGTTTGGGCTTGTTTACATCTATGGTGAGTTACTCTTCAGCAGATACTTTTATACGAAGCGAATTACAAGTGAGGGAGCCTTAAACATTTCCTCGTAAGAGCCAATAATAAGCACATTTATGGTCGCCATGTTTACAAATAAAACAGCATGGTCTATCGCTTACATCCCTAACAAAAACACATTCTTGATCTTATTCTGAACGATACAGAATAGTACATAAAAATAGGTGATTTTTTCCTCCAACTTTTCATGTTCCAGTGCTGTACTCTCATCAAATATTAATAATAAGCAATTCTCTCATGCATTCTGTATGCAGCACTAGTTTCGAAACCTTTGGAAAAGGAACATTTACCAACCCATTGTCTTAACTTTTATAAGAGCATTTACTGGCTAAACTATATAAATTTGAATTTATTTCAAAACTAATTTTCGATCAGAACAAGACTGGTTGTTAATTGTCATATCAAATTAACATTAAATCTAAAATTAAAAAAATGCATTAGATCATATTGCAATAAATTATATCTGCCAGAATACAATTTGAATAATTTCCTGATCTCTGTTTGTTAGATCACACAGCATTATTTCAAACATCAGTGTAGATTTTGATGGACTTGAAATGCATGAATACAAATTTCCAACAAACACATCATTCTATATGTCTACAAAAGAATGAAACAAATAGAGCTCTGGCAAATTCGGACCCTGTCTGGCAGTGATAAAAATGTGCCACTAATGCACTGACGTGTATATGCTTACCAGCTCCAGTACATCCATCAGCATTGATCTTCTTCTGGCACATTTGCCATTCTGGGTTTCCACACAGCTCTAATTTGATCTTGTAGGCCTCCAGAGAGGCAGTTAGCCTCTTTACAAGAGCTCAAGACACAAGACAAGACAAGACACATGCCCGCTTTAACAGAATCAGTCTGAAATGAGGAGAAGCTCTCCAGCGCTCTGTGTGTGTGTGTGTTAGAGAGAGTGTTACGAATCCACAAGAGACCATGAAGTGTCATGTGCCTTGTGACATATGTAATGGTACTGTCTTGGCGTGTGGTTTGGTCTTATTCTGCTCAAGCTCCCTGTACAAGCCTTTTATATTATCTCTGCTATCCTCTCAACCAACTTCTGCGTTAGTGAGCAAACATAAAGGAATCACCAACCATCAAGCGGAAAATGAGGTGGCCTTCTTCACATCTCTCCAAAGCTCTGGATGCTGTATGTTTTTTTTTTTAACCTGCTTGGCAAAGCAATTAAAAAATATTTTTTGAGAAAGACTGCTTGGCAAAGTGCGTGAGTGAGTGCGTGAGTGAGTGCGTGAGTGAGTGTGCCCTGCGATGGGTTGGCACTCCATCCAGGGTGTATCCTGCCTTGATGCCCGATGACTCCTGATATAGGCGCAGGCTCCCCGTGACCCGAGGTAGTTCGGATAAGCGGTAGAAAATGGATGGATGGATGGATGGATGGACTGCTTGGCAACACATATCAGGGTCTCACATGTGCTTGAAACTTCTGCATTGTTATTATGTCAAATTAGTAATATGCCGCACACTGTGACCGTTTCTGTGGAAGCGGCTTTATTTATTTATTTTAGTAACACACAATCAGTCATGTCCATGAAATCGGAGAAAGCTGCTGCAAAATGCCATGTAATTATTAGTGGTGCCCTCAGACGATTCTTGCTTTGTAAAGTCGATTTCATAAATCCCCGTTGTAATAAAGCCCAATAAAAGGAAGGAATGAGACGGGAACCGGCAAACATTTAAACATTTAATCAAAATAATAACAAAGTAAAAAGACAGTCGGCAGCCCCTCACCGACGACTGCCAGCGAATACAACATAAATACAAATACAAATACAAACATGTTCAGGCCCGGTCCTCTCTCTTCGACGGTCTGGTCTCTCGTTCTCTTATATGCTCCTGTTCTCCTACGTGATACGAGACCGGAGTGCGCACAGCTGGCGCTCATTAACAGTTACTCACCGGTCTCGAACCACGGTCTCGCCCCGCCTACTCTACTACTGTACACCCGTGATTTCATGAACTGCCGTTCAGAACGCACTTAAAGTGCATGTTGTGTTCTCAGCGTTGCTGCAGGGTTGTATTAGCATAAACATTTAGCTTCTACCGTCTCTTTTCTTTCAGGTTTCAAACTATCATGTCCTTTTGTGAAACTGAATTTAGAAAATGTAAAAATTAGAATTGAAATAATGCAAAAATCGTTAAATAACAGTTAAAATTACATTTCTTCATGTTTTTATTTCAAATTTGTAGTCTTTTTCTGTAATGTGTGAGATCTGCTAAATTATTTTCTTTCACATAAGAATGGTGTTATGCACAAAAAAGCAAAAGGCAGGAGGAATAAAGATGAACTGGATGAAATACAAAATTACAGTCTTAATATTTATAATCATACCAAATTATACACTATTATCACATTTTATCCCATCAAGTGTGTGTGTGTGTATCTGTGTGTGTACACAAAAGATGCCACAAAGATGGCAATATCCAAAATCCTTGTCCTTGTGAGGAAACAAGCTTATAAATCATACAGAATTAACTTTTTTGAAGATCTAAAAGAGTAGAATGTGTTGTGTGATTGTAAGGTTTAAGGGTAGGGTTAGGGGTAGTCAATATGATATACAGTTTGTACAGTATAAAAATCATTGCGTCTATGGAATGTCCTAATAAAACATGCTGGGAAACCCAAAATGTGTGTGTGTGTGTGTGTGTGTGTGTGTAGGTGTGTGCGATCTCAATAACAATAATTATTATTATTAACAGCAATTCATGTGTCCACCAGTGTCAGGTCATGTTGTTCACTGCAACTACGACTGAAAAAAGTCATATTTATCTGATTGAATCCAAGAGAGAAAAACAATGAGATGTCTGTCGAGAGAAAATCAGCAGTGTTTAATACCCAGACCTGCACAAAATGGGTTTGCTCGCACCATCACAAAGATATCATCCAATGCTGCTAAAAATACCCAATCTGTTTATGAGTCAACATCTCGTTGCTTCTCTGCTGAATTATTGTCTGTATATCTCTGAAAACAAATCCCAGTAAGCAGACCACAGGGGAGAAGGTTGACGCTACCAGGTGGGCATCTTTTTATGTTAGTGTGACCCCAGACAAGCCATGTACACACTTGTGCCTTGAGGCTTGGCAGCTGCTGTCTCTGTTCCCCGCGCTGCACCACAGCTCAAAGGGATTCACGCAAAAATGAAATTCTCTAATCAGTTACTCACCTTCAGATTGTTTCAAACCGTTTTTTTCTTCTGCTGAACACAAAGGAAGATATGAGATCTGAAATCAGTATGGATACTGACATTCTTACAAATATCTTCCTCTGTGTTTAGCAGTAAAAAAATGACACAGATTTGGAAAAAAGTAATCATTTTTGGGTGAATTATGTCTTTAAGCTCACCATGTATCCATTGGCTAATGGAAAGCAGTGTGAGATGCATGAGTCATACCCCCATGTCTTGCTTGTCAATTCTGCGGGTTCGATCAGTTCACCTGTCTGAAAAGGACTAATTAACCTCTGCTCTGTTTGTTCATTTGCTACAGGCTGTTGAAGCATTAAGCTCAATTATGTTTTCACAGAAGGGCATGATTGCTGAGCGATTGCAGCGTAACTGCGTGTAATTATGACTTGTCCTTTCCGCACTTCACTTTTGAGAGATATTTATGGAAGCAGGCTCTGTGGTTGGTCAATTTGCTCTTCAAATTTTGTTTTGATTCAGTTTGGTAAAAACCATATGCTGTATGGTAGACTATAAGACTGTAATCAGATTTCTTGCTAAGGAAAATAGGTGATGCATGCATGTGCTGATTCAGTTTTTATTGCATGTTGCTAGGGTTTTGTGGGTGGTTGCAAGGGTGTTCCTATGTGGTTGCTATGGTGTTCTAAACAAAATTATAAAACGGTCAGTTCTGGTGCTTGATTCTGATTGGCTGAGGCGAGTTCTAAGCCGTTATAAAATACCCATATTTATAACATAGCTTATATATTATTTTATTTACTTTATTTTATGAAATATTGCTACTCATATTGAATAACCGTTTTATAAAAGCAAGAAGCCCCACGAAGGAGTGGGTTACAGTGCATATTATAACAGCTAAGGGGGACTTGTCGTGCCGCAACGCCCTTAGCTGTTATAAAATGCACTTTAACGCAATGGTTCTTAGGGCTTATTGCTTTAATAGAAATTAGCCTTTGTTTATTATTAATTCAGGCACATGTTGTTACAAACCATATATAAGAATTTTTGGGTGAACTGTCCCTTAAAATGATGTCTAATTTTATATTTGCAACTGATAAATGGAATTTTGACTCAAACTGTAGGAAATTAAAGAAGTCATATTTATGTTACCCCAGTAATGTCAGAAATGAAAAACAGACTTCACAATAAGGAGCCGGATAATAAAGCTTCCAAAGAAACCAATTTAATTACGATTCTGCTGCTCTTTGTATTGAGAGAGACCTAAGAAAGAGAAAAATAGAGCATCCCTGTTTTCACCTTGTAAATAAGGTCATGCAATAAGACTTAGCATGATTCTCTGTGATTCTCTGTGTCAATTTCTATTAGTTTGTAGTATGAAGAGGGATTATGTTAGTATGAGGTGTGTGTTCCTGTGTGCTTCACTGCTGCCCTGAGAGGATGTCTTTTCATAACAAGCAGTCGCAAAAATAATTACATTATACAACTCGGTAACAAGATAACAAGGTTTTTGATTTGAGATATTTAAAAAATATTGTATTACAATAGTGAAGCTTTGATCAAACAAAAGCCATGTTTTAGGTCTTGTATCCTGCTCAAAAGAGAGAAAGAAACAGATCCAGTCCACATCACTTAAAATCATCCGGTCTGGATCGCTGTGAACATAGAAAACTTTAATTTACAAGTAACAAACAGTTATACAACAGTATATATCGGACAACCTCAAGAACTGTTCTATAATTTGGCAATTAATACAATTATACAAGGTATATTCAATTCCATTTTAATCACACTGTGAATCTCACTCCCTGTACATCAGTGACATGTGTCAAGCTGTGATCTCACATTATGACTCAGAGGGTGGGTGCATGCATACGTGTGCATGCACAGAAATTTGCCTAAATTCACGTCTGATTTTATTGCTCTCTGAGAATGTTTCTTTTTCAAGACACAACCTTTATTTCACGTTCTAAACCATCTATTCAGCCATCTATGGACTGGCCATGAGTGAATACTGAGGATAGTCATCACAGGGCGGAAGTGCATTTTCAGATATTAATTGATATGAATTGTTTATGAGGGAACCTCATCTTTTAAAAAAAGAGAATGACCCATACTGATAAACTATTTACAATAAACATTTACATTTAGGCATTTGGCAGACGCTTTTATCCAAAGCGACTTATATTACATTAACCTATACATTTATAATTAGTATTGGTGGGCCGTTAACGGCGTTAACGCAGTGAGACTCTTATCGCGCGATAAAAAAAATGTCGCCGTTAATCTATTCTCAAAGTTGGGTTGTGAGCTGGGTCTATACTACGCAAGCTATGATGACTTTCACCTTGATATTTTAGCGCGGATGTATACCAGCTTAACTGCACTGTACGGGGCGAGAACGAGATTTTTCAACTCGCGTGATTCGCGTCATTCGCGGAAGCAGAAGCTGCCTCATCATCTAATAACCAGGGCTTCATTCGCGCGATTCGCGCCGCAAGTAGGTCTATTGGCTCTTTGAATTAACATATAAATCACTCGCGCTTGACACGGCATTCGCGTTTGCTCTGAACACAACATAACGTTACTGTGAAATTACCACATCAAACGTGACGTGCTAACATGGATGCAGCTATGAAGCCGCCGGGTTTGCTTCAGGGAAAATTAATTTTTAAGAAGCTTCCCAATAGAAACATCGACAAGACTAAGGTTGTTTGCACCTTGTGCAATGCGGAATTGTTTTAAAAAAACACTTTCTCTCAACAGGTAGTGGTCTAGCTTTAGTTGAAACCAGTAACTTTGTATTGAGATCTAATGTATTATGGCTCCTGTATGACATATCGCTGGTTGCTCCCTCACTCTTTGTAAGTCGCTTTGGATAAAAGCGTCTGCTAAATGACTAAATGTAAATGTACTGTAGGAGCTCTTCCAGTCTCAAGTACCACCTAAACGCAAATCATCCCTTAGCTAATGCGGAAGTAAACACAAGTTCATCTTATTGAACATAATTTAATTTTCATCGCCAATTATCATAGTAGAACAGCTTTCTCAAGCAGTTTGTGATGCATTTTGGAAACAGGAGATGAGCCCCTGGTCTAATGCCCACCTGGCTTGAGAAACCCGTTCTCAAAGACTTACTTTTAGTCATTATTTGGGTAGCACACATATTCTGAATGCCTTCGGCAGAATTCAAATGAGCCATTTTAATCTAGATTAATCTAGATTAATCTTGGAATTAATCTAGATTAATCTAGATTAAAAAAAATAATCTATGCCCACCACTAATAATTTGGTATGTGCAATGGATCAAACCCACAACCTTGCGTTGTTAACGCAATGCTCTTACCACTGAGCTACAGGAAAGCGCAATGAACACTGCAATATTTCATGAAAAAACAGACGTTGTCATTTTGTAATTTAAAAGATTTAAGCAAAAACTGCAAAGCGATTCAGCATTGTCGTGTGGAATTCGATCCATGTATTTTTTCTTACCTCAGTCTCACACAGAGATTGGCTATGTCTGCTGGATGTATGAACAACCATTCATTTGCATGTTTCAATTATGACTGGGGTCAACATTAATCTCAACTTGTACATTTGCTGTCAGGGTGTTAAAATAAAAGGCACACATTTATAAGCAGATGCTTCAACAATATGTGTGTTACACTTTATTTCTCAATTTATTACTTCAGTTAAGTGTAATCTATAGATCAATTACTGTTTGTCTCAGAGCAGACAGATAAGGTTGGCTCTCTATCAGTCACTGTGACACAAATCCAAACTGCTGATCTGGAATTAGTTTTTCACAGCGTTCCATATGCACTACATTTATATTTTCTTTTCATTGCACTTACTTTATTGTGTTTTATTCCTCATGCGCATCAAACACCTAAAAAATGAGATGAACCCCCACAAATGTGACAATACTGTGCTTTGACAAGTGAGGATGTCTTAATTTATTATGAGCTGGGTGGATTTATGGGCATTCCCACAGAAGTTTGAACCTTGTATAAATCTATTATCTTTGCATCATAAATCACACTTCCGTCCTCCTCGTGATTTTTACACGTACATCGACCGCTTAGCAGTTCATGATTAATTCCCCTTTGAATAACTCCCTCTGGATCATTCTGTCCATTCTTTTGTAATTGTCATCTTAAATCAAACCATGAGTGACCGATGTTTGTTGGATTAACAGAATAACTGCAAATATGTCATAACATTTTTGTGCTGACATATCCTGTAAACAGAATGTCAATACCGCTGACTGGTCCCTACAGTAGAACCAAAGAGTGAATTTTTCAGGCTCACCCTGCTCAGTGAGGTATGAAGAGCATTCTGAATGTATTTTCCTTTGTATTTTGAAGCTCAAGTCAATATCTGCCAACATGTATTTCACAGCAACACCACAATATCAATCTATAGTCATATAAAATGATAAATTGCCTAAAAATTCCTTGCAGAATATACAGTTTCAATTTCTGGTACTTATATTTCAACATTTCGATGTGTGGTTTTATTTTATAGCTTCATTGGGGATGGTCATTTGAAGTCAGCATAAAACATCATCTCATTTTGCTTCTTTAATGTGATGTATATGTGAGTACAACAGTATATTGAACATGAATAAAAGAGCTGGACTGGGCTTGATTTACGTCTGGAATTACGAAATGTTTAATATTAAAATGAATAACACACATCACACATCAATCAATCACAATAAAACACACATCAATCAATCACAATAAATCTAGAAATGTGTATTAACGTTGAGAACAGTTTTGTAGTTTGTTTTTTATGCGTATGCCATATTTAAATTATGTTAATGCAGGGAAGCAAAATACCCTTGTGCTTTTGCTTTGAAAAGTTTTGTAGCCAAATGAAGAGTCAACAACCTTTCGCTGTCTCATCCCATCATTATGCCATCTGAGTGCCCTGCCATAATGCCAACTGTGTGGGTACCATTTTGACACAGAGTGATGTTTGGCTTTGATCCTGTTAAATTTGAAGCCACACATTTTCCATATTGTCAGCTGTGAACAATAGCGCTTGATTAAAAACGCTGCTTGGTCTTTCCTATCATATGACTGCAATGGAGATTCTAGATAATGAATTGAGTCATGCTGCTAAATCCAAATGAATGTTAAATCCTTATTGCTACCGTCAGCCTGTTCAGTGATGTTTGAGATCAAAAACACACTGCATTTTTATATTTTTATAAAAAAAATTGCCTGATCTGTAGAACACAAAAGAAGACTTTTTGAAGAATGAAGGACATCAAACAGTTCTGAGGCACTTTTGACTACCATTGTATTTTTTCCTACTACTGTAGTCAATGTGATGCAAAATTTGTCTGGTTATAAGCATTCTTCCAACTATCTTTCTGTGTTAATCACAGAACAAAGAAATGTATACAGATTTGGAACAACTCAATGGTGAGTACATTTTTGGAGTGAAGTATCCCTTTAATTCATGATTAAGCGACATTCATGTCATATGTATATACTACTGCAACACAGAAACACAACTACCTCATGTGACATGAACTCTTCTCTTCTGCAAATCCAGCCTGGACCTGAATTTTTCTGCACAGATTCCCATAACATGTTCGAACCCATGACCTCGGTGATGCTAACGCCATGCTCTAACCAATGAGCCACAGGAAAGCTTGTGGATGCTGAATACAGAGCAATGAGACTTTTGCCATTTATATGTTTATTAGCAACTGAAAAAACACTAATGTCAAAGCTTCTCCATGGCCTCAAAACCCCCTCAGACCCCAGAGATTCATTATCCTAGATTAGCATTAGCCAAACTGTCTCTAATTGTCTCTGAAAACAAATGCCACGGCCTATAATGAATTAATGTGGAAGATAAGACAGACTCAGAGGAGTCTGAGTCACAAACGTCCTTCACATACATGAATGAAACAAACATGACAAAATCCCCTCTCTTAACCGTGCTCTTAGCTTGCCTCGGCATCAGTGAAAACACTGAAGTGGTGCTTTTGTTGAATTTCCTGGTACACACTTTAGAAATGGGGCTTTTTGGTTTTAAAGTACAATTTGCTTGCCTACCCGAAGGCTTCGCATGTAAATTCAGTTTTGTCACACTCGCCAGAAAAAGGTCAGAGACAGATGATAAAGAAATGGAGCACAGAATTGAAATTGACTGGGTTAATCCTGCCTTACAAAGATTAAACCAAAGAAATTAAGTAAAATGTACTCTTACATTGTCAGAGCTGATAGCCTTGTGGTTAGTGCTGCGACATATGCATATGTTGCTGTTGCGCTCCGGGCAACCAGAGTTCGAGGCTGGTGGTCCTTCCTGATCCCACCCCCTCTCTCATCCACTTTGCTTCCTGTCCTCACTCTCCTACTACACTATTACAGGCAAATGGCCAAAAATAAATACTGAAAAAAATAGGCAAAGTGTACCAGTTTATGTAGCAACAACTACTTCTAATCCATTCAGGGGTTGAATGGTTCAAGAACAAATTTCTGCTAACTGCTCAACCACTATTGTGGGTTTTAAAGGGATAGTTCACCCAAACATTTAAATTCTCTCTTTACTCACCCTCAAGTTTTTCCAATCTGTATACAATTCCATTCCATTTTCTACCGCTTATCCGAACTACCTCGGGTCACGGGGAGCCTGCGCCTATCTCAGGAGTCAACGGGCATCAAGGCAGGATACACCCTGGATGGAGTGCCAACCCATCGCAGGGCACACACACTCACTCATTCACTCACGCACTCACACCCTACGGACAATTTTTTCCAGAGATGCCAATCAACCTACCATGCATGTCTTTGGACCAGGGGAGGAAACCGGAGTACCCGGAGGAAACCCCCGAGGCACGGGGAGAACATCCAAACTCCACACACACAAGTCGGAAGCGGTAATCGAACCCCCAACCCTGGAGGTGTGAGGCGAACCTGCTAACCACTAAGCCACCGTGCCCCCCTCAATCTTTATACATTTATTTGAAATATCAGCTGCTAACATTCTTCCAAATATTTGTCTCTTTGTTCATCAGAACAAATACATTTGATTTGGAACACCTTGAGGTTGAGTAATTCATTACAGACATTTTTCATTTTTGGGTAAACTGGCCCTTTAAGTGGGGTACCTGTTTGACAACAAACAAGCTAGTATAAGGGGATTGCCATCTTTATTTTATTACAGTGACTGAAATCTTTCAAAAATGTTTTTAATTAATTAATTAATAATAAATTCTGGTTTCACTGAATTGACACACTGTACCTTTAAGGCGATCAAGTTTTTTTGGGTCTACACATCAAGGAGACTCTTTCTGGTAACTGAAGAAACCACTCAGTACATCTCGAGTATCATCATTTCCTGTCTCTAGTAATGTGCTTTTAATAGAGTTTTTTAGACTCTGAACCAAAGATGAACCGAGAGTATCGACTCAATTTTTTGTATCTTCTTCAGTTAATTGCATATTACTTATGGCTAAACAGACAAACAACATGTTAATCCTTAAAGAGCAATATCTACAGTATTGTCCATTTATAAAAATAACAAAAACCGAGTCAGTCGTTTGCTAGGGTGATGTTTGGTTTGCTTCAATCTTCAGTTCACAAGAATAAAGACATTATAGCATGTGTGCTGGTATAATTGTTACTCTTTGTCACAGGCTTTCTCTGCAGTTTTTATAACCCCGGCACAATTATTGCATCTCTGAGAGATTATGATAACATCATGAGCAGCAAGCGTGAGGCGAGATCAGCTCATTAGTTCACCACGGGCATCCGGGATTCTGCAATTGTATGGTAATACAATTATGAGACCGTTTGTTCTGTGCAACGTTAGTTCTCTTCTTAAAGAGCAAGAGAGATCTTTTATCTGCTTGGCTCTAAGACAGGCAATATACCACAGAAGTACATTCAAATTGAGCTGGTGCAGAGACTCAAATGAAGCTGGATTTGGATGCTGTAATGAAAATTGCTATGTAATATTTGTATCTTCAAAGCATATGAATACATGGTTAGCTATTGGCTGCCCAACTGGATGAAAATTAAGGTTTTTCCTTAAAAAATGATCTGATATGATATGATATGCTTGCTAATGGCCCTTCTCAGGGAAGTGTTGCTAATATATATTTGCACATAGTTTGCAAAGCATAACCTGTGCTGCTAATGATATTGAATTATGGACATCGTAAAATCTTTGCCTTGTGATAATAATCTGTTCTTTCTATAGTCAAATATGACTGCTCTACTCAAGAAAGAGAACCTCTGGAATTGAACATCTGTCAACATCTATATAAATGAAAGAAAGAGGTGACAGCTTTCAAGAAGTCCTCCCGAGAGCTCTCCTCAAGGACCCTGCGTTCCGCCTTTGAGCAGATACTGAAAAATGAGCAAATTTCCTTCCTGTCTCTTAAAACAGAACATAAAAAATCTAGCTTCAGAGTGAACAATCCAATCATTGTAAATATCCTTCTGTTCTTGCACAAATTGCTTCAGAATGGAAATATATTTTTCAGGTATAAGGACAGTTGATTAAGAATATGTTGATGTGATTGTCTGTCACTGTTTGTGAAATGCAAATGAACTCTGCGCCATTTTTAGACTCAAGAATGTAAAAAAATTTGAATGAAATTAAATGTTGCATTTTTAATGAGAGCTGACAAGAAATAAACGACACACTTCACAACCAAATGGAAATCTGTGGCAATGTATGACATAGATGAAAGATTATCTTAATATTACTAGGTGTTATAATCCCACTATTTCAGCAAAGTTAATTTACCCAATAGGACATTTGCCACGCTTTATCCATGACAGGGGAGCAGTCAAGAAAATGAATAGAGGAAAGGAGGTCCGAGGTTTTATTTAGGCATCCTCTGTGTTTGGGGGATATACAGTATGATTATAGAAATACATAGCATATTTATACTTACCTTTCCTTGCTATTATCGGAGAGTCATCTCACAAGTTGTGGGTCCGATCCAACTTTCATCACATCCATTAACCTGGGTGAAAGATGCTTTTTGGTGAGGTGCTGCTGATAATTCCCTTTGTATGGTTCCCAACAATGCGACACATCATCAGTTGTGCACCTCAGCCTCATTGGATGCTTTGGCCCTTTATCTCCATACACCCTTAGCCAAGGGAGGCCAGCCGCAGGTTTATCAGACCTGGCTGAGTGTCGCATCGTTACATGGTCATTTGGCAGCATGCTGTGTCCATCTGCCTCAACCACAGCCAGTAGCTTCTTCTCTCCGCACTACTGGCCAGTTCTTGATTATCCTCAACCTGTCCCCTGAACCCCTCTTCTTTGTGTCAAGCTCAATCAGATTAGGGATTGCAGCCTCATCAAAACTTGCTTTGCTGGTAGTTCGGTGGCATCGCTTCTCATTGCAAGCATATGCGCCAACCCGTTGGCTAAGGCTGTTCTAGCCCCATTGGCAGCGTTAATGCATGCTCAGTGCCCCCGGTTTCGTATGGCATTACATTACAACACATTACTAAAAATCGTCCGTTGGGCCTGTCGTCTGATCCCCACTTCCTTAAGCAGTCTTGTAGTGGAATTGGAAACAAAGCCCCTGTGGCCCACTTCTAGCGGGAATACTTTTGCTGTCCTGCCCCCATCTTCAGCCACCGCTGCCAAGTTGGCATACCTGGGATTCTTTTTTTCAAATACTTTGTATTTGAGAGAACTACTCTCTCATGATAAAACGTAGCCTGTTTGTTTCCATACTCCACAGCTCACTCCAAGTGATTTTGTGCCGCTCAATGCCTTCCCACCTCATCCAGCGACCTTGCTGGGCTTGAGCTTGCTGGGCTCGAACTATATGTTCTATATATATATAACTATATATTCCTCCTAAAGACTTCTATGTTGCTAAGGCATCTTGGTAGCCCTAGCCATTTCCTCACTTGTGTACTCACCAATCTCTCATGTGAGACACCGTAAGCTCATACATTAAAATTGTCCACATCAGGTGTGGCAACAAGCCAAATTGGAAGGCTATTTTTCAAACAAACCCCTCCAACCACCCAACGTGATGCCCGGATTATGATTTCCATTGCCATTGTGAAATCCACTGGTGAAATTGTGCTGTTGCCACATCCTGTGTGGTAATTCAGAATTGGAGACCATGGAAATATGCCTTAATCAGCTCTGTTACCTGCTCTGGTACGTGTAAGAAGTCCCCTGCAGCTTATGTGGCACTGACCCAAAGTCATTGGCAAGATCTAGAAAAACCACCAACATTCTTCAAAATATCCTCTTTTGTGTTTTAGTTTAAGAAAGAAAGAGATTCAGGTGTAAAATGATAAGAGGGTGAGTAAACAATGACAGAATTGTCATTTCAGGGGGTGGACAATTCCTTTAACAAAGAATACAAATATGAACTCTGTCATAATATAATAGTTCAATAGTTCAAATGCATAAAAGGAAACCAAATATTGCATTGAAAGGCTATTTCCCAACAATACATCCAGGATGGCAGATAGAGACAGATGTTTTTAATGATGCTTCCTAAAGTATTGCTACAATATTGCTTATACAAGGTTTGTGCTATAAATATAACCTAAAAATTTGGATGTAAGGACATTTTCAGAGCGATTGGAGTATAGATATGTTAAAGATTAAAAAAAATCCAGGGAGAACAACAACATAGTTATGGGGGTTGACTCCTTTGACTAATGCTAGTCATGCATCAGCAAGGATCCCACCCTAGCAACCATCTTACACCGTAGCAACCTCGTAGCAATGCCCAGGCAACCATTAACATCATCCCAGCATAAATGTATCCCAGCAAGTGCTACTTCAAATTACTCCAGTACTGTAAATATAAAATTGTTACATTCCCTGAAATGTTTTTTTTGTTTAATTTTAAATTCCTCATACCATTATTTTAGCAGTTTTGGTCTTTCTGCCACAATGATATTAACATCTGCCTGCAAATGGGGGTACAGAAATAGCTCTCTTTTGACACACACTAAACAGCTTAATTCACATTAAAAATGAATAATTTATTAGATAAATTAGATCATTGATTATCCTCACCACAACAACACAGCAAGATTTTATAGACATTTGTATAGACCGTCTGAAGTGCATCATTTCAGGTAGATCAATAAGCAGCATAGTCATTGTTAGATGTCCATTTTAAATCAGTCAATATGAGTTCATAATAAATCTGTCGAACTCATGAGAGGAAAAAAAGGAGAGTGGGGAAAAGAAAAGCGGAGAGGAAAAAAGGGACGGTTTGAAGGGAAAAACATGAACAGGACATATATGAGGTAATTGTGGTTAGATGTGCAAGCTCACATCCTTCTATTTTCTGATGCCAAAGAGCCGCTGAAGCACATTGATCTTTGAGACTTATTATTCGCAAAGCGCTATAGACAATCATATGGACAGCATATTGCTCCAAAAGAGATGCAGACAGACCTCCCAGTCGTCAGATGGGGGATATAAATGCTCTTTTCTGATTTTTGTTAGTTTTTTTACATGCTCGGTTCATCCTCAGAAATAAATAAGTGGCAATAAAAAGAGCAAATAAATTATGTTCTTCTCCAGACCAGGAAAGCATGTTTTGAATGTCAAAAGCATTTTCAGCTGACTGACGTCAACACATATTTTTGGTCTAACTTGGTCTGACTTAATCTTCAGTCCAAATTCAATTTCATAGACTCTCTGTTCTTTTTGTATATATGATTAAACAATATAAGAGCATCTTAACAACAATATGATTAGTCTGTCTGCATTTGGCTTCTCTTGGCTGGAGCTCATTCCGTTCTTTAAACATTGATTCAGTTTTATCAAAATTGTGGCAGATTTTATTCAAGTAAAAAACGATTATGTAAGGGAATTGTTTTAGATGAATTTGACATTTAAATATACAATATTAATGTACAGATATTAACAGCTTTTCATTCACGTTTTGTCGCAAATGAATTTTTCAAAATAGAAGTCTGACTTGAATTAGCTGACTTTAAAAATCAAAATTTAAGTTTTTAACAATTTTGACATGGCCAGAATATCATAGACTTTAATTGATGATCAGAATGCACCTATTTAGAAATGCTCTTAAAGCTATTTAGCCTGTTCCTCATCTCTGAAAATCCTGAAATAACTGAAAGCTGTGACATAACTCACAGTTTGCAAGAGCTGTAAGACAGGTTTTCTAAACATGGAACAGAATCATAATATTGCAAATCTCTAATACTCGCAGCACAGCATTCACAAATGGCATATCTTTGATCTTGTGTGGATATATTAGGTCAGCAGTCTCTTGTTATTTTCAAAGTGCTGAACACAGCCTCTATCCAGCTCATCCCATATTACTGAACAAAAGACAACCCAGCCATTTTGTTTTATATTAAACTGTACAGTCAAGATTAGAAAATTGTATTATGTATTGTATATGTATTATATTATGGTTTCAATACAAATATGTCTTAGCTGGTGTTTAATATAAAGCTCAAATGGCAGCCTATTTGTGTGGCTGAATACAAAAGTATAGCAATGCTCATCTCTGTTCATTCACTTTTGACAGTAACACACTTACACAAATGAGAGTTACAGCATATATACATCTTGTAGTTATTGTCCTGGATTAGATTTCCCAAGTGACTGTAGCCATTTTCTTTTCCAAAACCATTGCAGTGCATGCAAACCATTGAACATTATTTCAATCAACCCTAGTGAATGAAATACTATATGTGATCAAGGCTTTTAAATGTTCCCTTATCTTTCTAAAGATGTATGATTTACATGGCTCAGGTATAGAGCAATAAAATAATGGCTTCAATCGAAACATAGCTTCAATTCACTTTGGATAAATCTTAAATTATCTTAAAATATATATCTTGAACAATATGTAATAGTATCAGCTTTATGTTACAAGCCCAACAGAGTGAATGTGTATGATGCAGATGAGGACAGCACCTGCCCCTCCCGAACTATAAATCAATGTTAATCAATAAATTAGGGCGATTCATCACTCTACTCAATCGTACCTGGGAACCAATGATAATAAATAAATGTAGGAAATGCTGAGTAGAGGCTTTGTGTTGTGATTGATATGAAATGGCGGGAGTTCTGAATTACATCCCACAAGAATGATCAATGCAGCTGACTGCTGTGTCTGGGAAAGCAGACTGCAGGAGTTGGTGTCCCATGTGAAAAGTTTACATCATCAGTCTATTTTGAGCTTCATTCTCTATCTCAGTGTCATTAATTACACTTAAAATTTAGTTGGGCTATCCCGAAGAGAGAGAGAGAGAGAGACTTGTTATATTTAATGTACAAATAAGTGTTAATTTGGGTTTGGAACAAACTGCCTTTAAAAAGTCACGCATCAACTCAAGCCATATTTTGTCAGCCAGTCTGTGTTTAACTAGAGGACCCATAGTTTTTGTGTTTTCTTTGTAGTAAAACCATAGTAAGCACATATTCACTATGACCACAACAAATAGATTCACTATAGCATTTGTTGTGAACAAAATGGAAATGGAAATACGTCAATCAATCTACTAAAACACATGGTTACTACACTTCTACTATAATGAAACCACAGTTAGGCCACTTTCTCTAAGGGTAGTGACCATTTTTCAACTCAGCATGCGTATATGATGATGTTAGGTTCCAGCAATATTCACATGGTCTACCCCACCCTCACTCTTGCGGAACGGAATGAGAGGGTTTGTCTAGGTATCTGGCTCTCTCTTGCACCCCAGCAGAAACACGAGCATCGGGAGGCGCGGGGAACATCGCGTGGATAATGCGCGTACCTTGGACACTTCCCGCGCGTCCCTGAAGGAGAGGATGGAGACATGGCAGGCGCAATTCTCCATATCTTGAACTCGGTGAAATAAAACACATTGTGTTCCATTCTTAAGAGATTTTGAGCCTGCTGGATCCTGTCTTGGATAAAAGCGCGGTGAGTGCAAAGAGCTTGATTTCATTCATTTAATGTGCAATATGAATGCGCGTTTTGCGCTCGAGATATTGGATTAAAAATTATAAATATGCCGCGTGTTTAATGCCGCGTGTTATTTTTGCGCAACAGTCTTTTTATATGATTGAGAAATGTCGAAATTATACAAAATAACCATTTTAAATAAGTAATGGGGTTTGCAAGGTGCAAATTTGGAAACAAGTGAAATTGCACGAAATTGCATGCAAATCAATGCAACATAAACGGACAAAAACGTACGAGAGATGATTTGTACATGCATAAATGCATAACTGTCTAGAAAAGCATTTTCTATTCGTAATCAATTTTGCACGTCTTTGTGCAGTCCAAACATATATTTCTCGATTTATTTTTCCCTATTGTTGCATTCAATATGATAAGTAGGCTACATAGAAATAATTTGTGAATCAGGTTTATAACAGAAAAGGTTAAAACGGCTGGTGGTTAAAAAAAGGCTGGTTGTTAAAAAAATCATATTTCTCCTAAAAAAATTCCCCTGTCTCCAGCTTTACGGTGTGCCATATGCTGATATCATTTAGAAGGGCTTTATGACGTTTTTATGAGTTATGAGGTTAAATCATAATAGGTGAAAGCTCATCAGGACGATATTGTTGCCCCCTGGTGGGGCTGTTGGTTAGTGGTGATTTATAACATTTGCTTACCATCGGGTGAAAAAATCACATTGGGTTTTGTTAATTGTGTGATACACTCGAAATCCTAAAATATAAAAGATTGATGATTGTTTTATAGTCTATGATGCATTTCATTTATTAAAAATAAATAAGTAAAATCTTAATCTTTAAGGCTGGTTTCTACTTTGTTTATCATTCCACAATTTTTGCATTCAGAATAAATTATTTTGTTATCCAAATGCAACCATTTCGCTACTCAATTTTCCTTCCCAGTTACATAATTCCTTACCCATCATACCGAATCAAACTCTGCTTATCTGAGCAGGCGCTTACAGCACTTAATATAGAAATTTCTTTACACATGGGGCTGAGAGAGAGGGAGAGAGAGAAACATAGACATGGAAAGCAGTGAGACAGAAGACAACTGAAGCAGCGAGCTATGAATTATGTAAGATTTTCATCTGCATTTATGTGAAACTCTCATGCAAGATTGAGTTGGCATAAAATATGCTTCTTTTGTTTACTGTTAAATACAGCCACGTTGTGCTTAGATGGATCCAAAATGGTCCTATGCATTTTTATTATTCTACATTAACATCACTTTCTTGGTTTTCCTTACGAAGTAGGGAGGGATGCTGTGTGACACTTAGCATACCATCGGGAAAATGGGAAAATGGTACAAAGTGTACTGTCTACACATAGCTGTAACTTGGGTGGAACCCTTAAGATACCTTTTTGTACCTTTACAGGTACAAAACATAAGATAGTGTACCTTTTTGGGACCTTCTATTTACCTGAAGGTACAGTAAAATATTTTCCTAACATTTAACTGTCATTTTAAAGGTACAGGTCTTTAGGGTATACCTCTGTAGCTATCTAAAATCATAAAACATTTAAGGTACAAAAAGTACTCTTAAGGGTACCATCATGGTAAAATTGTACTGACTGTCAGTGCATCTTGAAAATGTAGTGTAACATCTGCTGCAGAACAAAAAAGAAGATATTTTAAAGAACGTGGCTAACCAAACAAGGTTGACTTCCATCGTTTGAACACAAAACCGCCTAGACATTTCTCAAAATATCTTCTCTTGTTTTCTACTGAAAAAAAGTCATATACAGGTTTAAACAACATGAGGCTTGAAAAATATCTTAAGTCTTTACACCAGTTAATCATCTGATGTTCATGTTCCACAGTTCTTCTGCACCTGAAGAAAATGGATCCATCCCCTACAATTCCGAATGGCTCAAAAAAGAGGGTGAAAATTCACCCCAACACAGTCACGGTGAAATATGCCACACATTTTCCCCAACCTGGCGATGAGGGCTATGACGATGCCCCGTCTTTTGAGGACTTCAGTGCGTTCATGGACAGTAACCCCAGTAAGAGACTGGTGTCAGAGAGCGGCCATGGCAGGACTATATTCGGCACAATGGATACCCGTCCCAGGCCCGAGCAGAAAGACAAAGGTGTGGGCGGTCAGCTCGCGAGTTTCGGCGAGGCCTCCGTTCTGGCCTCGCGCGTCACCTGGGGCGCCCTCTTTGGGGCTGCCATAGCGCATGGCTGCGTGGCCCTCATCACAAGGCTCGCGGCGGATCGCTCCAAAGTGCCATCCTTAGAGCTCATCTTCATCCGCTCTGTGATCCAAGTTATGTCCATACTGGTGGTCCTCTACAAAAAAGAGGCCCCCTTCGGGCCCAAAGGCTATCGGCTACGTTTGTTCTTTTATGGGGTGTGCAACGTCATCTCGATTACCTGCGCCTACACGTCCTTCGCCATCGTTCCACCTAGCAACGGCACTATCATGTGGCGGGCGACCACCACGGTTTTCAGCGCCGTCTTGGCCTTTCTCCTCCTAGACGAACGTCTCGGTTACACTGACGTAGTGACTGTCGTAGGTAGTCTTTTTGGTCTATGCCTGGTCATGATCCCCAACATCGCCAACGAAGACAAGTCTCCTCTGGGTTTCTGGAAAGAAGCATTCGGTTATACCATGACTGTGATGGCGGGGCTCACCGCCGCTCTGTCCATGATAGTGTACCGTGCCATCAAAGAGCGCGTCAGCATGTGGGCGGCGCTCTTCACGTTCGGCTGGACGGGCACCGTGTGGGGGGCATCGACCATGTTTATCATGCAAGAACCCATCATCCCATTGGACACCGAGACTTGGGGCTACCTCATCGGAATCTGCATCTGCTCCACCGTGGCGTTTTTGGGTATCTACTACGCCCTCAACAAGTTCCACCCCGCTCTGGTCAGCACCGTCCAGCATCTGGAAATCGTGGTTGCCATGTTTCTTCAACTCATTGTTCTGCGAATGATCCCGTCCGTGTATGACGTCTTCGGGGCTTTGGTCATCATGGTCAGCGTGTTCGTTCTGACGGGTCTCAAGCTCTACCGGGTGGGCAGGGTAATTCGACAGGATTACCAGGAGATCTTGGACTCGCCGATCAAATGAGCTCATCATCATTTGTGTACTTGAGTGCATGAGGGGCCATATATAGGTGTGTATGTGTGTGTGTGCAGTGTGCAGTGTTTACGAGCCCTCTTCTCCTACAAATGTGCAATCATTGAATGTCTGGATCTTTGACATTTATTTTTGCCATTGGTGTTATGTCTTTGCTAACTGTTGATGTGTGAAAATAAAAAACAATGATCTATAGTGCCTCCTCGGATGGCTTCGGTTTGTCTGGTGCAAGAATATGATGCAATATAGAGCAAATAAAACTAGATCTATAAACAGCATGATCAGATATCACATTGTAGCGTGACAGGTTCAGCTGTATCTCAACTTTTATGCATTTTTATGTTTATTACTGTTGTGAATATCACCCAGTGGTTGTAAACTGGGTACCAGCACAGTTCCAAACTGCATATTGCACCAAATTAAATGTCGTTAAAAATAAAATCTTCAACTGTATGATTTTCTATGTATTATATTATGCCACGCAAAATCATGTTTATTTCACTATGAGCCATTTCATTGCAATCCTAATGATACACAATAAAATGCTTAATTTTATTAGCTGTCAACAAGCCAGGGTCCCACCTTTTAAAATCAGATTTATCAATACATTAAAATACATAGACTTTAGATTAATTTAGGTTTATATATCTAAAGTGAACAAAAACCTCTTGGAAAATGTTAACCTTTAAATCAACCTGTATTGATTTTCCTCAATCAGTATGTGAAGGTAATCAATACTGTCTTGTTGATGAAAATATATGCTTGAAATTAGGCATTACTGTCTTTTTATCTCAACAAATTTAAAAAGACGAATTATAAAAAAAACTACAAAACTACCACAAATTATGTATAATGGGAAAAAAACACTTATTTTTGTTTAGAGGCCACGTAACTCAGTGTAAAGATTAAGACAAAGTTTCTCATTTGAATTCTAACATCCTTAAATTGACATCATAGAACAGCTCCATGTTAAAATTGCACAAAAATACACTATTTTTAATTATACTTAGTACATTTAGCCCCCGTTTCATAGACAAGGCTTAACTAAGTCAGGACTATGCCTTAATAAAAAACGCTTTTATTAAAATGCCTTAGAAACAACATGTTGCAACTGATGTGCATCTTGAGACAAAACAATGGCACTGACATATTTTAAGATATGTCATGGCAAGGTATTTTCAGTTAAGACAGCTCAAAATTCCTTTTAGTCTCGGACTAGCCTAAACTCCGTCTGTGAAACCGGGGCTTAGTGCTCTATTTTCACATATTAAGTTTGTACTTTAATGTACTAAACATATTATCTCTGGTTCTCCCATAAAAAACACTTAGATTTAAATGTTACCTTAAAAAGTACTAAAGACTCATTTTTGTACAGTATATGAATTAAAAATTAGTGCATGAAAATAGATCACTTTAAATTCATGTGTATTTTTGAGCACTATTTCACCTGAAACAATGCAAACCCTTCATTCACCATACAGTACTGTATATCTTTGAGTGCCATATTGCTTTAATAAATCATTTCCTACATAATAAAGATATTACATTTACATTTATTCATTTGACATACGCTTCTATCCAAAGTGACTTACAAGTAGGGTGCAGTGGGCAGCTATCACTGCAGAGCAAACAGGGGTAAGGTGCCTTGCTCAAGGGCACTTCAATATTAAAGATTTTCAGTAATCATTTGTGACCTGTCTGTGAACTCCAAACTTATGTCACAAGATCTTATTTAGACAAAACAAGCATCAAAGTTTGATTTTAAACATTAATTTCACTATGATTTTAATCACTAACTGATATTTTGTATGGCTGAGGGACAATGGGTTGGGTAAAGGGTAAATCAGGCATGTCATAAACCCATTCGCTCTCTGATATACCTGCCATCGCTACACTCAGTGCTGTCTATATGCAGGCTTTAAAATGCCCATAAACTGAAAATATGGCAGTCATCATGTTAATGGTCTGGCAGGATGTCACAGGAAACTAGTCTGACTGTAAATAACCTGAGCTGGGCTTCTTTTGTTTACTCTGGCTCATTTAAAGGAAATGTTTCACTGTATTTCTCTTGCATCTGCCATAAAGGTGAAATTTAAGATCAATTCAATTATTTTGTCCCTCAGGAGTCAGGCATACTACAGTCATAACAGAAATGCTGTTTGGCTTGTTGGCCATGCCGGGAGATATTTTTGTAATAAATAGTTTAAATGGCAAGCTCATGATATTTCTCTAGTGTTCCACAAGGTGGCAGTTTAGAGGTGTTGGAAATACTTTTCCCTAAAGAAACGGTTCACCCAAACATGAAAATTTATTGTTTATTTACCCTCATGTCATTCCAAACTCATGTTTCTTTCCATCATAATACAAAAGAAACTCTTTTTCCTAAATTTACAACAAAAAAGTGTTAGTGTATTTTTAACTTGCATATCATAGCCTGAATGTTCCGGATCTTATAAAGCCATAAAATGGCATAATTACTGATGCCATTAAAGTTATATAGTTAATTAAAGTAAACATTATGCATATATATATATATATCTATGGCATATATATTTTTAATATGTATATATATATATATATATATATATATATATATATATTAAAAATAGATGTATTTGTAATGTAAAATACGTTGTTCTACCGGGAATCACATGTGAACCTAAAATTACACTTTTGAGCAAAATATAAAAAAATATAAGGATTCGTCTCAAATAGAATCTCATGAATTGCCATCTTTAGACTGATGCCAAACTAGTACTGTAGATGTATTATGCACCTGTTATCAGGTCTCATTGTATTTAGGAAGAATGTCCGAAGAATCCAGGTTTGATTATTTATAGAAAAATAAGATAAAACAAAGAACTTTAACAATGATCTTTTGCTTTGTTCCTCTGTATGATACGCACCTATTGATTGATTATACTTTTACATGTTTAAATACGAGATAGTGCCTCTGCTCTCTTCTTGCTGTAATTCAAGAGATGTGAATTAGCTGCAGCTCTCTTTGGGTATAGAATGTTACGAAGTTCTGAGATTAAGGACAGGAGGGGTGTCGGACACGTACAGTAAAGTCCATCTGTTGGTACAGGAAACAGATTGCATCCTGCGGTGTGTTATTTGCCCCTCTAATGGCTCTATCAGCCAAGTGTGAGGGACTTTCAATGTGGTCATAAAATTCACTCTTCTTAGTCTATTCGAAGATAATGTCAGGCACAAAACACAACATGCGATCTTAATTTATTTTACATATATGAAATTAGAAATCCTTATTTGAACTTGTTATATTTAGTTTAGTTGATTCTTATTAGATTTCTTATGTGAATTAATACGAAACAAATAATACACATATTTGACATGCCCTTTTGTTGCTACAGTATATTGTAATGACAGAATGGCAGAGGATGCCAGCTTATTTGATATTTTTCCAAAGAAACAATTAAATCTGACCTTTTGTATAAATGTGCTTTGTAGAGAAGCTTTTTTCTTTTACAGCATTGGCTTTTGGTTATGTAACAGGAAAGCTTATCTAAGGCCAACCAACCATATTATTACAATTTAATCTATAGACAAATTTGATGTCAAACATAAAATGTCAGAAAAGTATTGAAAACTGATGCATTATTATGATGATTGATATATGTATATAATAGCCTTTTATTATTTTTACCTAACATAAATATATCCCTTCTCTAAACATATTACAACTATTTACATATATTTAGTTTATATATATATTGTTTAACAAATGTTTTATTTTTTAATTAAAATCAAATTATATTTTACCTGAACTATTCCCAAAACTTCACATTGTCCAGTACAGTATGAGACGTCGTTTGGGTCAACCGCAGTGTGTTTGTTTGATAGACGTGTCCAGCCACCAATGAAAAAAGAGATTGCCCTTCGATAGCCAATGGGTAAACGGGAAAACTCTTCGCAGCCCCGCCTCTTGTAGCAAGTTAGATTGTGCTGTAGTGAGTTGGGTAGAAGCGCAGTTCTCACGCTGGATACGTTGGAAAGCCCTTCCCTTGAAATCATCACAGCGAATATGTAGCTGAGGGAAAAAAACCTATGTAATCTATATACTTTTCATCATCGAGTGTGTACTGCATACACAACAAAAGAACAGAAGACAAAGCTGCGGATCGGATCATTCAAGGGTAAGATGGAAAATATTTCTAATTTTGTGAGTTAAGGTTTGATTGTAGCGTACACAGCTAAAGCAATGGATCAGAGGGCTAACGTTAACTGGTTAGAAATCATCGTTATCATCATCCTCAGCACATTAATCAACTCGTTTGAGGATGGAAAATGTTTCAGAATTGTGTAGTAGGTGAGAAAATGTAATTGTTGTAATAGTTGTGAAGGGGTTTGTGTAAAGATTGTGATCAGGCCTAACTCTGCTGTGATTGTAGGAGAAATTAGCATATGTAATTCATACTTTACATTTTTTCGCAATATAGTTCGTTGAAAGTAATGACATATAGAAAGCCACTCTATAATATATTCAATTCTTTATTTATAATGCTTTGAATGCTGGGATAAATTCATTATTGAGTTATTTAACACTGTATTGAAATAAACTAGTGACAGAAGAGTAGTTTTTTCGCGTTTGCTTGACTTAAATGTGATTTTTACTGTCTCATAATAAAACAATCTTTTTATATTGGCATCTGTTTTAAGATAATTCAGTCCTTTTCTTTTCAGTTTTATTCAGTCCATGTTTATCAATCACCCACCAGGTATCAAGAAAACCCACTGGTTAACGTTACACATCTCTGTGTTGTATTGTGTGATCAAGCAGTGTTTCATAGATATTCTGTTTTTATTGAATCAAATGCTTCCTCCTGTTTTTTCATTGTGGGTTCACATTTAGATGTAGGTTACTATCAAGTTGAAAGAATGTTGAAATGGAGCTTCTTTAGCTTTGTTCAGATTGTGTGAGTTTTCTCAGCAAACGCACACGTGTGTCACCAACATCAAAGTGGCATGAGATACCATCTGGATTTGTATACTTTTATTTGTATAATTTAGGGGTTTGTCAAATGCAAGGTTGGTAGCTTGTCTTCACATTCATGTTAGACTAAAGAAATACCATTGACCAGGGGTTAGATTCAAAGTAGGACCAAAGTAAGATTCATATTTTTGTGAGGGACCCCCGTTCTAAAAGGAATGTAAAACATTTTTTATGTGTAAAGAAACATTTCAACCCTGTTAGATTAATAGTAAATATGATATGACAACGTGTTTGTTTCAGATTTAAATAATTGGCTACACTTGGCTACACTGGTTTGTTGTGTATTGGCAAGATGGCGGCGCCCTTGCTCCAAAAGCCAAAACAAAACACGTTTTTTCTTGTATCGAATCTGTTATAGTTTTTTTATTTAAGTGAAACTCAGTTTACTAAATAATACGTATTTGATCGAATAGTTCATTTCCGATTTATAGGAAATATCAGCGTGAGGTGAAGCGTGTGCCATCTCTGCCCTGTCGCATTTCTGTCTATCAGTGTCTGACGTTAAAGTTTCTTATGCTCGTCTGACTTGTCCGTCTAATAGTAGTGGTCTCACCTGACATTTTGGGTCCAAATATACTGGTGCGGAGGAAGAAACTGAAATTCGTTGCCAAATGGATTAGGGTTGGGTTACCGGTGCATAAATCCTAACTTTTAAGAAAGAGCCACAAAACACAGTGGTTGACATTAAAAATCAATATATTCAATTACATAACATTTATTAAATAATTAAAAACAATTTCACAACAAATTCACAATTAAAGTTTTAAATGAATGTGAAATGAGCATGGAAACCAACAGTGAAAGATGTTTACCTTGTTTACCCTCCAGCTACAACTTTGCTCACCATAGTTATATTACAGAACATGTGCTGAATATATCAACAGATTAAGTCCATTACTGTGAGCCTTCTAGGCTACATTATATGTGCATTATAAAAAAAAACAGACAGTATGTATAAAGAATGAGTTTAATTATATGCCTAAACATGCAGTCAGAGTAAAAAGCTTGACGGACTGATGTCTAGAGATCAAACTGACAGGTGCTATAAGGTTTTAGCACTTTCACCGCTGTCTCTCTATTGTCTTATCAAATGTGTTGACAGATGTAGATAGAGTGTAAAATGATAACGAATCAAACTTGTAGTAGAATGTTTTGTATTCTGCTTGGAGCTGCAGAATTTTGCGCTTGACTGTATTATCGCTCTGGACTTGACTCTGGAAAATGCCAGAATAACCAATCGGAAAGAAAGAAAATAGTTCTATTTAAAAAAAAAATTATACACCCAAACGATATTCGTTTTCATCATCGATCGTTGATGTCGCGTCCGAGTACTCGTGCTCATACCTAGCATTGGAACATCTCTAATAAAAACTTAGAAATGAAACAATGATCATTTTCAGCAGACTTTCTCTGAAAAGAGGACCCATTGCAACCTGTTCCCCCCAGTTTGAAAACCACTGCCATAGACCATATCTACATATCAGAATATCATAGAAACTTGTTGGTGATATCTTTTGATTTGGGTGAGTAAGCAACCTTGCCGGCATCCGGAAGACCCTAGCAACCTCATAGCAACACTGTTAGAAAATGCTGCATACCATAGGAATCAGTGGCATTACAATGCCTTGACAACAACCCACAACATTCTAGGATTGTGGCAGTGACTTTTATGCAGTAATGCACTAGTAACATTTAGCTTCAGAAGTAATTTTGTATATTATTTGTGGCAGGATATGTTATCTTCTGAATTGAACATGTTCTTTGTCTGCGGCCTGTCATGGGGTGTGGTGCATTGCCCTGAAGAAATCCGCACATGACACCTCCTGTCAAACTACAATACATGCTGCCTGGTTCCTCCCTAAAATGGCTGTATCATACATTATACGTCCAGCCTGATCTGTTCTGTCACTGAGATGTTATTATTCCACCGTCTGTGCTGCACATTGACGTGTTTTTTGTTTATCTGTTTGCATGGGGTTAGGGTAAGGCCCGTACATTATGTGAATTACAGGGATGAGCAGTCATAACTACTGTTATTTGATTCTCCACTGTCTTCTTATTAAAGAAACCCAGCATTCACTGTCTGGAAGCCGGCTGTGATAAAGTAGCCAAACAGTTTCTCAGTTTTTTTTTCCATGACCTCACAGTTACACGTGTGTATGAATGTTTGGGGCCTGGGGCTGTTTGCAGCTGGTGAATAGTGTAGTTTCTGTAATTATTGTAACACTGACAGGTCTCTCCGCAGCCTCTCATTAAGTTTAAAAAGAAAAAGAGCATGAGAGTAAACTCAAATGAATGACTTGGAGACATTTTGTGTGAGGCCCCGGATCCCACCGAGCTGAGGGGCCCTGGATTAAGGAGAAAAGTTTGGGGGAACTGGTGAAAGCAGCTATTTATATTTTGTCATTTCCTGCCTCAGAAGAGAGTCACCCCATGAGTGGGATTCATAGAAATTGGACTGTATATCTGTGGTCTGCGGAGACTCATTTCTCTTTCTTCACCCTGCGTGCATTTGGAAGTACAGTGGGCTCATTCAGCCCTCGTGACCCCTGCTCTCAAAGTAGCACCTGCCGTTCGCAGTGACGTGGCATTGATTTGCTGCACGGCACGTGTCTCTCTTTCATTGCATTTGTCAGTGCAGTCAGCCAAACGCTACTGTATTATTACATTACTGGATCTTAAGGGCTTTCAAGTTAGCTGGGACTGTGCTTGGGCTAAAATATGAGTTTACAGTTTTTTAGGACTTTGTTTAGGATTATATACCATGGAACAGATTCTTATACTGTAATATTTACATTGTATTGTGGTATTCCATTTACTTCTTATTGATTATGTTATTGGTATTATTCATTTTTTATCATAAAATGTGTCCACAGGCGTAATGGCACATATTTAAAAATGAATAGCCGATAATGTGGTTTCTGGTCTGCTCCCGTCGGGGCAGTTGTGGCCTAATGGTTAGAAAGTCTGACTTGTGACACAAAATTTTGAGGTTTAAAAAAGTTCCACTTTCCTGGAATAACATCCCACGTCAAGCTCCTTTTTCACAGCCAACCAATGACTAAGACCTTAACAACATTCGAGGAACGTGATTGGTAGAGAAGGCTCAAGCTCGAAAAAAATAAAATGGCGGGCGAAATGCCTGTTGGAGCATAGTTTTTTAGAAATGTAAGTTTCATTTAAATTTCAACAACTTCTGATTACATTTACAGTGAGAAATTTGTATTGTAGTTTTTAAATATGTGATTAGCTGAAGGTAACTCTATTGCCTCCAGTGTTAAATGTGTGGAGATTGTCTATTGCCCTTTCATATCATTCACATCTGCGGTTTTGTTCTTGAATGTTTCTGGACTTAAATAAAAAAAAAAACAGCGCAAATAAACTTAAAAGAATAGAGGACTGTTTGAGGAAATTGCTTTAAAACTCAAATATACCCTCAATTACCCAACACATGTTTCTGTTCTCCATTTTTCATTAATGATGTTTGGTTGAGTGGTTTTATATGGGCTTACTCAAGCAAACACAGTCAAGTCAAAGGGGATAAATTATATTCATCAGTAGACAGTTGTAAAGCTGACCAACAGCAGGTCTCTGACCATATTGTATCCGTCACGCTTACGATTGCAAAGCAGCAACTGACACAGTTTTAATGGATTTGAGTTTGTTTTTCAAGACATTTTGAATAAGGATTGAGGGAGAAAAAGTGTTATGGTTCCAATGAATGCAGTTTTCACTTCTGTATTTGGAAATTAATTTGCTAAGTATCTAGTCTATTGTGGCTTGCTTTAACCAAGATAGAAAGAGTCTGTTTAGTTTTGTTTCCTCATCGTGTTTCAGTTTCGTTTTATTCAATGTAGGTATATTCCAAGTCACTTTTAAGTTTGGTTTTATTCTAGTATGGAGCAACCACTTTTCAACCAGTTTCTGATGAAGAAAATCAAGCCTTGTCCTACATTTGACGTTATCGTCCCCAGCACCAAGCCTCCGATAACTTGTTCAGACTTTATTAAAAAAACAGGTGTTCCCTGGTAAGTAATTATTCCATAAATGAATCCCCATAGAGATTTGTGTCCATGTTGCATTATCGTGAAATGTGGATTCTGTCTTCCGACCTTGCTTTTAATAAATGGGTGAGGGAGAGAGATAGTTAAGAAACCTTGCCGTGCAGAACGATCGAAAACATGACATCAATGTTCCGTCAGAGCGTTTTAAAAGCATATGGAGAAGAGTCTGTCCCGCAATGCTTTTATGCCTTTCGGTCTGCGCAACACCAAATGAAGTCAAACGCACACTTTAGTTTGGAGACAGAGGGAGTGCACAAGCTCTCTGCTTGCTCTTTCCTTCACTTATCACAACTGCATCATTCACCACTCATAAATCACATTAAATGTTCAAATAAATATTTTGCGGGGCAACTCGCACGAATGTGCCCCCGGGAATTTTGACCCCTCGCGTGTTTAAAAAAAACATAACTGTTTCAAAGACATAAACGTACTTTACTTTTAGTCTTATGTGTTTTTTCCAGGGCACGTCCAAAATTACCCTGGAAATGACACATCTCACCTTTAAACACCTGCATGTTTGAGAGGGAAAGACTTTGAAACTGAAATATTTGAGCATTTTGACCTGAATCTGTAAATAGGCCATAGAAACAGGTGTTCTGTTCTCATATTGACTTTCTTTCACTTACCCTGTCTCAAAATACACTTCACTTTACTGCAATGTTTCCCTCTTCTGAGTCATATTGTGTCGGAACTCATGGGACTGCTATTTGAAATACAAAACGCTGGATTTCACTTGATGTCTCTTTTTAAAGGTCCTGGCTGTCCAGATGTGGTGTATGTGTGGTTTACATATGGAGGATGAAATTGAGCATTTTTGGAGGCTGTCCATTGACTGTTGAAGTTCGATCTGATGCATATTATGAACCAGGTTGACTAGAGCTCCAACAATATTACATGCTCCAATCCGATTGCCTGGATTTTATGGGGTTTCTTTCTGGGTCTCTTGGTGTTTACATCTGTCTTTCGAATACTATCAAGAAAAGATGTTTATTAAATTGCCACAGCTCTTCTGCTGCATTTGTCACACTCGCAAGGAAAGATCAAAACAGATGCATGGCATAGTGTGATACAGTAATAGTGTAGTGTGTTCTGGGATACTAAATGATGGCAAATGTAGCACATGGATGCATAAAACAACATGTCGGTCAAATCTGACCCTGGATCACATAACCAGTCATAAGTTGCATGGGTATAGTTGCGGCAATGGCCAAAAATACATTGTATGGGTCAAAACTATAAAACAAATATTTTATGAGTTATGAGTTATCCACTCAAGTTTGATATCTATGTAAAGTTTGGAATTTAATCTTTCTGGTTCATCTACTATCTATGACGTCATTACAGCAGTAAACCAAAAGAGATTGTTAAAACAAACCTGTTTCTTCTGAGCAACGACCTGCTACACCCTCAGGTTCCATATGCATCTCAGTCAAATATAGTCCTATCCTTATAAACTGTACATCACTGGAAGGCTTAGTCAGCTTTCAGTTGATGTATAAATCTCAATAAAAAAAATTGACCCATTCGACTTTTGTCGTCCAGGGGGGTCTCTTACAATCTAAGTAGGCGGTTTTTGGCTGTTTCTACCAAAATTATTAGACTAGACAAAAGAGATAGACGGGGACAAATATTTACCTAGTAAGTTCTGTGGTTAAACAGCTATAAGTCTAACTCACTTTTATTATGCCTTGTGGGGAAATGGGATGTTAAATTAGGGTCCTGCTGTTAGAACGTGCTTCAATACACTCGGTATCAAAGTTACTCCATATTGAAATATGTAAAAGCTGCCAAAACCTTTGTTTACTTCATAATATTTCATGGCTCTATTAGTGCTCGGCTTCCAGATATAATTAAGGTTATAAATACAAGAGGCTTAAAATGAAAATTCTGTCATTTACTCAGCCTCAGATTGTTCCTAACTTATATACATTTCTTTGTTCTGCTAAACACAAAGAAAGATATTTAAAAGAATGTTATTAACCGAGCAGATCCCCCATTGAGTCCTGTAGTATTAATTTTCCCTACTATGGCAGTAAGTGGGAAACAGGTTTGGAACAATCTGAGGGGGCAGTAAACAATGAGAGAATTTTCATTTTTGGGTGAACTGTCACTTTAATAAACTATAGTATATCCTTTCAGAGACACGTGGCTGTCTCTTCTCACACACTTCCCACTTCACTTGTCTTATGCCTAAATCAACAGGCTGGTATTTCACCTCTAAATCTCACATCGACATTAGTGTCGCATAAATGACTTTGGATGATCAGGTTTGTGTGTTCAGCTGCCCTGATGTGATTCAGCCATCATCATTAATGGGGATATGGGGTACCTGATACCCGGCCTTCTTTAAAGACGATGAATTGGTATTAATCACATTCTCTCATATCTCTGGACATTGTCCAAAGTTTGCAGTTTACAATAGTCCTAAACCTACTTTTATCAAAGTTTAGCACAATACCAAACAATTCTTATTGTCAAGATAATGGCTGTAGACACCATTTGGATATTTAGGTCATTATGTTTTGAGGTTATGCGTTGCAGAATATTTGTCTTGAAGGACTAATATAAGAGTGTAGGCTTGTGTAGGCTTTCACTGTTCAATTGTTTTGTAAGATAGTGATAAAAGGCTTGTTCCACTGCATCCACCACCTCATCTGCTCTTCTTTTAGTGTGTGTAAGTGTGTGTGTTGATGCGTCAATAGACGTGAAGCAGACCTGGATGGGAAAACGCACAGATTGCATTCCAGCAGGCAGAAGAGCCCTGTGATCTGAGTTGTTTGTCAGAAGCATTGGGTCACCGTGTCTGTGCCGCCCCTCAACTACTGCTGTGTCTCCCACATGAGCCTGTTAAATCAGTCATGAACAGAATTGTGTGACAAAACACCTCACATTATGTATCTATATCGATACACCAATATACTCCATGTAAAACGTGCAGGAAAAGCAAACGTGTCACACCGTGGAATGTGCCATCACACAACACATGGTAATTAAAGCACCATCAGTCATGCTTTCTTTCATTCATCATTACCCATCCCTCCCCTGCCATACCCTCAGGTCTTAGAGGACACACTAAAGCTTCCCAACGCGTTTGATCTTCAGGGTGGGCGCCTTCGGCTGTCTTGTCACTTGTGATGCAATCACAGTAGCGCTGTCAGGCCCTGGTTGCAGGCTGAAACGGTGCAGCATAAATGCAGAGGAAGTGGTAATCGACGTTATCACCCTCTCACCTCGGTTTGACAATACAAAGAGGAAGTTGTGCACCTTAAGAATGCAGCATTGTATGTCAGGTGAAGCTTTCATGCGGCGAGGGTTGCAGCATTGGCAAGGCAGCTGTAGATCTTATTTGTTTTGGTTTGCGAGCACTGTTTTTCTTGAATGCGCCTGTTAGTAGTTACACATTTTCAGAGGGCTGTAGGTCAAAAAGAAAGATTGCCTGTTAAATTGCCTGAGTTTTGTGTTGTTCAACCGGAATATGAAGAAAAGAGAAGATAAGGTGGGACCCTTTGCTTTGCAGATTACATATTGTTCCTCATAGATATAAAGAACGAGATGCCGCATTAGCATCTGTTTCTATGGGCCACTATACGTAGGTCATCCACAATGTTGGAACTGTGCGAGCCGGTTCATTAACTCTAAGTCAGGAGTGTCAAACTCAATTCCTGGAGGGTTGCAGCTCTGCACAGTTTAGCTCCAACCTTAATCCAACCTCCAACCTTAATCAAACACACCTGATTGATCTAATCAAGGTCTTTAGGATTACTCGAAACCTCTAAACAGGTGTGGGTTGGAATTGGTTGGAGCTGGACAAGCTGACTGTCGTTGTATGATTATGAAAACATATTTATTGTTGTGTATATTCAAACATTATATCTGCTACACTAACACACGACAACAATAAAAGGTTCTCCCATCTCTCGCTAATTTAAATCTATTTGGTTTTTATAGAAATGGGTGCGCAGGGCAGTGTTGGGGCATTCTAGTCAACCGTGAGTGACATCAGTGGACCAATCCAAGATGGCGGACAGGTCTACGTGCCTGGAGTGCTTGAATGCGGCGTCTAGTTATTTATACCTATGGTGTATGTTCAACCCTTAAACAAGGGGGCTTGCGTCACCCACAAATCTCGCTTTGGTTTGGTCTGTGAAACCATGTCTATGTGCAAAAACCTATTTATTTAACCATCTACTGCTGAAACAGACAGCTACCTTACTGTAATGAAGCCTTATAATGACTCAATTGAAATGCCCTACATAGTTCAAAACTCTAAAACTGTTTTGAATGCTAGACTTGACTTAAGAATGATTTTTGGTTGATTGATGCAGTGCATTCTGGAATTGCGGACTTCACATGAAGGGAGAATGTGATGTTGCCTGGTCAAAATGAAGTATGCTAGGAGGTTTGCTTTGTTTCAGTGCAACTGACAGTTAAATGTAATGTACTGTACACAACTGAGCCAGTCTGATTGTTCAGTGGTGAGCTGTCATTCATGATGTTTGCTCATGTAACTCAGTGTCCTTTTCACCTCTGTCTTTTGTGGTGGTCTCAGTGTAAGCCAGATTCTTATCATGAGGGAAGAGATTTGGTTCAGACCTCCTTTGTATTTCCTCTTTATTGTATCGGCACTATTGAATGTTATTGTAGTGTTGATTGACAGAGTTATGAAGACTGTCAAGATGAGTTGGTGTGAGAAAATTAAGTCCACTCTTCAGGTTTGGCCAAATTTTGCCTGCTTTAGTTACTTTGTGTTTCTTATGACGGGTGTGTGGCTTTTTTAGTATACAATTTATACCATCAGTTGTATAAGAGATATACTATTAAAGGAATAGTTCACATTCATAGTGAAAATTTGTTCGTGATTTACTCACCCTGTCGTCATTTTAAACCTGTGTGATTTTGTTTCACCTGCAGAAAACAAAAAGATATTTTGAAGAATGTTGGTAACCAAAAGCAGTTGGTCCCCATTGACTTTTATTGTATGGATACAGAACCAATGCAAGTTAGTGGGGACCAATGGGTTCTGTAACACGGCCCAGGTATATTAATGGTAAGTAAATTTGGCATCGCATTTTGTCATTTTTTTTTTATCCATCAGTGATAATGACTGTATCTGTGATCGATTAACTAGTGGATAAACAACGCATCAACATCTTCTCTTTTTCTTGACTTGTTTGTTGTAAGTGGTGCGTGGCCGCGTACACGTCCTTCTCTTCTAGTTTCACTCTCTTACGATGAGCTCCATGTGTGTGCGAGCCCCTGGCCTTATTTCCACGCCTGTAGTTAGCTCCGTGTAGTAGTGTATTTGCCATATTTCTTAATTTGCGCCGAATCGTCTGCTCTGCACTATATGTGATCTATAATAAAACTATCACTTGCATTGAAAATCAATGAATAATACGGAAACACATTGTCGACAAAGGGCAAACAGCATATAGCTGCTCTTTAATGTAAACATACTGTACTGTATTTTGTCCGATGATTTTGCATTTATAAATCTGGATTTTAGCAGCAGTTAAAGTGACTGCTGGTGGCATTAAGTTGTAAAATACAGATCAGAGTAGAAGAAAAACAGATATAAAGTGTTAAAACTAACACGATTCAAAAACGACATGGTGACGTCACAAATATGCTTATTAGTTTGTGACCTCACCAGCTCCACAAGTCTGTCAAAACCCTGTGGGAAACACCAATATCTTCTCTTCCCTTTGAATGTGACCTATTCCTTTAACTTGCACTTAGAAATCTTGAGCTGACCATGGAAATGTAACTTGTGGGTCTCTTATTATAAAACTTTCTTTGCTTGCCACAAACATATCTTCTACCCTGCATTTTTATTCATTTCGCACCTAATGTCATGACTCATTGAGCAGGGGTATTTTCGGTATGCCATTGTTTAGAAGTCCTTAACTTTATTTTAAGACTTTGCATTCTGAAAGAATGTGATTAACATTGTGACGAAACTGTGGGACAAACCAAATGCATCTGTGCTACGTGTTTGCACATTCTGCCTCAGCTGAAATGTCAAAGTGAAAAGGTTTCTGGGGCAACAGAATTTGGGACTGAATGACAGATGGGGGAGGAGGATACCATTTCTTCTCAACTCATTTTAGCTCTCATATCAAGACTACAGATGTGGACCACAGATGCAGGTGGCTCAAGATATTCATCATTCTAGTTTTTTTTTATAAGAAGACGGCATAAAAGGAACTAAGATGAGACTGCTTGTCGCAAGCTGCTTCTCTATTGTATGCACTGTATATAATGTAAGCAAAAAAGTCCACATAGCGGCCATGTTTGCGTTGCCTATGGGCAGATAGGGCTGGGCAGAATGACGGAATATACAGTTACTGCAGAATATAATGTCAACTGTATGAGATTTTTCTATTCCGTGTATTCCGCGGAATGTAAATAAGTCGGCGTGGTTAACTCGGCACTCTGCAAGTTGGGAGTTATGATGAAAAAACATGTGAATTACTGTACATATACAAAAGTAAAAAATCAAATACTCTTTTGAAACATAAAATGTAGCCAGAAGATAAATGAATAATTAATCTGATTATCAGAACTTCATTTGATATCTTTTTTTAATTTGATAAACTTGCCTACATTATAACTATGGTGAGAATTCAAATGAACTGTAATAAATATATAAATAAAAAAAGTAAATCTAAGAAAAATTAGATATAAGATATAGAATTATAATGGGAGATTGTTACCGTGAAATATATCTTTAGTGTGAAATAAAAGGACTCATTCCGTGAAATCGATTTTTGGTCAATCCGCCGACCCATACGGGGAGCTATTTCAGTCATTCGAAATCCGATGTCCTCTCTTATTTAATGGGAAAAGACAGATATCTTTAAAATCAATACATTAGTGGTGTTAACGGCTCAAGTTTAACAAAATTTCCCCCGTTGTTTAAACCTGACTTCAACTGTACCATAAATTGTTTCTTAAAGTCCCCGTGAAACGGAAGTTGCGATCAGTTTTTCTTCTGTATTTTGATGCATTTCCAAGTGAAATGGAATTTTGAATGAGAAAAATAGTGGGCGAGTCTTTCACCTTTCTCTGCGATTTTGATTAGATGTATAAAAACAGCCGTTGCATTTTTAAATGGAACTGACAGTTGAAGGAGAAGAGTTAAAGGATATAATGTAAAGTCACTGGGACTTTAAAGTGAAAGTTCATCCAAGCATAAAAAATCTGTTTACATTTACTCTCCCTCTTGTCATTTCAAATATATATGACTTTCTTTCATCTGCAGATCACAAAAGATATTTTGAAGATTGTTACTAAATGTCCCCCATTCACTTTCAGCGGTTTTGTGTCCATACGCTATCATTGAAAAGTGAATGGGTGCCAGTGCTGTTTCAGTTAACAACTTTCATTTTTGCGTGAACGATCCCTTTAAGCTTAAATTACTCTTAAAAACACCCTTTTCCATGTTGTTCCAGCTTTTTGCGTGTGCATAGACTGGCAAGTGCCTCAAATCACTATACAAAGTCATCAGTCTTTAGTGATTGATGATTGGCTCTTTTTACTGGTAGGCGGGACTTCCGTTGCTTGCACAGCCTTATTGAGCATTACATTTCCCCCATTCATAAGTTACACAACTGTTGCATCTTGTGTCTTATTTAGTGGCAATTTTTGTGACAAGTAAACTAAATATGACTCATCTAGCGTTCATTGTTTCTTATAAATCTCCATTTCCCAAATGTAATCAAATTTTGACATATTGTAGTAATGAGCAAATAACAGTTCATTGCTGAGGCATAAACTAGACAGTTGGCCTTTGAAAAAAAAATGTGCATTAGGGACTGTGTTTAGTACAATGATTTGTGTACTTATCCTTTTTAATATCTGAGAATTCACATTTTGCATCATAAACAATGTATTTTTAAAGGGACAGTCACCCAAATATTATGTCATCATTTACTTACCTTTGAATTATTCCAAATCTGTATAATTTTCTTTATGATAAACACAGAGATAGATATAAGACTACCATAGTAGGAAAAGTTTTTCTGTTAAACACAGAAGATACTTTGAAGAATGTTTTGGGTCAGTTTTGACCACAATTGTCATTTTTCTTACTATGGTATTCAGTGGTGGCCAAGAACTGTTTGGTTATACGCATTCTTCCAAATATCTTTCTCTGCGTTCAACCAAACAAAGTACAGTTTTGGAAAAACTAGAAAGTAAGTAATTCATAACAGAATTTTAATTTTTGGGTGAACTATCCCTTTAAATGCATTGCAGTGAACCGTGTTGCGATAAATCTTAGAAATGGAAAATACGTTGATAACATAAAAACTGTTTTGAAATTGTTTTTTAATCTGATTTTGGAGAAAATTGTATAGGCTAATGGAAATAATGGATTTTGCTTGGTGTTCTTTAGTTTCAGCAAACATATATATATATTTATATATACAAATATAGTAGGCCAGACAAATCGTCCATATGCTGACTGACAACCATATCAGTTCACGTCTCTCCTCCAAACTCTGCCCACAAAGCTGACTGTTCTCTCAGAAGGTGCACTTGTGGCCGGGATGCACAGAACATACTTTGAAAAGTTGTTTAGTACAGGGAACTGTGTGCACGCGACCACTGAATGTATGTCAAAGGATGTTGCAAGCGGCGGGGCTAATGTCTGACAGCCGGCTTCCGTGTGAAGTAAAGTTACCGACCGCTAAAGAGGCTTTCATTCGTAAAAAAATATTTTTGCTATTGTCGGCTGAACATTTTAGGTGGCCGAACATTCGGTGTATCCCTACATAGCATAATAGTTACTCCTCCGAATGCAGGTTTTATTGAGCTTTTGAACATGTCAACATGATTGTTGCATGTTATTTTTTAAGACATGGACACATGACAGAAGAAAGGTTATCTGAGGAATAACAGTGATCAAAAGACTGTTGGTACAGAGATGGAGGATCTGGTAGATTAGTGTGTGATTTACGATTGTTCCGCTCATTTTGTTTTCTGGCCGTGAGCTCCAGCTATGCAGTGGGAGTTAACAGGCTGTTGGCATTGTCTGCTGGATTAAGGGAGTGTTTCTCTGTCTGGCTCTGGACACTGTTGTTAACTTTACCTCCCGACGTTCATTAATCCAATGAGTGAAGCTGCTGATGATTTGAAATTTCTAATTCCACATGACAGACTTTGTTTGCTACGCAGGCTAATTTATCAGCCCAGACAAATAAAAATGTCAAATGAAATTTAACCATTTGAATGGTTTTCAGTGGGTTATCATTATTTATTTTGCTCATTTTGTTATTATTATATATATTATTATATTATTATTTCTTTGTATTGTGATGCAGGGATGCTGCCCATGAAGAGGGTTCAAGGTCAGTCACTTATGAGGTTATATGACAATTAGGATGCATCCTTAAAAGACACCCTTTGTAGAGGGCTGGACGAAATACCAGTCCATACCGAATACCGATGTGTATTTTTATTATAATATGATTTTTTTTTATATACCGCATTACCAGTGTATGTCGCTTAAAAAATGTGTGGAAAGCGGCGCAGCCCAACACTGTTTCAGTGGGGTCCCTTTTCACTGTTACACTGTGACCAGCCATTCACATAGAATGTGTCTTTGTATGCCGCGGCACTACTTTATCATAATTTTTCTATATAAATGCCCTAAACAGAGGCATTTGCATGCTGCGTGCGTCTCGCGCTTAAAAAATGTTTCCTTTCCTTAGCAATGGAGCGCGCACCTCACGGCTGAATAGCAGCACAAGTGTAACAATTGCAAGTTCTCATTACGTTATATTAAATATA
Source organism: Triplophysa dalaica (assembly GCF_015846415.1). Taxonomy (NCBI): domain Eukaryota; kingdom Metazoa; phylum Chordata; class Actinopteri; order Cypriniformes; family Nemacheilidae; genus Triplophysa; species Triplophysa dalaica. Next base: position 10,366,518 of record NC_079564.1, on the reverse strand, counting down.
CTCACAAACAAACATTTTCAAAAAACAATCGTTCCCCTCTTATCTGCTCGATATAAGCATATCATAAGACGTGCTTTTAGTTTGAACTGTTTCTCTATTTGCCATGGTGAGAAATAAGGGTCAGTAAGAAGGATTGACAGCATAATGCGATTTAAGCCTTTGTTTTATGATTAAAAATATGATTTGACCATGAAGCCATTGCGACTATGTTAAACACAACAGACATCACATGCATGTTTCAATGGTACAATTGTTACTATTGTGCTCTTCTGAAAAAAAGCTCTTCTGATTTTGTATTCAACTATTTATTTCTGGATGGATGTTCCTAACTCATGAAGTTGAGAGCACCAGTGCTTCCAAGTAAAAAATGTTGATTTTGAGCACTGTTCTCAAAATTGCTTTAATTAATTGCTTAAATATTATGTATGCAAGTTACCTTTGCATGCTATTCAGTGGTTAAAGATGTTTTTTTTTTACTTTTCAGTTATGATAGGGGATACTGTCACTGTCACCATGACAGTATAAAAGGGCATTTTGAGTCAATTAACAGCACTATTTCCTCTCTCAATCAGTAGAAAATTTGACTAAAAAATACCGCCATGTACCAGGAAACCGGTATAAGTCTGGAAAACACAGTTATTTAAATTTTTGGTCATTTTGCCCAGTGCTACTTTGTACTCAGTTATAGATGGATATATTCGCCCGGTTAAGTATTTGGCTGTTTTTGGATGATCAGAATTTAGCCAAAAACTAAGGTTTGGAATCGAAAATCAATTCTAATTTGGAATCGAAACGAATAGGGATCGGATACAAATACAATTTCCTCTAAGTAATTCCTGTTTGCATAGATGTATTTTCAGAAATGTGCACGTGTTAACTTGTGATCTGCTGATATCTCAATAAAAGCCCTCAAAATTAACCATATTTTTACTAGTTAAACTATGGTATAATTTGTAATAAATCAAATAAAACATGGTTGCTATGTGTACTGTATATAGCAAGAACCTGGGAATTGATAAGAATTGGAATTGATAAGTAGTGTTGAAATAGGAATTAATTAAATTCAAACGATACCTAACCAGAACTCTTTGGGTTCTTGTGGGTCCTTGATAGTGATTGACCGATCAGATAAAAACAGGTACCGATTATTTGCATGTTTTTGTGCCCGATGCCCGATATGCAGAACAGATGTTTATTTACTTATATATTTTTGTTTTCGACACACTGATTACAACACAATTGAAAAAAACTATTTTATTTAGAACAATCACTCCTCCTGCATATAAAGCAAATAATTTGCATCTATACTGCAATAAATAGAGGGGTCTGAAAGAGTGAACATAAAGTGCACTGTTACTAAAGTGACAAATAAAAAATAAATAATTCTAACCAATTAAAAAAGAAATGAAGGGATCTGAAACACAAACACTGCACCACACTCATTGGTAGACACACAGAGCTCATCCAGAAAGAGAGCGCATGCTAACATGGGACAGCGGACGTGCGTCAACTCGCATCAAACAGGTCAGGAAAGAGAGATGAAGCGGAAGGGCCGTTTATCTTCTAGTTAATCGATCACCGATACAGTCACTATCACAAAAGGAATAAAATATTACAAAATGTGACGCCAAGTATTCAAAGCACTGTTTATGTATGCAATTACTAACTTTACATTCAAACTGCTATTGCTTATGGAGATAATAAATAATTAATTCCACATTTATTTAACTGTTTATTAGTGAAATAATGGTTATATAGTCCAATAAATTATAACTTTGGGGGTGTTTTAAACACGTTAATTTTGTTGGATGTTAGCTACATTCTGTGGCTATGCTAAAACTTCCTGAGCATCAACCCCGGTGAGTTAACAGCAAAATGAATGATGAGCATAGACAACAAATGTCATTAAATTCAGCTCTTTTATTCCTAACGGGAACTAATTCATGGCTGTTTCATTTAATTCATGTAAAGTTAGCCCTATATTTGTCTCTATTAGCGAATTAACTACATATCAGGCATTAAATGTAACATCTCATTTGTGTATTAATTTCTCTCATGTAAAATATAAGTTTATTAATAAAGCAAGTGAGTATACATTACCTACTGTGCACGCTGTTGTGTCTCTGTGACGGTCCTGTATGCAATTCTCTAAACGGCCACAAGATGGCAGAGCTTATCGGTGAATCCGATATTAGTAAACAGATACCCGATGATGGGAAATTGATTAAATATCGGGAAAATTTTCTGGAATACTATGTATTGGTAGATCTTTAGTCCTTGAGAAGCCTGGAGAAGCAATCAAAGGCATTAAATCAGATGTTAAATCATGACTGACAAATATCAGCCCATGAAAAGTATTCAAAATTCATATTTGTGGGCGAGAACCTTAATCCATGAATATGACAGCCTCATCCAGATTTTGTCGTCTGTGCTTTTATTGCTCCTAAAGTATTTTTTACTAAATAAAATTTTTTAGTAATATTCATTTTCCGCTTGAATGGACATCTGAAGACGGCATAGATACATAGATGGAGAAGAACAGATGCCCTTTTTAAAAATCTCTTTGTTTATTTTACCCACACACTCCGTATCCGCTGTTATGCAGTTCAATTGCATCGGCATGTCCTGCTTTCACTGTTTTGCACCCTACTTCTGGATCTGGCTCTTCCCTCCCAATCTTCCTGACATTTGGACAATAGACAATCGTTGGCTATCATTCTAGAGGAAGTGATCTCCCCCTTTGACTGTACAGAGATCATTTGACTATAAACTTTCTTTTGGCAGGCGTCTCGTTGAGGCCTAAAACAATGGTCATCTTCATCTGATATTTATTTAGCAAAATGACACACAATCGCTGGGAAGATGATTGTCTTTGGCAGGTAAACAGTAGCACATTCTCTACGTGTTTTTGAGGGCGTGCCCAATATCACCGTCGCCTGTGTTACATGCCAGACGACTTAAGCGGGAGATGCGTTTCTTTGTTTCTCCCTTTGGTCATTTTGGTGTGTTTCCATGTTTTTTAGGCTTTAATAAATAAATATTGAAGTTAAAATAAACCTTTAATTTTTTTTTTTCAGGTCAACCTTAGGGCATCTCAACTCAGATTTCCACAGCTTTGATGCATCACAGGTAAGCACTTCCATTTTTTTTGTGCAGAATATTTGATGTAGTAACTAAATCAAAACATTCATTAGAGCGAACTTTAACTTGACATCTGAAAATGTACAATGCATAATTTGCAGGATTTTCTGATTGGTTGCTATGCAGTGTTCTGATCTTGTAACAGGTTGCTAGGCAATAACCATACTATGTATTTATATTCCTGAAGTGGTCTAGGTGTTTCCTAAGGCTTTGATGTGTGGTTGCTAAGCAGTTGCTATTATGTTCTGAGCAGTTTTCCTGGAGTTGCTTGGAGATTGCTGGAGGTTGCTTGAGTTTGACAGCTTGTGTTATTTAACCAGCAGTGTAAATGACGGGACTTGTCACTGCAGTCAGTTTCTTGCTTGTCAGCCACTTTATATTTTAAGCATTCACGAGACCAGGTACACCGCTCACACTGTACTTGCAAAATGATGTCCGTAGGGTTTGATGAATGTAACACATTATCTATTTAGCAGCTCTCCTCTGGACAATTGAAGTGAAGGATGTATGTTTCCATCTGCATTTGATGTTTTCTAAGCAATTTGAGGAGTTCTTTGTTTAGTTAGTGAATTATTTTTATTCATCCTCATGTCATCACAAACCTGAGTTTCTTTCTTCTGCAGGACACAAAAGAAGATATTTTGAAGAATGTTGTTAACCAAACGACACTGCCCCCCACTGACTTCCATTGTATGAACACAAAACCACTGGGACATTTCACAAAATATCTTCTTTTGTGTTCCACATAGTCATATTCATGATTTGAATTGCAGGACAGTGAATAAGTGCTGACTAAATTCTTATTTTGGGCTGAACTATCCCTTTAAGTTACTAATAGTGTGGGGTCTGCTGCTTATCGATAACTTGCCATTTGAAAGTAAATGTGATCTTTTTCTTTATGTAAATACAATTTCATGAAATATGTATTTTTAACTTATTCATATTGTCAAACACACTGTATCCTAAATCTGTTCTTATATTATATTTTGAAAGTAGGTCACTTATGTTTTGTTTTGAATATGTTCTGGAGAAGGTGAACGAAGATGGTTATTCATTTTGACAGGTTTGTTATCCTGTGCCCTTTGGGTCAGTCTGTATTGCTCTTTTCTTGAGAATGCAACCTGGTCACATCCATAGTCCTTATTTTACTTGTTTGGTATCAGATTTGTAGTTGTTGTTATACAGACTTGTCATGTTAGGTTTATCATGTATCATTAGTTATACAGTTCAACATCAGGATGCTGTGTCTCTATGCGCACGTCAGAATATGTTAGGACCGTTCAGTTGAAGACCTTCTGTTGGTTTTCCAAAAGACCAATTTGATCTTGAAATTGGACATTGGAGAGACTTTATGTATCAAAAAAGGTCATTTGCTCAAGAAAAGCCTGTTCCACTGTGTAACTTCCAATGAATTTATGTCCTCTGCAGTGTCGAGTCAAATCCAAGATGACGGAAGAGGTGATTGTCATCGCCAAGTTTGATTATATGGCCCAGCAGGACCAAGAGCTGGACATTAAGAAGAACGAACGTCTCTGGCTTCTAGACGACTCCAAGTCCTGGTGGCGGGTTCGCAACGCAACCAACAAGACGGGCTTTGTGCCATCTAACTATGTAGAGAGGAAGAACAGTGCCAGAAAAGCCTCGATTGTCAAGAACCTCAAAGACACTTTAGGTAAAGACATAACTTCTAATTTACTCAAGTTGTAAACACAACAGAGCTGTACATATGCACACTTGGGGACATTTATGGTTATGATCTTTTATCTCTCGATGCTTTTGTATTTTTATATTGCATCAAATGCGCTTCATATGTTTCTCTTCTGCTATAGATGTGCTAAACAGCAAATAAGTTGCTATTTAAACTGATAGTGTTAATTGATTTACAGTTATTATAAACAGTTAAGCAGTGCATTGTATTGTAGTAATCTCTAGTTCTCAGGGTCTGTAAAGGTCCCAAAAAACGTGTGACTTGTTTTGGAAACTGAGGATGAATGATGTGGTTAATACATTGCATTAGTAGCATATGAATATTGGGAACTCCTTACAATCTGAAGGCATAAGATTTGAGTTTAGAAGACATCAGAATGATGCTTGTCCAAATCTTGATGTATTTTTGATAGATGCGATGTCTGACTTGCTTGCAAGCAACAGGAAGCGCAGCACGCTCAACACAATATATGGTGAAGGAGGAAGGAAACTATGCAAACTTCATTGGTTCTTGATCTGCAACATGTTTTGGTTTTGGTCATCTCCAAGATAATATTTAATAGATTAGTATGATATACAGTTTAGTGACTGATCGTGATCGATAATGTGCCATTGTTCCTTCCACCAAACTGCTGTATGATTTCTTATATAGCTTAGTTACAAGTTACTATTATGGTCCTACTTGTTCTGGTCACACTAAAAAGCCAAATTGTTTGTGGGCAAATATGCAGTCTCACTTCTGTTTAAGCATAGCTATGTTAAATATGTTTCTAATTGGGTAATATGTGCGGTTTAATATGTAGGGCATTGTCATTTCCTTAGAAGATCTGCTTTTGACCACAGTCATGCTTTGTGATGCGATACACAGGAAGATAATGTTATTTAGCTTGAGTTACCTGCATGTGAGAACTAGGTCCTACTGCTTGTTACAATTGTAACCGTAATCACATATCTTCAGTTCATTGCTATTGCATATCAGGTATGGTAAATATTCTTTATATGCAAGGTTTGTGCACTTATGTTTTGTTTGTTGCTTTTTGCGTTTGGTTTGGTTTGCATATATACTAAAAGCAAGGACTGTAAGATAACTGTTTCGACTAAGACCGACCTTCTGTTTTATTTATTGTGGCATTTTTTTTATTTCCTGCTTTATAATTCACCCTAAAATATTAAACCAAAAAAACATTGTGATTATATTTTAATAGGGCAGACTCCCATCCCGTTGTCATTATAGTAAGTATATACAGTATATTATATATCTCATTATTGTACATTCAGTTTTTGTTTATATGTTAAGCTGGTAGTAGTTGTACTACCTTTATTCATAGTACTTTTTACCGTAATAGTTCGCATTTACCGCATTACTGTCAAGAAAGTAGTACTTCAGAATTATTAGGTAAAACATAGTATGAGAATTTCAAATCTAAAACTTTGCAGATGATGGTTATGAGGGAAATATGTTTTATTTTTGCAAACTGCTATTTATATTTTTATCAAATATATATTTTAAATTTGCACTTTATAATATTGTCAAAATATTCATGGAGAACAGAAAAACTCTTCAACTAGGAAGGACTGATGCAGGGTATTAGCTCTCTCCATGTTTTGTCTCAAATGTCTTTAAGGATTTCAGATGTTCATTAAAGGAAGTGTTTGTGACTGGAATGTGAGGGGTAGTGTCAGAAGAGAAGGAAGATTTGAAAGATTAGTTCATCGTTGTCCTGTCCAGGCTAGACCACGTGCTTAACACACCTAAGGACATACAGGACCTTTGAGCCATTGAGCACAGTCACTTGGAAATGCTTGTCAACGAGGTCAGTCTGAGTTAAATATATGCTGGTCTAGTCCAAAAGGTTTTTGGCAAAGCATCAGTTATACTGGACATTCGTATAGTCATTGAAGCAGTTTATCAGCCTCTGTTTAATGTTAAAAGTGTCATTGCAAAGATCTCAAGGCTTAGTCTATGGTGTGGGGTAAATGGGGGTCGTTTTTAAACATTTTAATCCAGTAAATATTTCTTGGGGTAGAATTACTTTCAAAACTTTCAAAAGATATAGTTTATAGGTTTATTAAAATATTTATATATTTTATGAAGCACAAATGAGTTCAAACACAAAAATGTCATTGCATTTTTGCAAATGACAAACAACATGCAGAAACACTGTTAGACAAAATATGCATATGTATAATTTTACTTTTTTATTAGGCAAAGCCTCCTTTTCCATATTTCTCGGTTTGCAGATTAGATTATAATTTAAATGATTCCCAGGAACCTCCCCTCCAATTTTAGCTTTCATTCATGTGTGTGGTTCATTAGCCTCATCAATTATAACCGATTAAGTATTTTACTTTACTTTATATGCTTTCACATTTTCAAAAAGTGACCTATTTAATCTCTTAAATTCAGGGTTTTCAGCCATTACATATTAGATGTATTTTAGGGATTTTTTCTGTTTGATGCATACAGGACAAGTACAATTTCTCTTTAAATTTTAAATTACTGTAATCTTGTGGTGTTTTTTCCTGAAGGTGTGGGAATCTCGAAACAGAGAAACTTTATTACATTTATATAAAATAAACTGGGTTGGGAAAACATATAATGAAAGACACACTAACATGAATAATCACAAAGATCAAAAAGTTGAATTAAATCTTTAGATAAAGATTGCTTTCCAAGTTAGCACACCCAATTCATATTCATGTGATTATTACCCCCTAAGTGTTAGATATTGTACTAGCCTATGTATTTGCTAAATTGCCTTAAAGTGTTGAATTTTCAAATTGAACATATTCTCCTATTATTTTGGACATCGGAAAGATGTGTATGATGCTTCGTTGCAGCTAATGATAAGATACAGCTACAAAACACATGACGCTTTCTTAATTTTGCAAATTTCTGTACCTGACATTTTATCTGAGCTGTGGAGAACAAGTTCGGAAACTAGATGAACCACAACAGATAAACACTGCGAAAACTGTGTGACCTAAATTTGATCACAGCATATAGGCCATTAAGTACATACAACACAGAATATAAAGCATAATGCTTTTTACTGCATTATTTTTATTTATAATTCATAAATTACTTCTTAAACACTTCAAGAGTTCTATTTGTCAGTGTATATAGGATGGCAAAAAGTGACGTTAAGATGTCCCCATCAAATTATAGTACATATAATGCTAAACCATAATAATAAAGTGTTTAAAATATAAATTAAGTGCTTAAACGTAGACGTTAATGAGCCGCAGTAACACCGAAAAAAGTTATAAACATGTGTTGGAAAAACAGCAAGTAGGCTGCCTGTACGTTTAAATAATTTATTAACAAAAATACAAACTATAACATCATTTACATGCCGAATGAACTTGGCAGCAAAATAACAATAAACATAAAACACCATTTTGATTAAAATAAACTGGAAAATGTGTTATTTTTTAAAGGGAAAAAATAAATAAAACAAATAAATGAGTAAACATACCACAAAAGGCAACTCTTTAAAATATTAGTACAAAATAAAATATTAAGTAGAAAAAGAGTAAAAAGTACAAATAAAAGAAATAATAAAAGAAAAAAACAGTTGTATGGAAAGTCAACTTTTTGCAAAGCAAGGCAAACAAAAGAAATGAATAGCAAAACACTTAACTGAAAATTATTGAACAAGGAAATTAAAGCGGCCCTAACACGCAGGGTTTATGGCAATCTCATATTAATCTTAAGTACCTATAGAGTAGTATTGCATAAGTCGTCTGTTTGAAGAGAATTTAGTTTGATTACATTTCTAAAAGATAGATACAGCTGTACAATTACTTCCCAAATCATACGGCGCGTGCGGGGGGAGGGGGAGGCTAAACTAAATCACATTGTCAACAATTCAAAGACATCAGTTTCACTCACCGCATGCGGTTCATGTCCGGCATCTTTTAGCGCTGGGACAGCTCCATATATAAGTTTCAAAAGATCTCCAAAGCCGGCATTATATTCACCATTTATATAACATTCATCACCCAGATGCAGTGAACAAACAAACACCTGAACTTTGCGAACATATGCTCTCTCTCCTGAACACAAGTGACAGTGACGTCTGTGAATGCTCCTGCTCTTTGGGCGTGCCGCGTGCTTTTCCAGGAGAATTGTCCAATACGATGCTAAGAAAATTGTTGCAAAACAGTTTTATATGTTCAATTTTTCAATTCTTGTTTTTTTGACAAGTTGAACATGTTAAGCATGAGAAGACTGCACGTTTAACATTGTAAAGAAGTCATAATGCATGACACATCATTGCAGCACCCCTTCTACGAAAACAAATAAGGAATAAACGCAGCAAAAACCAAAACTTATAATGAAAAAGAACAGGCTACAAACAAATACGTTGTTGTACAAAACAACGCAAAAAATTTAAAAGCCTTTAAGTTCTTTGCTTAAATGGTTTAGAACAAATATATTTTAAACAAAACATGAAGCAAATAATTTTAACAAATCAAATACAAATCAAATGGAACAAATTAGCGCAATCAGCCATATAAAGCCGACGGATGAGTCTTGACCAGAAACAACGAATATAAATATCAGTCTGAAGTTAAAGAATAAAAGAATAAAATCAACCTCTATATTATATGAAATAGAATAAATAAAAATAAAAAACTGATAGCAAACAGAAACACTCCGAAAATGGGACATTAAGCTAACTTGCAGTCACTATTTTTCCATCCAATTGTTTTTTTACATTACGCGTCAGAAACAGCTTCACCACATTGTTGGGGAGAAGTGAGCTGGTTGGTGCAAGGCTCACCCTGCTCTGTAAACTGTAGTACTAATGTTGTCATGATCCCTATATTGCGCAGCTTCTGTGGATAAACTTTCTGCCAGATCAGACACTGTGGAGTATGTTTCTTCTCGTTAGTCAGTGCAAGGAATGACAAGCTCTTAAAACGTGGGTCTAAGAGGGCAGCTTGTATATAAATGCTGGTTGCGAGATTTCCCATCAATTCCCATCTCTAAGGGAGGATATTAGATTCTAGGAAAGTGACAATTAAAAAAAAAGTAAAATTACAACTAAATAGCATTTGGAGTGAAAGTAATAAGTCTTTTTATATATCATAAATAGATTTTTGTTGTAAATATGCCTGACATGATTGTTACATTGAATAACAGTTTTAGGGGGAACTTCTGTTAATCAGGGAAAAGTTTTTTTATTTTTGCTCATAAAAACAAAAATGCAATTGAATGGAACAGAAAACGTTTTCATTTTGTTTAACAACAACATTTTAAAGCAGTGTCGCACTTATTGTTTATATGGTTAAACCCTTTTTTCATCTTTGACTCATTAACATGGATAAGGTGTGAATTTTTTATTTTGGTCAATTTTTTTACATTAAAGGAGCAATGTGGGGATTTTACGCACCTAGCGATGAGATTGGAAATTGTAATCAACGGCTCACTCCACCCCTCCCTTTTGAAGCACTACGGCTGCTCTCACAGATCAAACATCTCGTCGTGTTTTTACTTCTTTGCAGAAAGAGATAATGTATTCACAAACGCGTGCTGTAGAGCAGTTTCGACTGATAGTAAAAAAAAAATGTAGCTGTGTACACATTCATCTGCGGGTGCATGCGGAACGTGCTACTTCTCTTTACCAGTCTCACGGCCCAGAAGACGCGGAGAGATGCATTCCTGTGCTGGGTCAAAGCCAGACATCGCTCATATGAGCCGGGGTTTCAGTATCCAACACAAAAATGCCCCATTTCTTAACATCATAAATAATATTATTGGCGACACAGTGCTATGCCACTGCCCACATAACCAAAATGCCATGATCTAAATTGCAGAACACGACTGTAAGATTGGTTATTGAATCAGGCTCCTCCTATCGAAGCATCGAATCTTCGACTATTCATGGTCACCCCTAATTCAGGTTATTGAAACCTCTTGTTTTTTTTATTCGAAACCTTTATTTGTCGTTTCAGTATCGGTTTATTAGCAATATAGAAATGCTAAGAAACTGGTATCCGACCAAACTTAAGATATTGGTGTCGTTAAGCTAAAATTAAAAATGTATTATTATGGAAAAGCAAATTAAAAATTAAAAGTTCAACCAAAAATAAAATTATTTCATTTACTCAGTAGTGTATAGCACCATGTCATCGGACACGCCCGCGTCTAAGTTAACTTCTGGTTTGTGTTTGTCCATTTTATTTTATTTTATGTTCATATTAATTAGAATGATTTATTACTTTATAATAATTGTATTAATACCAGATTTGTTGAATTTTGTTGTATGTATACTTTATTAAATAAACAATTTGTTGAATGGGTCGGGTAGTTCTGTCGCATTTAAAGAAACCGTAAAAATATTGGTGAGACAAGTTTAGCCAAGTAACGGTTCTTCACAGTTTCTTTTGATTGTTATCAGAAATAATCTACAAGCACTCTATTGGTTTTGAATAAGTAGTGGAAATTCAGTCGAGGGTCACAAAAGTGCATGTGCATGGTAACTTTCATTTATGTTGTCAAGATGAAACCATCTATATGACTTGCTTATTAACGTAATCTTATCGGCCTTACAAAAAGTACAGTAGTTGTAACATGAAACGGTTGTAATCTCGTATAGTAATGGAAAGATATAAAAAAATCCCACGATTCCTCATAACTGCATTTGAAAAAAATACTAAGGTACTACCATCAGAAATGTGATGAAAAAACGTGGCCCTGGAAGGTTTTTTTGGGTTCCTGTTTCCAGGCTATTGTCAATGAAAGAAGAAAACAGGCAAAGCAGGCAGATATTGGCAGTCAGTGTTGCCTACTTAGTCACCATAGGCGCCATGAGTAAGCTATGTGTAAATGGGTGAGTGAGGGGTGGGGGTCACTCGCACTATAGGAGGGATTAACTCTGATTGGCTCACACTGGTCACATGGTCAGCCAGCTTGATTATTGTTCAGGCAGGGAGCAGTTGACTCGCGGGTGGGTGTTTCACATGGAATAGCTGCACAGCTGCAGAGGGAAGTGCCGAGTTGCCGGGGGAGCCCAAAATGGATATGGCCAATCTCTTGAAACAGTTCTTCCGTGAGTTTAGCCGCTTTTCTTCATATTTCTGTGTGAAAAAATGGTGAAAGTAAATGCTGAAGGGTTTTGCTGAAAGAAAGTTTTTAGTTATGGGATTAGGAAAGTTTGAATAGCTTTTCTCCGTCCGAGCTGAGTGAGAGTTTGTCTGTAAACCCCCACCCCACACTCGCAAACACACACACACACACACACTGTCTATGCTTTGTTTTCTCACTTCAGTTTTTCTCTATTTTTTTTTGAAACCGAACAAAAGTACCAAAGTGCTTGGAAATCTTGAAACTTGGCTTGGGAAGTCTTTTTTTCCACTGTTAGTCGAGCAGCTGGGCGGGCAGAGCTTTGAAAAGCCTGTAATTGCACTTCACACACACACACACACACACACACACACACTGCAATCATCACAGTGTAAAGAATTCTAGTATTTCTTGTGCACATAAGCTCTCCTGTTACACTCAGCTGGAATTTTCTTCCCCAACACAATCCTCCTTTAATAGTTTGTTCTTCTCTTGTTTTTCTCTGGTTTGAGGGTGTGGGGGGGTCTGCTGTCGTAGGGGTTTCCTCATATTAGTGGGCGACGTCAGCTCTCTCTGGCGAAACACTGAAAGCATTGTGTCATCTTTACTGACTGAGATGATTGATGAAGCTCATATCTCTTTTCTGAGAGCTGCTGGCGGGAGGACATTATTACTTTACACAGCCGCTGGTTCCTATATTAGATTTGCTGTCATGTTTTCAAAGGCCTAATGTGAAGCAACTGATAGAACGGACTGAAATGTGTGCTTTTAAAGTTTGTCACAAGCAAATAGAATGATTTATTTTTTTATAACGTGTTTGATGTGGATTTGTTCGTAATAAGCTATACAGGCATCGGTAATGCCGAGTACCAGAAAATATAAAGTATCAGTACTCATACTCCGTCTTTAAAAAAAGGTCTCTGTGCATCCCTAGTCACAATATAACGGGATTGACAATAACCATCATATAAACCATGATTATTGATACTGTGTTAATTTTACACACGTATAATAATATTGTAAACAATTCAGCACCTATTTAAATTTGATTTGAATTCAGCCTTAAGAGAAGCAATGGTTACAAACTCTCTTTAATCCTTACATTCGAAATTTAGGAACGGTTTGTTGCATAAATGAGAAAACACAAAATGAAACATTTAAAGAGTATCTAGCAAGCTAGCATTATTTGTTCATAAAATTTTTTAATCTTTTGTCCATGATAATCATGGTGTAATGTTGGCGCGCCCTAGTGCTTGTAAGAACTTAAACTAGTTTGGGCACCAGACAGGATTTGGCCTGTCAACCAGTATATAAAAAATAAGATAAAAAAACACCCATTACATATAAAGTTCTAGTTTTTTGAAACCCATACACAAATGAACGTAAACATCGTTTGGAGTTTTTAAAAAGAAATGCAAGAATTATGGGTGGAAACACAATTCACAAGATCAGTCAAACACAAATATTTTCCACCATTAAATGAAAAGGAAAGTAAATAGTTTCTCCTGAGGGGCACTTGCTCGTAACTCAAATCAATGAACACAAACAGCAGATCTCGTCCAACTCAAAATGATCCGAATAATCAGTCAAATGATCGCATTAAAGTAGGAGAAACAAAAGAAAGGTTATTTAAACGGTATGACAGATAAGTGTCTAAACCAAACAGATTTTAAATGTCACGAAAAAATTCGAAAGTGAGTCTGTGAATATCTGTGAGTATACTTTTAATCGCTGGCCAAGAATGGCTGGGAGAGGGGTAAACTAAGCGTAAAAAGCCTATTCCTGAAAAAAATGGATAGTAACAGCGCTGTTTTGAAGTTTAAGTTACTTTTTTAATACAATTATTATGTAGATGTAGAGCCGAAGTTTTTTGTCATAACATGACATTCAATTTTGTTGAGATCTTTATTACTATGTGCAGCTCTTCCCACCATAAATTCTCATTGGTCAAAAAAACTACTGGAAGTTAAACCTCAGCTGGCCTGTTTATTTACATTTTTTGCTTTATTAACTCCTTTTTGTATAGTGTGGATAAACAAAGTGTTTGTCGCTGTAATCTTATTACATTTGTTTAGGACACTGTAAACAATATCATATCAAATCTTTGTGTGTCGAACACTCCTAAACTTTAAAGTTTATTTAAATGTATGCTATGTGAAGATGCCTTTCCCAGTCTTTGACATTAGAGATGCTGAATTTTCCTTGGATTGAATCTCAAACAGTTCTATTTACTACTTTTGTGTAGCTTTACTGTCCTGTTTGGATATTGACTGTTAGTTGTCACTGTAAACGGTTCATCTTTGAAATGTTTACGGTTTCTTTAATTCATTAGATCATACCCTAAGAGACGTGTCCTGAGAGGTGGTAAAAGCTTTCTGCATCCTCTCGCTTTACTCCACTCACCGTTTCTCTCTCTTCCTGTCGTCCAGGCTTACGCTCACAGAGGAAGTGCTCTAATTTGAGACAGATTTCTCCTCAGATCTTTGGAGCCCATGAGGGAGGAACTGAGGAAACCGTGACTGTTGATTCACTGCAGCGTCAGCCCATCCGTCTGTTTTTCGCCACTTCCCACTCCGCCATTTATTTTTGATAAATCTTGTGCAAATGTTCCTCTTTGGAAAACACCACTAGATAACTCAGCTTTGTAAGTGGGATGGCACAAACACGGCCTTAAACCAAGTCTCCCACCTTTTTTCTTGTCACCCACACTCGTAGTATAATAGATGCTTTCTGGAGGCTGTTCATGATCGTGCGGCATACGTGGATGCAATGTAACCCCCATTTGGCAGTGTGAAGGGCTCTCGACAGCTCAGCTTTAGCCAAACAAGCACAGATTTGCGACTGAAGCTATTTATAACAATAGGGTAGTTGGGGTGAATGGGTGAATCTCATAGAAAGTGTCAGAAAATAGTGCTGTTTCACCACGTTTGTTTTCATCTGTACTAGAAATAAACATGTACTTTACAATTTCAAAATAATTTAAAGGATATATACAGTTGAATTATAAGTGTGCACCAGGGTAGTATTTGTTGTATTAATTTGATAAGGATAAAATGATTTCTGTAGGATAGTAATAGATTTTTTTATTGTATTTTACAGAAGCAATATGGGAAAAAAATGTCTTCCTAGTAATAAAATATGCTTAATTTCGTATATAAAATAAACAAATATATCTACAATTGTAATTTTATTTTAAGGTGAAATATTGTGCACACCTGTTAGTTTGTGTTGGATTTTAAGGTACCTTTTGTTGTTTTTTTGCACATCAAGCGAGCGTGTGTTGTCTTCACATAGACAGTGAGACTGCTGAAGAAAGGTCTGTGGTTTACAGTTGCTTCTGCTCCAGATCTTTTGATGTCTTGTCTTTCGCGAGTTAAAAGAATGTCTTGTTTTCCACTCCGCTCTGAGCTCAGCATACCAGATTACAAGTGAAGTGATTTTCTTTTCTCTTTTCAGTTTTTCCTCAAACCTTTCTGGGTTTATATTAACCCAAAACATTTTTATTGTCGAGCGTTGGCACAACATCGCTATTTTGTAAACTTTTGGTCGCACCTTTATGTTAACTGTCTACGAATTTTACAGAAACTATTGTTTGGAGATGCACTTATTATAAATTTCTCCGCCGATACTGATATTCGATTATTTAGTGATATCTGTCAAGACCGATCCGGAGGACTAAATTAATATTTCCTGAACAATCTGAATGCTATTTCTTATAATGACTTTAATATTGAACATCAAACTGGTGGTGTTCATTTTCGATATTCAGAGAACAAATTCATTGCATTTTCTGTCGTCTTTTGATTGACCGGACATATCGGCCCTGATCATCCGCTGTTTTGAAACTATCGTCCGATATTGTGAAAAATTGCTTTTATCGATTGATACGAATTATTGGATATATCGGAGCATCTGTAATATTTTGGTTTAAAGAGTAAGTAACATATATTTTTCAAGGTCCAACTTAGGTTTATGGAGTGGCCAACAAAAACTTTGTACATAGAAGGTATAAAACACTATTATGTCGTAAGCATTAAGCATTACTTCTTGACTAACTCTCAAATGATTCATTCCGCGATTCATCCATCTATTCCCCTCCTATCCACTAGCCTATTGTCATGTGATTGGTCAGATGGTGTAGTCTGTTGTGATTGGTCAAACGCGTTCACCATATGTCGCAAATGGAATGCCTACCATCATTATTGGATTACGGTTTACAGGTGGTTGGATATTATAGATATGTATAGATAGAGATGGCGGGGATTTTACCTTACCAGTTTGAGCCCGAGCCTGAGGATAAACAGATAGTTCGAAGACGAAGACGTTAATAGATAATACAGTAGATAGACGATAATAGATTGAACATTTAAATAAGCCAAGTTCATAGCTAGATAAACAAACTGTAATACCCCAGAAATAACAGGACATGTTAACGTTAGCGTTATATGCATTAGCTAAACACAGTATTTCCCCCTCTTTCAAGGATAGTCGTTTAACATATCCTGCAGTGAATGCGCCAAGATTTCAAGATTGCGCCATAGAGTTCAATTAATAGTATTATGGTTTTGACATCTGATACCACCACTACAGTACCATCATACCAAAAGGGCTTTGTTTGTATCTTTCGGCTCATTGTTTTCTTAAAACCCCCATCATGATGATTGAATGGAGTTGAATGCTATATCTGAGAACAATAGGACAGACAAAGAGAACAGAGGAAACAACTAATCCACCTTAGCTCATGTTGCATGCGGAGGAAAGACTATGAAAATGAAGGGAAGCGGATTTCTGTGTGTGGATGAAGAGGATGCTGAGCTTCAGAATTTCTGTAATTTTAAAATATTAGTAGTTGACTGCAGGTTTATGTTGAGATTGAGCTTACACACTAATAGAGCGACAAAAAAAGAGAGATTCACTTATCAAAATGCCCTGTTTTCAAGACACACACCATAGCTCTGTGCAGTGTGTTTCTGTCAGTATCCCATCCATCATCACATTTTGGAACTGGAAGTATTGGTAAAATATCTCATTGACTTATGTTGAAACAGGCAAAATGATTTCAACCATCTACACACACCTCAGCTTTGTGATTGGCAGTTTTGCAATGCGGTCTCACTTGACACTTTCAAGGGGGCACAATCTTCAGATCTTCACAAATTCTTGATATAGGGATTCACCATGTTTGAAGAAACTTTTTTGTGCAAAGTGCGTGTTTGTGTTGTCATTCTAACTAGTGGTTTAGTTGCTGTTTAAAAAAAAGAGTCATTTAGAAGAACTGAAAGTCTGTCTTGTAAAAACCTAAGTATCATTTCGTTTTTTGAGTTGAGAGTGTTTAGACTCGCTAATCCAAAAATTTAGTGTCTTTATCATCTTCCCTGTCTCGTGAAGCGACATCAGTCAGTCAGATCACGTACAAGAAAGCAACCACAATCTACACATTAACACGTCCCACATCAGTGGCTGTTTTAATAAGTTTGAATCGCTTTTGTAGTTCTGCTTTAATTTACCCTTCGTTCACACCTCTAAATTCGTTCTTTTCTTCATAGGTAGTTTTTGTAGACTAGTTAAACTTGTGCCGTCAAAGGGTTCACACACCCCGGGTTGACAGGCACCAACACGTCCACACACAGTGTACGAAATGCTCTAGTTACTACTGCTGATACACAGCATGTTCTCTCCCCGATCACGTTCACCATGCAAATTTCAGTGTCCTTTAATCAGACTGAGGTTTAGCCAGAGGCAAATAATCTTGCTTTGGGATTTCATGCATTTGTAATGCAAAGCAGATAGTTGAAGTCAACCAGAAGCTCGGTGTAAATTCCACTGGTCCCGAGTTTTGATAAACATCTTGCTCGGAGCAGAAAGAGCTTTATGTTCTCACTCCGTTAACCTTTAACCTCTCAGCAAGCGTAAAGTAAACGGAGTCATTTCCTTTTGGAGTTAAAGTGTATCCAGAATGTTTCTCGGTTGTCATGTTTGTTTTCTTCGACTAACATGGATAAATATCAGTCAAATTCATGTTTAATTGTTTCCTTTCTTCTGCAGAACACGAACGATATTTTGAAGAACGTTGGTAACCGAACAACGGCTATACCCATTTACTTCTATTGCATGGACACGAAACCAATGCAAGTCAATGGGTACCAATTTGATAACCAACGTTCTTCAGAATATCTTCTTTTGTGTTCTGCAGAAGAAAGTCATACAGGTTGGAAATGATGACCGAATGTTTTTTTTATCCTTTTAACATGATATCAATCACCACAGTTATGAATATCACATGTATTAACAATACACCCATAATACCATCATAATGTAGCTCCGTAGTACATTTTGTGTAAGGTATGAACAAAGGATTCTTATTCCTAGAAGGTTTTGATTGGCCCGTTACACTCGGCCAAGTGGACATTCTTTCATGATAACACTATTCACCAAAAAATTTCACCAGTCCAGCCAACATAGTCAAAAGGCCCTGGGGTCAGATATTCCCCTTTAATCCTCCAACCAGACAAACTTGGCTTGACCCAACACGGTCGAACAGGGTGGGACCCTCAACAGCCTCTGTGAATCAACCCCAACACTCCCGAGCTCACGCCTCCCCCATGGAGGAGGAGGACGGGTGTGGTGATCATTCCAGTGCATTGTGGGACGCCAGGACATTTGCATTAATAATTGAACTAGACCTTAGAGCTGGGAGTGAACTAGAGAGCGAATGGAGGGCCAGTACTCGTTGAGATAGCATTATGTATCGCAAACATGATTCTGTTTCCTAAATTGACAATTATTGTATTTAAGGCATAGTTGTAAGGCATGCTCAAGCAATGAGCCCTGTCAGTGGGAACATAGGCATCACTGCACCGTAACATGTGTTTGGACAAGTTCACCGTTTACTGCCTGTTGATGCCTGTATTAAACTACAGTTCTCTTTAGTTTCACAGATAACTTTAACAAGAATGGAATAAGTGTTGATATAGTCTTTTCAGAGATGTCATATATCTGCACTCGTTTGATGTCAAATTTGTTGATTTTATACTTTTATACTTGTTGATATTTTATACTTGTGTGTATTTACACACATTTATTTATTTCTTGGTTTGTTAATTTACTTTTATTTATTTACTTATTTAGTTTAGTTACTTTTAAGCTAAAATATTTATTTAAAATTAAGTCATATTTTTATTTATTCGTTTTTTTTTACTAAATACACGTTGTTTCCAAATTCAATGCGTAATCATGTTGAATAATTGTGATTTCAATACTGGCCAATATAATGTCATAACAGTGCATTTCTCTGTATGCAGGAATCGGCAAGGTGAAACGGAAAACAAGCATGCGGGACACGGCATCCAACGCGGACGCTGACTTCTACCCCGACAACAGCGAACGTCTGTATGACCTGAACCTTCCCGCATTAGTCAAATTCAGCTACAATGCAGAGCGGGAGGATGAGCTATCGCTGGTTAAGGGGACGAGGGTCATCGTCATGGAAAAGTGCAGCGATGGCTGGTGGAGGGGGAGCTACAACGGCCAGTCGGGTTGGTTCCCATCAAACTACGTGACGGAGGACGCGGACGGATCGGCGTCCAACGACACGGGTGGGCTGTCAGAGAAGTTAGCCACTGTTGATTACAGTGTGAACGGCAATCGGGTGCTGCACACGGTACAGGCGCTCTACCCGTTCAGCTCGGGCAATGACGAAGAGCTGAACTTTGAGAAGGGAGAGGTGATGGATGTTGTGGAGAAACCGGAGAACGACCCCGAGTGGTGGAAGTGTCGCAAAGCCGACGGTCAGATGGGACTCGTGCCAAAAAACTACGTCACTGTGATGCAGGAGTCCCACAACTCGGCCAGCATGGCCGGGCCGCCCACACCTGACTGTGACTACATTGAGCCTTCCGCCAGCGGGCGGTTCGCTGGCAAGCAGTGGTACTACGGGAAGGTGACTCGTCATCAGGCGGAGGTTGCACTCAACCAGAGAGGCGTCGAGGGAGACTTTCTCATCCGGGATAGCGAGTCATCTGTAAGTACAATTTTTTCGCTCGACTACAGTAGTTTATTTTTTCTAGTGA
The DNA here is from genome assembly GCF_015846415.1 of Triplophysa dalaica. Classification (NCBI taxonomy): domain Eukaryota; kingdom Metazoa; phylum Chordata; class Actinopteri; order Cypriniformes; family Nemacheilidae; genus Triplophysa; species Triplophysa dalaica. The sequence goes on along the minus strand of NC_079564.1, from coordinate 10,346,526 downwards.
ACAAATAAGAAAAAAAGTGATATTATTAAAAGTGGGCAGCTGTGAAGTCATTGTCTTGGTTCTATTTGTCACATCGCGAAAGCAATAGTTCCGTTCCAGAACCTAGTGAGCACCCTATGTAGACAGCATTTCATTTCGTGTCAAGAGTAACACTTCCTGTCTTTTGTCTCCCTACAATTTACTTCCCAGCCCAATGACTTTTCAATATCTCTGAAGGCTCAGTCCAAAAACAAGCATTTCAAAGTCCAGATGAAGGACAACCTGTACTGCATCGGACAGCGCAAGTTCAGCACAATGGAAGAGCTTGTGGAACACTACAAAAAGGCGCCCATCTTCACCAGCGAACAGGGTGACAAACTGTACCTGATCAAGGCTCTCGCTGCCTCCTGATCCCAGCGGGGGAATAAACCGGTTAATAAAGACTTCACATCAAGACGGTCAGATAGACTGGGAATATCAAGCATTCCATTAAAGGGAGGTACAGAGATAGAAAGACAGTGGACTCCCGTTTATTCGCTCGGAAACTCAATGTGGGAAACGCCCAAAAATCCAAATACAGTATGTTAAGATCATAGGTGATGCAATGTATTTTGATGTCAACATGTATTACAGACTAGGTCTTTTTTGTTAATGTTCTTTTCATTGGCTTGTTTTTGAAAATTCTTCCCACTTTTTTTACTGTCCTTTAAGTTTCTGCTGGTGAAGTTCAGGCGGCAGAAGTTTGTTCAAGACATTTTAAAGGTCTCGCATACTGTCGGTGTCTGCCTGCATTGCCTGAACAACACGCAGAAGTTGAAACTCTGCTATATTTATTAGGAATCATTTTTTTCTGCAAAATGCTCAAACAATAAAAGTGAGTGACCAAAACGTACTTATCGATAGATTTGTCACGATGTTCAGAACTCAGATTCAGGTAAAAAGAGTAAATCTTGTGTTTGTTTGTTTCCAAACTCAAACCAAGGTATAGTTCACCCGAAAAATTCATTTACTCAACCTCATGTTGTTTCAAATCTGTATACACTTCTTTGTACTGTTGAACACTAAAGAAGATATTTAGAATAATAACCATTGACTACCATAGTAGTTTTGTTTCCTACTATGGTAGTCAATGGTGCCCCAGAACAAATATCTTCTTTTGTGTTTAGTGGACTAGTAAAATGTATTCATGTTTGAAATGCAAGAGGATGAGTAAATGGTGACAGAATTAACATTTTTAGGTGAACTATCCCTTTAAGCAACAAGATTGTTCTGTTATTGCATATAATCTAATTTAACATGATGAGAATATAAGAGGGTTGAAATAACAGAAGTTATACTTCCCTGACAATCGAAATTAGTGCTACATATTACTGTTTGCCTTGACAACAAGTCTTACATCTATTGACGCATCTTGAAAACTGTCTGTAATTAGTCATGGTGGGCATGACAGCCTGTCCAAGAGCCTTAAAGAGATAGTTCACCCAGAAAGGAAGATTCTGTCATCTTTTTCTCACCATTATGTCATTTCAAACCTGTATGACTTCCTTCCTTCTGCAGAACAAGAAGAATGTTGGTAACCAAACAACATTGGTCCCCATTGACTTCCATTGTATGAACGCAAAACCACATTTCTCAAAATATCTTCATTTGGATTTGAACCACATGAGGGTGTATAAATGACAGAATTTTCATTTTGGGGTAAATTAGCCTTAAATTACAATGCCATGGCTGTAGATAAACCATAGTGGTGCTTCTCTGAGTCAGTGTTATCTCAATAATGCTCTCTACAGTCGTTGGCTTCACAGGTGTGTCTTTACGAGTCTACTTAGTTTGACGTGTGATGAATCAGATGGTCGCCTTCTCTGCTCAACTTGATAGTCACTTTCCCAGATGAGCTTCTAGGGTCAGTGAATTGTCGTCATGCGTCATGAATGAACCATTGTTAGCTCAAGTTCAAGGAAGAACTTATTTCACATGGAAACCCATCGAGCTGTTTGCTTATCAGAACCATCAGTCATATATTAACCTGACGAAAACGCATCCTTATCTGCCCAGTTTTACATATAAATGTGTATGGAGGAGCAGCACGCCTCCACGGGCACGTCTCTGTTTCAACTTGGACTCAAGATCTTCTGGGCTGTCCTCCAGCGGGTCATCACTACAACCATGATTACTTCTCCGGCTGTTTGAAGCCAGACTGGGGCGAGGAACGGGGATTTTCGGAGGAGTGTATGGAAAAATCGCAAAGTTTAGTTTGGTAAATATTATTGTTGCAGTGGAACCATGCTGTGGAACTCAATGTGGGGCAAAAAAATAGATTTTGTTATCTGGGACAGTGGCTCTACTGGGTTTGTTTTAGGAATCAGATGTCTTATTTAATGTAGTCGGGGTTGTTCTTTTTTTGTGTGTGGTTCTGGAGAATGAGGGCATGCCACACATCCTGTCTATGTCAGCATCTGGTTAGTTTTGATAACTTATACCAAGTGACTGAGAGAGTTTGGTTAGACATATTGCCAACAGAACATCAAGCTAATGTTTACGCCTTCATTGTCAAATGTATTTATTTTGCTGTAACTGTTCACATTTTACTGTACATGGTAAGTTGCATTCTGTCGTCTGCGTTTAAAATTGTTCCTACCTTTCCCTATCTAAACAGAACCGAGACCTTTTTGTTTCTTCGAGTTACCAGTTGAGAGCCGCCGCTTTAGGATGAGGAATTCTTTCTTTTATGTGTGGTCCATAGTTTGTGCTTAAAAATGTGCCTTCATCTCAGTTGCTGGAACCAAAGGTTTGGTGTTCCTCCGGTATCGCATCCCTGATATGTGACCGATGTGAAATCATGTCCTGTTAATGCAAACCGCCTGTTGGGGAACCGATCCGCGCTTCAACATGAAGTTTTATTTGCCTCCTGACTAAAGTGACCTTACCGGATGGAGCTTAGTCACGGTTGTGCCATAGTAAGAATTAGACCGGTCTGTTCTATGGGATGTACTGTATTGTAACCGTGTCGATTTGTCAGCCAAGACAACAACTGAAATTCAAAATGAATGTGGCTTATTAAACAAATACAAACAGGTCTTTAACCGCCTCATATTAATAGTGAACGAAATGTGCATTTACGTAAACTACCCAGCAAAAATCACTGTTACCTGTTTGAGGTGTTTGAAAGGTGTTGTTAGGGGTCTTACCTGTACGTTTACTTTGCAAGGTATTATTATGGTCGACCAAATCGCTTTGCTGTCTTTTCTGTTGGGAACATTACTGACTACGAGTAGTTCGACTTACATACTTAACCTCATTTTCATCAGGATTGTCAAACTGCACATCAAATGCAGCCTTTAAAGATGTCATGCTTGGTCCATTGTGAAGAAGTGTGAAAAATGCCACCCTTTTCTGTCCTGTGATGTACATTGTGTTCCAAAAAATAGTTACCTTATAACAATTTATTCCTGTGATCACCATAATTTTGTTAGAAAATGGATTTTTATCCTCTGTGAATCACCTTAGTGGATTTGTTAGGTTGGACTGAGTTGCATCTCTGACCCTGGAGCATGGGTATAATCTTATGTTTGGACTGAGTTTTGCCAGATCTGGAGGTGTTGTGACTCTGCTCGTGGAGTGAGGACTCTTCCTCATATGTAATGGGAGTTCATTAGACTGTGTAAAGAAATAAAACTACATCAATCAATGTTTGACATGTCTTTCATGCCATTCGGAGCAAACTGGCAGTGCCATAACACTGTTTTAAAACTTTTTTATTTGACAGTACGAGGAGGAAATGTCACATTTGAACTACCTTATCTCCTTCCCCGCCATTGACGAGTTATTACGGCAATCTCTGTTTGTACTGTTGTACAGCAGGTGGCTCTGTTACGCACTTTTGGGAAAAGTACAGAATCTCTGAACCCAGAAAATACACTCACCTAAAGGATTATTAGGAACACCATACTAATACTGTGTTTGACCCCCTTTCGCCTTCAGAACTGCCTTAATTCTACGTGGCATTGATTCAACAAGGTGCTGAAAGCATTCTTTAGAAATGTTGGCCTATATTGATAGGATAGCATCTTGCAGTTGATGGAGATTTGTGGGATGCACGAAGCTCCCGTTCCACCACATCCCAAAGATGCTCTATTGGGTTGAGATCTGGTGACTGTGGGGGTCATTTTAGTACAGTGAACTCATTGTCATGTTCAAGAAACCAATTTGAAATGATTGGAGCTTTGTGACATGGTGCATTATCCTGCTGAAAGTAGCCATCAGATGATGGGTACATGGTGGTCATAAAGGGATGTACATGGTCAGAAACGATGCTCAGGCAGGCCGTGGCATTTAAACGATGCCCAATTGGCACTAAGGGGCCTAAAGTGTGCCAAGAAAACATCCCCCACACCGTTACACCGCCACCATAATTGCATTAATGAGAAATTGAACAGGTGTTCCTAATAATCCTTTAGGTGAGTGTATAAATTTTATCTGTTTTTAATGATTGTTTTGAGTGTAATCTGGGTGGAGTCTTTGACCAAAAATGTTTTATTATCTCAGCTGTTTAATCAAAGTTCTAAGGGGTGATAAAAAAAGATCTAATGAAGATAGAAGAATAACGTTTCTTTTGCTTGAAAGCAAACTCTGTTCTTTAATTTGATATATTGTTTGTTCATAAATTAATTCCAGAAAATGTACTGTGAGCCATCAAAATTGAGTGAAAATATTTAAAAAACGCTGGCGGGCAACTTTTGTTTTTATAAGGCTGGCGGGGAAAGAGTTAATTAACACAATGACTTCAGACACAAAATGATATCTTAGTCATACTGAAAGGGTTTAAAACTTATAGGAAAGGACCTGGTAGAGAACAGTAAAAATGTCATGTGATCATTACGATCAAAATGACCCAAATACAGCACGTAACCCCCATGATTTCTCGACTCAAACAAAACGTGTACAAATCAGTAGGTAGTATTTTAATCACATTCAGTCTAGGAGAATTACATCAAATTAAATTCACATTGACAGGTTATCAAGTAAGAAGGTCCTGACTCCCTGTAGTCATTAAAGATCCATTGGCATTTCTAGTAAAGAGAAGGGGTGTGACACCGGTGTCCTGGCCAGATTCCATCCACTGGCCCTTGTCGAAACATGGCCTTATAATCACCACCCTCTGAGTTTACTCTCTCTCCTCTCCACCTATATGTGGTGAGCGCACTGGCGTGGTGTACTGTGGCTGCCGTCGCATCATCCAGGTGGATGCTGCACACTGGTGGTGGTTGAGGAGAAACCCCCTCATATGATTCTAAAGTGCTTTGGGTTTAAAGCAATACACATTAAAGCGTTATATCAATGCCTCCATTCATTCAAGACAACAGTCAAACACTGATGACATATTCATAGTTTCATGACAATCTCATAATACTATTTTAGTGTGTGGCAGCTGCTCCCCCTATTGGCCAAACATGAGAGCACGTCATTACAAACATGACAAATTAAAGACACTTCATTTGTTGACTTCAAATTTGCAAGCCATTTTTGCATCCCTGGCTGTTTTTGCTATATAAAATTAGAATCCTTCAGAAAAAACAACAGAACCCATCACAGAAATTTTATACCATTAAAATAACAGTAAAATACCATTATGAACCATTGGCTTTCCACCACAAAAAAATCCTTTCGGTTCCCCTCTGCCAGATAGCATACCACCATTACAGTTTATATTAAAACCAATACAATTCCCATTATAAACATTAAATGTTCTGTTGTGTTTTGGGCACAGTTCTATTTTTTCCAGCAGGTAAATCAAGCATCCAAATTTCATATAATGCTAAAGATACTGAGAAAATCAGTATAAAATTGAATATATCGGACTCCTTTGATACATACATAAGTACATGTGTACTGTACCGAAGATGTGCTCACCCTGTCAAACCCTCACTTGCTTCATTTCTGTAGCAGAACCACAGACGCCGTCTTTTGTTCATTGGTCATCCTGAATCAACTCACTGAGGCTTTCAGCGTTGCCATATCAACAGCCAGCTCTTCATATAAATCTGCTTATCACTATTTATGACCTTTACTGCAGGTTATAACGGAAATGTCTGTGTGACTACATCAAAATAAAATTCTGTGTATATGCCCAAAATGTGTAACCATTAATTAATATCAAGTGAATCAAAGTGTATACATTAGAAATATTCAGTCAAAGGGATAGTTCAACCAAAAACCATCATTTAGGGCCCACTCACCCTGAAGTTGTTCTAAACCTGTTTTCTAGAAGATATTTGGAAGAATGTGACGCAGTCCTGGGGCACCAATGAGTACTAGCGATGTAACGATTCATCATGAGCAGGTTGAAAATCGATTACAATATGTGAAGATTCAAGTCGGTTGAGACATTATAAAAATCGCAGTACATATTTTGAAAAGCGGAGCCGCTGTTTTTCTCCAAAGTTGGTAATGTGGATATCCTGATATTTCTTAAAAAATTCAAAGTAAGGAAAAGCCCTGACAAAGTCTTAGTTTGTTTATATGAAAGATACTTTTGTCTAATTCATTTTGTTTTGATTTGGAATTTGTTTTAAAACTAATTTATAAATAATAAAAGGGCAGTTGTTCATTTTTTTAATTTTCCTCAACTCTTTCTGTAAAAAACTGGGATTAAATGGCATCGTGAGATCAGAATCGTGAAGTGCATCGCGAGCTGAGGGAATCGTTATATCCCTAATGAGTACTATAGTCATTTTTCCCATAGTAAAAGTTCCCCAGAACTGTTTGGTTACTGACATTACTGCAAGTATCTTTCTGTGTTCAGTGTCACAACTTTAAACAGGTTTGGAACAGCTTGAGGGTGAGTGAAAGATGACAGAATTATGACAGGGTGAACTATCCCTTTAAATACAATGCAAGGTTTGTAGACCGTACCTATGGCCTGCTGTTGAAGTACCACAGAGAGTAATTTTGAGGTTTTTAAAATAAACACGCAGCACACTGGATTTTAATTTTACTGAAGAATGATAAAACCTAATAAGAATACAAGCTTCATATTTATTCACAAATACAAATAATACCAATGTTATGTGTATTACTTGTATTCATTTTTCCACCCACAGAGATCTTTGCCTGCTTTTAACATGTTCCCAATAAGTGTATTTTTAAAAATATGGTATATTTGTTTATTATTTAGCTTTAAACAAACTAATTATTTTCTGTGGTAAGGGCTGTCACAATATCAGATTTTCACTAGTCACTAGATGACTATTGAGAATGATGCTAGATAATATTATTGCCATGTCTTTGAAATAAAAAAATATGTTTCAAGTGTTTAGTATTAACACAATATCAACAATCACAGTTATTTTTAATACGAGTGTATTGCGACCCCTCTGGTCTGTGGTAACTGACAGCCGGCCACTGGTGCCGTTGTACTAAACCCAGAAGATTTCTTTATAATCTGTTTGTGATTCTTATCACTCCAACTCTCAAAATCAAAGCTGTTGTAAAGCATATAATATCGCTTCATGATATGAGATGTCATTAAAAGTACAGTGCGTCTGAAATGGCTCCTGGCAGATGGGTCATTACTTCCATGCGGATCCACCAGTGCGGCTCCATCGGGTTGTAGCGCGTGTACGGCCGGTTCGACGTGATGGCGTCTGTGATGTCGTCTAAAACAGGCTCTATTTCACGCTGACCACTGTTGCAGTACGAGCGCATAAGGGCCATGTTCAGATCAAAGTGGGCCTTCCCGTAATCTTCCTGAACACCAGAAGGCGCCTCCTTCCACATCTTCTCTGCTGTTGACGTCACTATGTCACGTGTGAGGATGCCTGTGGCCACGATGAAGTTTCCAGGCTCGACGACAGACACTTTGACGCCCCACGCCTTCATTTCATACCTGAGACAGTCCGAAAAAGCCTCCACTCCGTATTTAGAAACGCAGTAGGGGGATCGGAGAGCGTTTCCCATTCTGCCGTACATGCTAGCCATGTTCACCACGCGACCTGCGAACAAATAAATGAACAAAGTTATAAAAACGTTTAAAGAAAAACTATTTAGTTCCAATTTTGTGGAAATACAGTACGTCAAGTTATTTGGGTGTAGATTCAGTATGGGTCTGAAAAAAATTATTTATTTTGGAAGGAAAAATCGAGACAAGATTCTGATGAGGAGAAATGTGAATCTTTGATGGGCCACAAATTCTAAAGTCCATTTGTGCTAACCATTTATTAAGCGCTGTTCAAACATTCAGTAAATCTTTAAACAGATAGTAGTGGAAAAAGTGGAAAGTAATTTATTTACAGTCATCATTCAAAACCTGTTTTTCAAAACCTTTCTTACTTCTGCAGAACACAAAATAGGATATTTTGAAAATGTTGGTTACCAAACAACTGTGGCTGCCATTGTATGAACACAAAACCACAGAGACATTTCTCAAAATATCTTCTTTTGTGTTCCACTGAAAAAAGTCATGTGGGTGTACCTTAGCCTGCATCTCACAGATTCTCCTTAAAAACTGGGTCAAGCCTGTTAAAAAAAATTTACCTTGAGCCCTTCGTATGAGAGGCAGAAAGGCTTTGGTTATGCTGATGGTGCCCCATAGATTTACTTCTGCAACCTGCTTGTATGTGTCCATAGTCGTGAACTCCACCTCACCGAATGTTGAGACACCAGCGTTGTTTACAACAGCCCACAGACCTGCACAAGATATGAACAAAAGATTTGATTTCCCCATCAACAAATTCCAACGACCCGATCGTTTTCCTGAAAAAATAAACCATAACCTTTCTCCGGGTATTCCAGGTTGGCTTTCACAAACTCAACGGCCTGGGAGATCTGCTCCTCACTGCACACATTCAGTTGTACAACCTTCAGCTTTTCTGAATGAAGATTTTGCAGAACGTTTGCACCGTCTCCATCCTAACGAGACACAAACACAAAAAACTGAGAGAAACTGGGAACGGGGTCGGTGGTATGAAATTATAAGATGCCGTATTATTTTGTCGGCTTGGCAAGTATGATATACGTAATTTTGAAAATGTTTTGGAGAAGATCAGTTGCGGGTATTCTGACACAATGCAAGAATGTATTGAGCAAAACTCTTGTGAAATATGTTTCCTCCTTTAAAGTTCCCACAGTTGCGGTCAAACAGAAGCCAAAATGCGTTACACGTTGCGTTGTGCTTCTTGATTTCGTAATCCTAAATGATGTTAATGTATTTTCTGCACAACTAGAATTACCTTTAAAAGACAACCCGCAAACACTGTGAAACCAAGCTTATGGAGGTGCTTAGCCAATGCATGTCCAAATCCGCTGTCACACCCTGTGATGAGTACAGCCTTCCCATCGACCTACATCACACAAAATTCATTGAGAATTAGTTGCCAGTTTAAAAAAAAAGCTTACAAGCTGACTTATTATTGATTATTTCATAACTTGAAATTCAATGCATTTACACTATCAATTGCCATTCGACATTGCATTAAGAACAAATATCTAATATCAATTCATCACAAAAAACCTGAAAATGCATTCTTTCGCACATATTGTTTTCTGCACAGATGCAAAAACTGTTACAATTGTTGCATTCATGAATTTCTGATTCATATCTTAGAAGCCTCCGTGCACATTGCTAAATACCGCCGCTTTTTAAGTTTCTATGCATGTGTGCGGTGCGCGCACGCTGTAATGTACCTTCACAGTTCCTCTTGGCAGTCGAGGCATGGCCACGTACACCACGAACAGCGCGTACATGAGCACTATGCATTCGGTGACGCTTGCCTCCGGGAAGCCGCAGCATCGCGCGACGAGGTTGAGCGCGGACGGCAGACCGAAGCCGAGGATGAGCGTCAGAAACACCGAGAACGCGACGAGGAGCGCGCATCTCACCACCGCCAGCGCAGCCATCTTGACCAACTGTTGTTGACAACCCTCGCGGAGGTGGGTCCTTATACTCATTAATCATGAATTATGTAAGGATGCAAATAAATGCATATGTATTCTGAAGGGGAGGAGCGATGGTGAATGAGGAATTTATTACATCTGTTTTTTTATGATTTACCTAAACAAATACATTATTAATTATCAACTGTAATGTTTTATGTACAGTACACACACAATTGTGTTCATCGTCATATGTAACGCATGTGGGGATGCAGTTCCACCAAGATCCACGGAGTGACGGTGCTAACATCTAATCATGTGTCTAAACCCTGAGACAGTAAAGAAAACAGCACATTTGTCCTTTTTAGCTCAAAGTCATTGTCCTGCTTGATTTTGTAATACTTAATGATGTAAATGTATTTACTGCACTGTTAGAATGGTTTCTAAAGTACACTGGATTTCATCTACAATAATAAATTGTAGCTAATAAATTAAATAAATGATTTTTTTAAAAGGCTTTATTTTAAAGATGAGGGACGCGGAGACCCCGTAACACTGGATGAAATTGAAACAGAGATACAAAAGACAGAGAAAATATACATTAAAAAGGTGAAAGGAACAATTGAAAACATGCACAGTTCACAAAACAGTAACATCAGCTTTAATTCACACAAGGTAAAAACAAAAAAAGTTTTTAAAAATGGCTAAAAGATAATAGATTTTAGGGAAACATTTGTAAAAAAAATATGAATATGGTTTAAAGGAGGCAATATTAAAACAATATTTCTTAGAATATTTTTTAAGTGCTGAGGTTGACAACAATATTATTTAAAAAAAAATTGCCTCAAATTATAGACGACCTCGGAAAGAATAAACAACGCTGATCCAGAAGAACTTCCTATTTCCGTTTTTTTATCACCGCACAAAAACGTTGGTGTCCACCCAACAGAACATTAATAGCCAAATTAAAATGTTAAACCAATATTTTTAAGATTTTATTATATATATATATATATATATATATATATATATATATATATATATAAGATTGCAAAGTAAAATAAAAAATGAAAGCGCTGCTGGACCAGTGTTTACATTATCTGAAGTGGTCTATTCAGTACAGTAGGGAGATGACAGGAAGTGAAGTAGGAGAGAGGAGAGGGCTGGTTTAGAAATGGACCAAGGGCCAGGACCTTGGGACGCCTGAAAAACATAATTACTTAATTTAAACTTTGTTCACAGAGGTGACCTAAAAGTGCCAATAAAGTGACTATGCGAAATAAAAAGCTGGCAGGTGGTTGACTCGAAAACTAAAAAAAACTCCCGTTATAGATCCCAAAATTTGCTTGGGAAGGTTGAGATTCTGACAACTCACAAATGCTCCAAAGTGTATGAAAAAGAAAGAATAAGGGATTTAGCGCAGTGTGACAGTATTGCATAGCTGAAAGAATGCGCTCACTTGCTTCCCAAAGGACTGTAACAGTATGTGTCTATGCTTTTTTATTTTACTCTGTAGGTCAGCATTAATGGTGTTAAATTGCTTTTCGACAGTTTGTTTTTATTTTAGGAAAACATCAAGTTTTTTCTGAATGTTGTCAAAGGAGTCCATTCCCATGTAGTCGGCCTGACCTTGTTCCCACTTCTGCTTGCGCTCTTCTGAGGTCATGGAGGACAGATCATGCTGTGCAACATTCTCCTGTTGACAAAAGAAATCAAGAGTATAAAAAATGATTTGGTAAACTTTTTGTTCTTTTCATTATAAAAGGATCATTTATAAATTGAAAAAAAGTGTTTTATATCCCAGTTTGCATTACTTTAGAGTTTTTCCTCTCACTGTTGTACATTCCAATCTCCAGGAAAATTCATGCTTATAGTGCACAGTATGAAGGTTAATATCTGTTGACGTGTCACCTCACAGCCGGAGTGGAAGGGCAGGTCTCCATACGCTCTGAGCAGCATGGGCATGACTTCACTACTGTAGAGAATCCACCACTCCACGAGGAAACTGGGGTGAGAGGTTGCCTCCTGGAGTTCCCCTCGCACTCTCCTCTGTTTGGGGTCATAAGTGTAGCTCCATGGCTTTATCTGCCCCAGGAAGTGGACGACTTTTGCATTTGCGCCATATCTGAGCACATTAGAGCAAAAAACGTCATACGGTATGTTTTCTTTTAGTCCTTTAGCGTCATGAGTGCAGATCATATCACGGATCTTTAATTCTTTAAACCTGGGTTCTTTAAATGGGTTTTGCCTGGGTGACGATCTTTTCATTTCAAAGTCATTTCAGAAAACGGAAAAATATAAAAAACAAAAACATCTCTAAAATCTGTAGATTTGCCTTAATTCATGTTTATTCACCTGCTATTTCATGTAGTCATTTAGCTGCTAAAAACAACCCAGATACGAACACCTGTTTTTGTTCAAGGCGAAAATTCCTAGATTTTGTCATATGCTAGCTAATGTCATCCCAAGTATTTTTCTGTGTTTTAGAAATGAAGTATCTTTCCCCGTGCTGTGTGAATCAAAGCAGCCCAAAAGCTTCCATTTTGGTCTGTCTATGTCACTTCTCCAGAGATTTTGTGAGGAGAGTTAATTCCCACCCTCGTGCTCTTATACCCTTCCTCTGTATCTCTTCCTTCTTCAGCCCTTCACGAAAGTAACCTGATGTTACAGCATGTACAGTCTTCATGTGACCCGAGCGTGGATCTTCTTACCGTCCCGTCCCATCTTGAAGGTCACCAGAGGCCAACATCAACGATACAGCGACGTCATATCTAGCAGTGCCACTTGTGAAGTGCTAAGCAGAATATTACTTACTGTTTAAATGCTGGAAGGTAAGTGTAGATTGCTATGCTGCTCATGTTATAGACGAAAGGGAGATGTTTGGTGATGTCAGCAGTTGACCAGTCACAGAAGAAGCCGTTTAAGACTCCTTGGTCCCCTCCTGTTGCACAGATGACACGACAAATTTTTATTTAATTAGAATCGAATTTACACTACATAGGCCTAGATCTTGGCAGGTATTTTTTTCAAAGAATCTTTAATAGAAAATTGATTAAAAAGTAAGTTGAAGTCAAAGTGTGAAGTGAATAGGATGTGAATGTAATATACACACACCAACTAAAGAATGAAAAGATAAACTCCATGCTCTGTGGTATAACATTTTGTAATATAACATTTACTCCGGGGGGAAGGAGGGCTCTTGTGCATGGCACAAAAACATACTATTTAATACTCTGCACAAGCAATAGGTTACATTAAGTAAAACTTCTCAAATAATACAACATGGACAAAACAAAAAAGCATGCGGGTTTAACACTGAAGAATTCAGAATCCTTCCCGGCGCTTCCCTTATACAGGTGGCTCAATAAACATTATTGGGGTCTTTAGTTGTTCATTTTGAAAGGATGAGCTGAACTGTGCAGGAATGCACACATGTCTCTCGTTGGCTGATATTGGCAGAAGATGAGAACAGAACCGCATAATGGCCTCGGGTCATCAGGACTGCAATAACCGAGTGAATGGAAAGATGCCCATTGGGTTCAAAGTCCCACAGAAAATCGACCTCATTGCTGCTGTGAGAGCACACAGCTTTGTCTCTAGATATTAGTGTTCTTGATGCCAAAAAATGCTGGAAGTGATTTGGCTGGTTTGTAAGTTTGAACTGAGAAGTTATTGGACAGTACATGAGATATTTTCTGATGAATAAAACCCAGAGACCAGGAGTTAGTGGTGTGGCTGAGATAAGCATACATTTTGGAGGTGTAACAATGCTCTGATCTCAGGATTCGATAAAATGCATGATACTGAGTACATGGTTATTATTGTTTCACAGTATTTTTAACAAAATGTAAAAAAACTAAATTAAATTTACTCTGAGTTATTATAACACAAATTTAAAATGAAGAATTAATTAAAAGCAGATAAACGCCGAGAGAGAATGTCTTAAAGGAATAGTCCACCCAAAAATGAAATTGAATCCATAATGTGACTTTCTTTCTTCAGCTGGACACAATGTGAGTCATTTTGATATAAGTCCTGGCTTTTTTCCCGTCTTGGTAATGGCTTTAGATATCAGCGTGTTTGAAGCTCCAAAATGTGGCATGAAACTAATCCATACGGTTAATTAATGTCTTCTTAAGCGAAAAAATATGTTTTGAGTAAAAATTGTTAAATATTTTGAGTGTTGGCATTAGACTTTAAACATGTATAGATGAGAAAACTTCACACGTATTGGTGGCATTCCGGCTTAACGTGTCTCAAAGATGAATCTTATTGGTTCTTGTGTAGTTTTCTCATCTATACCTAGGATAGGATGAGGGTGAGTAAATTATGAATAATAATAATATTCCTTCAAATGGATACACCCAAAATGAAATTTCAGCCATGAATTACCCTCCCCCAAGTCGTTGCAAATCTGTATACATTTCTTTGTTCTGTTAAACACAAAGAGCGATATCTGGAAGAATGTTAGCAACTGACATTTCTGGGGCATCATTGAATAGCAGGAAAAAATTAAAATGGCACTGAAAGGTACCCCTGGACTGTTTGCTTTCCTAAATCCTTCAAAATATCTCATTTTGTGTGTGATAGAACTACTATGGTAGTCATGGATGAAATGTCAGTTGCTAACATTTCATCAGATCAAAGAAATGTCCAAAAGTTTGGAACAACTTGAAGGTGAGTAAATGAAGACAGAATTTTCGTTTCTGGGTGAATAATCCCTTTAAAGCAGTAAAAGCTAAAAACTGTCCATGAACATTAAAACATTGTATATGTTGATGCAGGTCAACCAATGTAAACAGACAACATAGTGTAACGTAAAACAATCACCGTACCCCTAAGATACATATTTTACATTTTATGTCATGGTATGCAATTTGGCTTGTTGAGACATTTGCTATTAATATTTATAACAGATGGGACAAAAATGTCATGGGATTTAAGGGCTGGCACTTCTGACGTGGGCTAGTTAACAACCTCCATAGCAACCCCCCAGAGCGTCCTAGCAAATAAATACTACGGCACAGCCATATATAACATAGAAATTCAGTTCTTTACTGCCACACAACTATGGATTTTGTATGAGCGGGTGCCATGAGACCTCAAGAGAAGTTCAAGTCATCCCTGTTATGACTACAAACAAACTAGCCCTAAAAATAAAGCAATCATTACAAATTACCACACAATTATAACATTGACGTGCAGCTGAAATGAGGCTGAAGATGAGGACAGCGAGTGGTCACTTCTAAGCCACCACAGGTAAAAATAGACTTAATAGACTCCCTTTGGCCCCCCTTGACAATACTGTGTAGCATTTACATAAAAGCCCAAATAAGCCTTTAATGGCTCGTGTACAATATCAAAAGCATGATGTACAGTGTTTTAAAGAGGTTTCAGTCTCCATAATGTGAGCAGTCTCAATTCATCCCAGAGCTCACCAGATCCCACCCCCAAAATCCTGCAATCTAATTGGTTCCTCATCGGTCACGTTCAAACTCACAGCCAGATCCACAAGAATGAGTCCACTGTCTCGCTGAGATGAAAACATGGCCAAAAAAATCTGTGATGAATCCAACTGCCCGCAGAAATTATTTTCCTTTCAGTCACCTTTACCAGCTGGCATGTGTGAAGCATTTGTCTTCTTATCGAATGAAGCTGCATGCTCTCCTCCTGTTGGCCAAACGAAACCCATAAAAGTTGCCTAACAAACAAGTTTGCCAAGACGTGGCTGTAGAAAAATAGCCCTTGGCTCCTAAATACAAGAAAAAATCGACTTGCCTTGAATGGGTTTTTGTTTGTGGAGCGAGTCTGGGCCAAATTCCTCCTGCTAGGCCTATGAACATTTTCGAGCAGCTGTGTTGGGCAATATCTGCGAGGCTCTGTTGTGTTTATTCGCTTGAATAATGTAGTGAAGCAGATGAGGAGAGGCAGTTTGATTATTACTGACACTATGTGTAAAATGAACACATGTCAAAATATTGGGCGTGTGCTCATCTTCAAAGAGCTGGAATGATGACTGCAGTTTGTAAACTTATTGAACAAACTTTCTTGATCAACAACGGTTTTAGACGGGTTACTAGATACGGACCAGAAATCACCACAGAGATACACAAATTATTATTTTTTATGAGCTGTGAACAAATGCCAGGTTATCCAGATATGCATACTGTATGGATTACAAAAGCGTTTGTGAAGGCATGTTTTGACGTGTTTTTTTCGCAGTCACACAATATCATATCAACACTGTCAGGAGGGACCCTGTATGTCCAAAACCACTACCCTTGTTGTCAAAGTTGATTTTGTGGCTTTATGAACACTTGAATGTGTAATTATATTATTTACATTTCACCAAAATCAAAATGAAATAGATGTTTTTGTTAGTTTGTTGAACGTTAGACACATGTTTTGGCATCGTGGTTGCATCCGAGGCAGTACAGTAAGTGCATTGGATTGTACAGTATGTGGGTGGTCAGGTTTTTCTATCATTAAAATCTCATTTTAAAAAATCAGTGCTACACACAGGCAGTTGAGGACATTATATAACTCCCTTTACACAGAGAAAACACATTTACCTATCAGTGTAAAAAAGCCACCTATTCAACTTATTAACTTTAGTGCAAACACTGCCTTATATTTTGCCAACATTTGCATTTAAAAGATATTGAACTGTTAAAATATTGCATTTAGTATAACATTAAAAAAAATCAAGTTTAAAGTCATAATGAAACGGAAGTAGCGACTGTTTTTATACCCGAGTGAAACGACATCTGAAATGAGAAAAAAATGTTGAGAGGGGCTTAATTTCGTTTATCGAGTACTGATTAAAAATTGGGCGTTGCCAACAAAATGGAGTCAGATTTGTAATCCATTATGCAATCTGTCAATCATTGCAGAACCGCCCTCACGCCATTCCTCATGACTACAAGTGAAGAGAGGTCATTTCGAGGGGGGAGGAGCTTAACGTTTTTGATTAAAGATTACAAATGCAAATTAATAAAAAAAAATACATCATTTATAATGAAAACTGCCGACTTTAATCTATTTCAACTTCATTTATAACGCGATTTAATAACATTTATTTAAGTAACATATATATTCAATTTAACTTCCTTTGAACTTTGCGATTTTTTAAAGTTTATTAGAAATACAATTCAGCAAATTAGTGACAATTAATTAAACCATACATTTAAATACAGTAAACCAAAAATTTAGACCAAGGTGCAACTATAATATAAAACTTTCTGAAATTATTTCCATGGTAATAAGCAACATGTCAAATAAACTGACGACAAGTTTGAATTAAACGTGTAACACAGAGAAACGAATAATGATGATGGTTAACTCACCATCAAAGCTGCCGTGCACTGTACAGTACTGGAGAAGTTTGCCGTATGTTTCATTAGACGGCCGGAACACAAACACACCAGAGTTAAAGCAATCGGGCCAGCCTGGATCCGGCGCTGCAGACAACTCCTCTCTGTCAAACAGCTCATCTATGTTTGATACAACCTGCATGACATCATAGCAAATTATACCCAGTATAACACATATACCAATTTCATTATCAATTCCAAAAATTTTCCACAGTTATCACGATCCAGTTGATTTCCGATACATTGATGTATTTACTCATGGAATATCCAGATTTATTGACAAATGGAAGTAATGGATTGCGAATGCCACATTTTCTGGAAGCGGTTTCATGTTAATGCTAAGTTTAAGTCTAAGTTTAATGCTACGGCTTTAAATTAATGGTGTAAAATGACTTGATTTATGTGCGTAATACTCACCAACGTGTCTGCGTCCATAAAGACACATTTAGAGTAGTGCGTGAGTGTCCAGCAGTGCAGTTTGGTAAACGTGACACCAAGATCAGGTCTCTTCATCATGGCCAAATGTGCTGTGTCACCACTGTCCATCACATCCACCAGCCTGACTTCATCATAGATCTTATGAAGCACAGACCTTATAAGATGAAAAAAGTGAAAAACTGTTAATCACCTAAATTGAAGTGTTTCTGTCTGAACAAGCAAACATCCCTCATTAAACTGCGAATCGGTACAGTTGTGTTGATCAATTAAATGCTTTGCAATTGAATGGTCTGCATTTTATTAAAACTCACAATGCAACCACAGTTTATAGCTTTGCATAAAACGGATGATATATCTGCATTTATGCATATTCAAAGTTAGCAGATAAACATGCACCATATGAGGTTTTAGATCAATGAGGCCAAACTCTACTTTATAAAGAAAGTGAACAAATGCAATTAAGATTTCTAGTGAATAATAACTAGAAGCTTTCATACGTTACAGTATGGCTTAAAGTATAAGCTTGCTCGTCTTTATTTTGTTCTTTTAAAAGTGAGACAACATATGCAACTGAGTTGCAAAGAAGATTAAAATTTGTAATAGAAATGACATTCAACTCATACTGTAAGTGTAACTAAATATCCTCCGTTTTGTACCTGGACTGATCTGACACATGAGGACCAATGAGCACCACCAGCGTTTTGGAAGTCTTGTGGTTCCTAAGGGATTTCCCAAGCACCATAGCTCCCTTTGCATAGCTATCGTTTGTGGCTAAGGTGACAAATGCCTGTTCTGTGAAGGAAATGGGGAAACGTTACGAAACAGCATTACGTCGACTGACATACTGTGTCTAATGAATTTGATTTGCGTGATATTGCTAAGTAATGAAAGTGCAACACAACTGAGTTCTACGTCTATGGTGGCACTCCCTTTAAATATTTTTAACATATCAATACATGTCTTGAATATCTACTGTTCTCACACTTCAGCATTTACATATAATTGGAGTATATAGCAGTGTTATGTAAATCAGAACCATGATAGTCATTAGTTCAGATGAGTTAATGTAATAATGAGCAAGTTTGGACAAGCTTGACCAAATTTTATTTCATTAAAATAATAAAAAATACAAAGCTTAAAACTTCAAGACATATGCATAAATGTTTAAATTAGTTATATCTGCTCTACTCTTTAACCTTAAATCTGTCTTTGAGAAGGTCTGACACATGAAACATCAAGGCAACGAAATTTACAACCCCCGATGTTGCATAAGCCATGTATTCGCATTACACACTACACTCAATTTACACACAAAGTAGTGTTGATCAGCAAAACCCATGCTAGACTAGAAATCATTCAATAAACTGTAAAAAACTGTATGTTGTAGACAACCATAAAAATATTCGCAACAGGAATTTAGGCAACTTGGAGGCGATGTTTGCGAAACGATGCTGCTGCCAAAAGATGACAGACAGTCTAGACCTACAACTGCTTTGTAGCAACACAAAATCTGCATTGCGAATACACATGTCAGTTCCGATTCTCACAACTCATGCATGCAAACATAAACCAAAATTACGAAAACTGTAACCTATGAACCTGATGAAATACGAATATGATCAATACAATGAACATTCTGCTCTATTTAGGACAGAACAAACCCCGCAAGCCTCCTATAGAGGTGTGTGCATACATGTTATTTAAACAACATATTAAGCTATTAACAGGTGCCACGGAGGTCCATTATATATCTAAACTTCATCCGGTTTGTGTAATGTATGTATTGTCACATACCTGACATGATTGATATTTGTAAATCAAAGCTACTTTGTAGCTCGGTCCCCCAAAACAGCAGATTGGCTTCAATTAAAGAGACTGAGATCATTTATTTCATCGTGTAACTACGTGTAACTGCGAGTCACGTGACCACAAAGAGCTCATGCGGACACGTCCACCATTGGTTCATTCATGTAGGGGCGTTGCTTCCAGATGGAACTGTACCTGGAAAGTTTGACAATTAAGATTTAGGTTAAAACGATTGAATGCGCAGAAGGATTTTTATATTCCATAGTTTGCACTTATTTATTTGGATTTTGTATGAAGTATGTTCGAGACTGTTTGTTAGCAAATGACACAAAACAGTACTAAATGTTATAAAACGTTGTCTAATGGTGCTCATATCAATGACACGGGTTCTAACGTTTGATTTAGTTGTTTATTGTGGCCCCTATTGGTCAGATTGTGGTATTGCGCATTTTTGGTCAATCTAAATATATGAAGAGTTTGGTTCCAAAATGAGATAACTCCGTTTTTAAAGATTTTCAAACATCATCTTATTATGTTATCATGTTTTATTGTGTTTTACTGAGTTAGTTAGCTTTATGTATTTTAGTTATTATGGCGTAAATCAAACTAAACAACTGCAGTTTGATTGATATTAATTGAAATTTTTTGGAAAATCTTCATAAACGGAGTTCAAATTTTGGAATCAAACTCTTCATGTGAACTTCATAGGAATACATATAAGAAATTAGATATCGTACTAGAAAGGAAACATGGTTTCAAGTGTTAATACATATTTTTTCCCCCTGATGCTCATTTGTCTTTTTTCATGATAAAATTAAAATAAAAGAATAAGAAAAAATAAAACAGCAACAAAGAAATTCCTGTACAGTGCAATTTTAAGTTAAACGTCATGTTAGAATAAGTATATTTTAAGATGAGCAGTCCAGAGATTATGTTTTATATTTAATGTTGATTAAATATATTAAAAAGGGAAAAATATAAAAACATATCTTTTTCAGAAGTTAATACATAAAATGTTGGGGCTGCGATTAACGTGCTGCGCATGCGTGCAAAATGCGGGCTGCGCATGCGTGCAAAATGCTGCGCAACCAACCCTGGATGATTTACAGGTTGGGACATGCCAATTGTGACTTTAGGCTCGATACAAGTAAGACTTATGTGCTTGAAATCTTGTCGAACAGATGCAGTGCTGCCTCACGAAGATTTTATATTCATCACTATGTAATGCTTTGTAAAGTTTCATCCAATCGTAACGTGTGAAGGCGGGACTTTCATAGACCTTACGTTTCAAACGTTACGTCAACATGTCGGGGATTGCGGTCACAAGAGTTTTACCTCATTCAAGCAGAATTTTGCCATTTCTACAACCCATTATCACCAAGAGTGTGAACATAAGAAGACCCTTTACTGCCGAGCCGCAAGGTAGATGTTATGACGTTTTAAACAGTCTGTTTTAAATGATAAAGGAGACGCGCGCGCATGAACGCAGTTTGAACTCTGATCAGTGACGAGCGCGTGCTACATAGTAGCACTAAACTTGTTTTCATTTTTTATTTATTTTATTAAGCATACACACTAGTAAACAATCATCATAAAATATTAATACAGTTTAAATATGAGCCGAATAAACTGAGCAAGATGGTTTTTTTTTGACCAGTTAATTGTTTATTTTAGTCTGATTTATTTTAGACTGATTTACTGATTTTATTATTTATTAACTTATGTTTACTCTTTTCTCTTTTTAACCATGTCAAGGCCAGATGAAACCGCTAGATGGCGTCAAAGTCTTAGATCTGACAAGGTATATGATGAGAATCTCATAGACATGAATGGAGATGTTTTATGAAATGCAACCGGATACTGTACAAGTTTGAGCATCAAGAGTCATCCTCTTTGCTCCTTATTTAACAAATGACATCATTACATGCAGAGTGCTGGCGGGACCTTTTGCTACTATGATATTAGGAGATTTGGGGGCAGAGGTGATAAAAGTTGAACGTCCAGGTAAGATAAGTCATTAACAACAACAACACGTTTTTTTTTGAGGTTATGAATGTTAAACCTCTATACTTAGTCATTAGAATAGAGATCTTATGTTTGAATGCCACTCCATTAGCTTCACCTAATAGGCTTCAGTCCAGTTTAATGTGCCTTCATGTTTACTTGCAAGTATAATAAATAGTTTAATCAAACAGGCTTTCAGAGCAAATATTTTGAAGTGGGTAGTGCTATTTTATGTTAAATGGCTGCATTGTAAAACCATTAATTTCATAAAATACTACACATTTACAGTTACTGTAAACATTATGATTTGTTTACGTCTCGCGTACGTTCGCTGAAGTAGATTCTCCTTCTCCTTAAGATGTAAAGTCAGATCTGTGTACACTATGTGACAGGTTCAGGAGATGACACGAGAGCGTGGGGACCTCCGTTTGTGGGTGAAGAGAGTGCTTATTTTCTGAGTGTCAACAGAAATAAAAAGGTAGTAAATAAAGTATACCTTTCTGTACAGTTGCTTGTAACCTTACATACTGTAAACTCTCATAAATTCTGCATTCGTGATCTTTCCTGCAGAGCATTGCTGTTAATCTTAAAGATCCAAATGGGGCCAAGCTTGTAACCGAGGTACAACTTTCACTCATTTTATTGATATTACATAACATTTGTTTTTTTATATGCATTACAGACCTATAGCACCAACAACTTCAATCTCACGGGTGTCCCAGTAAAAGCACAACTTATAAACTGTATACCTTAATTATACTCTCATATTTAAATAATATATAAAAATGTCTGGCAAATGTGCATGAATATGAAATCTAATTATTTATTTATGTCTTATGTTAGCTTGCCAAAGTGTGTGATATTCTGGTGGAGAATTACTTGCCTGGGAAACTAAATGAAATGGGACTTGGGTACGAGGATTTGAGAGAAGTGGCCCCTCAGCTGATCTATTGCTCCATCTCAGGTCTATCATCTCACTTCACAATTCAGTTTTTTTTGCTTCCTTGTTTGTAACCCCATGTATATTGCACCTTGTACAACAGACATGACTCAAATCGTGTGGTATGTGAAAGAGAGGTAGGTGATGTACAGTGTTTGACTGGCAGGCTATAAGCCACCACCCTGAATGTCTTAGCAACAGCTATAAGCGAACAGCTAGTTAGTACAACTTAGCAACAGATAAGCCGTGGCAACCACCCACAACAACCTAAGATCACGATAGAGACTTGCATTGGCAACATTATGTTATAAAATGTAATAAAAATCTAATAAAATAAAGGATAGTTCACTCAAAAATTTAAATTCCATTATTTATTCAACCTGTTTACAACTCTTTGTTCTGTGGTACACAAAAGAAGATATTTTGAGATATGTCTCTGTGATTCTGTGTCTTTACAATGGAAGTCAATGGGGGTCAATGTTGTTACCTACATTCCTCAAAATATCTTCTTTTGTGTTCTGCAGAAGCATAAAATTCATACAGGTTTGAAATGACACGAGGGTTTTTTGGGTGAACTATCAATTTCACATTTTAAATTTACACAGTTGGAGTCTGCATAGTTTTTTCTATTTTGTTACGTAGAGCAGCAGAATCTGTAACTTGAGTGAATAAAAAATAAAAATGAAAGAGAATGACACATCTTTACTGACATTTACCACTGTAGTTATATTTTAATTTAAAGAACAGGATGAGAATCGTATTTCGTTAAATTGTTGACATATCTGTGGTGTTCGGAAACTGCCCTGCTTGTAACCCACAAATGCTTGTTTTTAGTTGCATGTTCCATATGAAAAGGCCAATTTACTTCACAGTCTAATTTTTTTAAATCACGCTCATAAAGACAGCAACTCTGAACCCTTGAAAATGGTTCTGTAGCCACGCTAATCTGAAGCGGATGGGCACTGTCACCACGCTGGCTGCTGGAGTGATTGCTTTCACGTGTCGGGCTCTCATAAATCCTGCAGTTAGACTTGGTAAGGTAATCGGGGTTCGGTACAAGGTTACACCTCTTTCATTTCTCAAGACACTGGAGATCCATAGCTGACGTGAAACCATCACCTGGCAGTACAAGCTGGACATGGTTTTTGCTTTTAATGTGAAGAAAGTAATGTTTTGTCTCTGTCTTGTCTTGTCTTGAACCCAGGGCTGTGCTGTACAAATAGGTCAGTGTTGGTCAAACCTAGAGTTTTTATTTGCATCTGGATTTAATAATGCTGAAAAATCCCCTTTTCTGTTTTGAAATAAAAACTAGTTATGAAATCAAAACACTCCAAAACAACTGTTTATTTCTTATAAACTTTGCAAAACGGTAGTCCTGTGTTTGATTCATGAAGGTTGAGCAAACGGTAGTCCCATGCTGGCATTCCTCATACATTTCATACAAGTTGTGACATTGTGTCAACACTGTAGTGGCATCTCCTGTGGATAGCAACGAAACGCACACAAAGACTGAAGATTTTTTTCAGCTGTTCTCCGTTCCATCACAAATCACAGCCAAATTCCCATGTCTCTCACTGCTTACAAAGATCTGGAGGCGTAACCCACAAGACTTCATTAAATTGTGGACGGAGGACAGTTAAATTGGAATGATTTATTGTGCTCGTCATGTGTTGTTTCATTTTCCTACTTTGGAAGATTTTTTTGATGTCTTTTTGAGTCTGAAGTCGTTCTTGAATGCTTAGTTTCAACAAGTGTTTTCTCTTTTATCCGGAGAAAAAGTTCAGTTGGCTGTGCTTTTGTAAAACAAAGAAAACCTTGGGCGTAATGCAGCTTTGAATTCCCAATACCTGTGTGAATATAACGATTGTTTTGAAGATGATTTTTACATTGTTGTTATCAAAAGTCCCTTCTTGTCCATTATTGCAGTTCATATAAGTTCTCCAGAAGTGATTGGGAAGAATGAGTTATATTTCCCAGACAGCTCTCAATCCTTTTGTATTAAAATGGAGAGATGTACCGTTGAACACTTTTCCCTTGGCATGTAGTTCACATTTATCAAACTGAAGACATGTCTGCCTGACAAAACAGATACTTTTCATCTTTGTTATTTTGCTCGTGTTTTGCAACCGGGAACATCAGTGTGAACTTGTGCTGACCCAAAATGAAAATGTAGTTGTCGGATCTCAGCGGGCGTAACAGCCGTTTTCCACGAGCGGGGTACAAATGGATTCTCCCATTACTTTCAAAGCACAACGGCACAAATATGTGTATTCCTACTTCACCTGTCATTTTTAACTGCACTCCTTATTGTGGTTGTCCTTAACTGAACACATCTCTGTCTTATTTCTTAGGACAACACGTTTTGTGTTACCTACAACTCAACTTGTGTTAAAAACCAACACAATGTGTGTTTAAAGTAACATATCATTTGTTAAATAATGCAATACAATGTGTTAACACATCCATTTAATAGTTCCAAAAGCTCATATGTGACCCTGGATCACAAAACCAGTCTTAAGTAGCACAGGAACATTTTAAGTAAAAAGACCAAAATACATCGTATGGGTCAAATTGGTCGTATTTTCTTTTATGCCAAAAATCATTAGAATATTAAGTAAAGATATTGTTCCATGAAGGTATTTTGTAAATTTCCTACCTTAAATATATAAAAACTAAATTTTTGCGATGGCCTGCTTCAGAGCCCCAGATTAACAACTTCAAAGGCAATTTTCTCAATATTACGTTTTTTAGCACCCTCATATTCTATAGTTTTAAACTGTTGTAATTCACCCGGATATTGTCTTATCCTAACAATCCATAGAAAGCTTAATTATTCAGATTTCAGATGATGTAAAAATCTCAATTTCGAAAAATTGACCCATAAGACTGGTTTTGTTGTCCAGGGTCACATATGTCCAAATTTGCTGTTTTTCATGAAATGGAAAATCCCCTGTACTTATTAAATGATTAAATATTTCATCATTTAAATTGTGCTGTCAAAGTTGAAAAAGCACTTTTTAATACTTTTTATTGGTTAGATATTTGCAAAACCCAGTGACAAACATAAAGAGTGACTAATGATTTCAGAACGACAGCAGCAATGTATTGTTTATTTAATATTACAACTTTTGAAATATGAAGGTTTATAAAAGATGCAGCGTTACTAAATGTCCCCACTGATACCAATAGCTGATTATTCAGAGCGATGTCTGCCGATACCGATTCTGAAGATTAAATGTATATTTCTTAACTTTCTGAATGTTATTAACCCATATAATGACTTTTAATACTGAACATCAAACTGGTGATGTTTCTTAACTTTTTCTATGTGCAGCGATCAAATTCATTGCATTTTCCTGTCATCTTTCGATTCACAGGAAATATCGGCCCTGATCATCGGCTGTATTACATTACCGTGCTAAAGCCAATAAAATAGCTTTTATCGACTGACCGATTATTAGCCGGTGTATTGGTGCATCTCTTATATTTATTAATTTATTAATAGTTATTAATATGTGCTAATATTAACCCTCTCCCCTTCTGCCCCAAATTAAAAATTTGAATTACCACGTACAATAAATACAAATCAGCACATATAAGGTTAAGAAGATATTGTTTGAAGGTTAACCACCTGATCTAGCTGTTATAATTTGTTTATAAAGAAACAAAGATATCCTTTTTCAGTACCTTGCTTGTGTAAAGTGCATAGTTAATATTCTTGCACTAATTTGATCAAAGTTGAAAATGTTGTGTCACGTTGTAAATGTTGGAGTCTGAGCTGGTGGTCTTCTGTGTCTCTCCTGTTGCATGCGGGCCTTTAACTCTCAGTCTAAAGAAAATATCATTCCCAGTCTCCCGCACCAACACATGAACTGTGATTAATTGAAAAGCACAATCAAGACTAAGAAAACGATTAATTTGTTCCTGGTTTGCCTGTCACACGCCGTTGTCGTTCTTCAGTCTTGTCTAATTGATTTGCAATGGGCCTTGCAGTGGCATGCCGTCAGTTGATTTACTGACATCCTCTGGTTTATTGCTTCAGTCCTGATGGGGGCACGACTGTGATCCAGTAGCAATTTGGGAGTCACCCATTTTTTATTTTGGCTGAAATTAGTCAGGAAGCAGTACTGCCTAAACTTTACATTGTGATTGCTTGTGATCCCCACGGAGGGATAAAGCCATGACTTGGCAGCCTGAATACGTCTTTGATACGAGACGTAATTGGCGTTTTGCTCCAATTGAGATGAATCAAACATTGACATCAGTGTTGTGAGGAAACTCATGTGCAGATCATGAGATTTGCCGTGAAAGCAGCAACGATGACTTAAATTTGGCTTGGGTTGTCATTTTTTAAATGTGAAAGGTTGTTCAAGTTTTCTCTTATTCCTCGAGGGGTGAAGTATTAAGTGTGCTTGTAATATGCTTGATAATTGTAATTCGGAGACGTCTGGGTTTTTGGATGACCCGATAGAATGCTTTGATTGGATGTCTGGTACACACTGTGCTTGAGTCTCTTATCGGTCTAGCTCATCTATAACGCTTGTTTAGTTAGTGGATTGTGTCTTTTGGCTACTTTTGGTTTAAACCAGGTCACCTCTGTATTTACCAACAATTCCACCACTTAAGCAAAACCAGTCGTTTCTTTGAAACGTAATGTATGAGAGAGTATATATAATTATAAACGATATGGTAAACACATTGCTTTGATCCATCATGCAGCAACGTCAAAATTAACGTAATACAAGAAGCCCCACATTTACATGCATCATTTGTAACGATTGTTTTGATTTTCACACTGTATTTATCAAGAGTACATCTCGTCTCTTATGGTCCATGCAGAAACGGAATGGATGTTTTCGGGCGATACACACACTGTCTTGTCGAGGTAACGTACAATAAGGAATAAGAACGTAGGATAAGGTTAGTACACAGACGCTTGAGGTCTCTGTGACGCTCCCTGCTCCACAGAAGCGACAGAGCGGCCTTTTTCGTTTGTATTATTGGGGTTTAATTTCTTTACAGCGAATTAAGTGGCGTCTGAGAACGCAAGTTATTTTCAGCATGTGTCCTTCATTAGATGGGTCCCCCACACCCAAATGTGCTGAGGTTTGGCATTGCCTTTCACACTGTGTCTCAGAGTTGGCAGGGGAGAAGCTGGGTTACGTTTGATAAGCGGATTCAGGATTGTTCAGTCGTATTCTTACATTTGACTAAAACCGGTGATGTGTGATATGCTATGACACATTTTGAAGATTGATAGCTAGCGTATAGGATTACTCTTAAGTAGTAGCTAAAGAAGATCTTGTTGCTTATACTTAAAGGTCCAGTGTGTCATTTTTGGAGGATCTATTGACGAAATGCAATACATAATTATATGTTCAGAGGTGTATTAAGACCTTACATAAGGAAGCATTATGTTTTTATTACCTTAGAACGAGCTATTTCTATCTACATACACAGCGGGTCCCCTTGCATGGAGTTCACCATGTTGTTTCTATAGTAGCCCTAAACGGACAAACTGCTCCATAGAGCGCGTTTTGTAAATATGTTACCTCCTTCAGCAAAGTAGCGAAAATGTGATGACATCTTTGTCCTGTGAGAGCCACCGTAATGCTTCGAAAGAGAGCGGGTGGAGTGGGCCGTTGGTTACAGTTCACAACCTCACCACTAGATGCCGCTTAATTTCATACACCGGGCCTTTAATTTGTACCACACCGTTTGTTCAAAGGACCAACTTCCTGCTGTAAAAAAAACATTGAAGAGACTGTGTCTTTGAGTCACAACAATGTCTTTGAGAAAATGGGCTAGCAGCCACTTATTACACCCTAGAAACTGTATAGGAGTGCACTAAAAACTTCTCAGAAGACCTCAGCATAGAATAAAACATCTGTAGCAAGATCAAAAATGCCCACCTGCCACTCAAACTTTTTTCAATATTTTCAAATGTTTATTAAATATGGACATGTTAAACAGGTGTGTAAAATCACAGCACAAAGTTATAATACTCAGGTCAGGGATTTGTCAATGCAGTGATACTGCTTTGTAAGTTATTACACATACTCTGGCTAGAAGATTTCTATTTTCTTACTAGGGCATGACAGATTTTCCTTAAGCCACTGTAATCACTGCCAGGCGAATAAACACAGCCATAGATGTTTACCTCCAAAGAGTCTGAGTCTTAGAGCTCCAGTGGACTTCTTAGAACCAAATTAATCTGACTGCTACGATGATAATAAAAATGCAATCGGATCTTTGCCCACCCTCGCACTTGACGTCTGTTCTCAGCTGTAGGGATTTCTCAGAACGGCAGACGGGTCCAACTCAGCCCATATCGGCCACACAGAAGTATGCTGGAGATTTTAGGGCCGGCATGATCGGATTTCGCAATACTGCGAGCTGTAGGCACTTTTCTGTGTGATAATCCTACCCACTGATAATCAATAACAATGTGTGTTCATTTGTGTAGGATATGGACAGACGGGCCCCGAGTCGCACAAGCCTGGCTATGACTCCATTGCGTCTGCAGTGTCGGGTATGATGCATATTACCGGTCCGGAGGTGAGGCCAATGATCCGATGGGTTTAAGGGTCAAGTGGGTCATTTTTGCACCGCTAGCATCAACAAATTTTCCAGAACAAATGAATGGTTTTAAATATATTTGTCCAGACAAATGCTGACTACAAACTGATAGTTTGAGGGTGCATAAGGACACCAGAGCGATGCTGGCCTTACAGGCATAAACAAATAGTGTAAAAAAATAAACAGATTTTGCACACGGCTGATGAAAAATAATCATCACACGGATGGATATCGTTATTCTGTCCTAGATTGTTTTTGATATGATAATGGGGAAATCAAATTGGTCGTGGTAATATTATTATGATATTATTATTTATAAAATAAACGCCTCGTATTTTTGACTAGCAATAGGAAGCAGCCAATTGTATTTATAGTTGTAACGTGAACAAATTTTAAATGGTAAAATGGAGAAATTTAAATTGTATATGATTCTTTCTTCTGTGCAACACAAAAGAAGATATTTTAAGAAATGTCTCGGTAGTTTTGTGTTCATACAATGGTAGTCAATGGGGTTCAATGTTGTTTGGTTACCAAAATTCTTGAAAATGTCTTCTTTTGTGTTGTGTTTAAGAAAGAAAGTCATACAGGTTTAAAATGACATGATTTAGTGGGTGAACTATCCCTTTTATAAATCGTAAGAATCTTTTTACATGTTCCACGCCAACGTTTCTCCGTCTATAAGAAATACATTGAGACTGGAAAGAAACCTGCACTTTTCAAAAATGTAAAAAGGCAGGACGGTTCAGGAAATTAGCCTACAAATAGCTTACATGTAATTGTCTCTGTATATGAAGGTGATATTAAATATTTTAACAACCAAAAAATGTCACACCTTACCTCTAACATTACATTATATTTAAAATGTTTCATCTCGTCTTAACAACTGTTTCTGTTTTAAGGATGGAGACCCGGTCAGGCCAGGTTTGGCTATGACTGATCTGGCCACTGGTTTGTACACTCATGGAGCCGTCATGGCTGCTTTGCTCCAGAGACAGAGAACAGGACGAGGACTTCACATTGACTGCAATCTGCTGTCATCACAGGTAAGAAATTATTAATGTAAATAAAAGTTGATTTCATTAGCACACAATTAAATGGTCAGAGATGATTCTATTTAGTTGTATACTTCATTTATTTGTTGTCAATTTAATCAATTTATTTAGTGAGACAGGAGACAGTCAATGCTAGTATAATACGCAATCCTAATATATTAACTGTTCCAGGTCCAAAATCCTTTCATCCCTTATAGTATAATAAAATAATTTAAACTCCAAACCCGTATATTTCAAGTTCACTTATATATTTAATTGTTGGGTATCTGTGTAGTAAGTTGGGTAATCTGTTGGTTAGTCTTCTAACTAATGAAGGGAATTCAAGAGCTCCTTCAGGCAGGCTGTAGAGAGTCAAACATGAGCTGGCTGTTTATCAGAAATCACAATCCTTGTAATAATTATTATGATAATTGAGTGACATTCATGAGTGTTGCTGAATTGCTGATACATTAAGCCAATTCACTTTCTGGCTGTGAAGCTGACATTTGACGTATCTTATTCTTAATTCGGTCAGAAGGACGAAATCTTTAGCTTTAGAAGTCTACCTCGTTCACATTCGAAGTCATTTGTTTTCATTGTCTCTCGTCCAATAGATGAACATTTTAAATTAAACCAGACTGCTCTTGTTTTGTTTCTTTGGCTTGAAAGAATGGCGTCCCTGGAAGCAAGTTTAATCTGAACCATTCGCTACTCAGGAGAAAACATGAACGTTTTACTTTACAGTTTAATCTGTCCAGAACAATATAAGCCGAACATTGGGGCTACTAGACTTCAGCATGCATTGACAGCAGGATTGTTTTGTCTTTTTCTGAATGCTTTTTTATCTCAAGATTTTTGTGTATGTGATTGAGTTTTTAAATTATCTTTAAACTCAAGTTCAGGTAAAGTTTCTACTTCAATTGATGGCTGAAGGGTTATAAAAGTCATCCAGAAGTCACAAATCTGACTAGTGATAAACTAAAAAGTGACTTTGTTCTTGTCACAATGGTAGGAACACGAGTAATGGGCCAGACTAAAGACTAATGCTAATTCGTGTGTTTTATGTGTATTGTGCGTAGCAGTAGGCTATCCCGCGTGCCACTCTGTACTTCCTGAGCAAATTACAATTTTGAGACAGTTTAATAGCAGTCCTCGCATGAGAAACTGGTAACCCATATACAAATGTCCCTCTGTGATGTCATAATGAATAATATGCGCTTGGCATTTCCTTTGTCTATGCTTTTCGACTAAGCAACTTCAAAAAAAAAATCACGTTGTTAAACTGCAAGCCGCCCGCTCTGCCCGGGGAAAAAACATCAATATCGCCTGTCTGCTCACAATCGCGTGACAAACGTCAACATCCGTTTGGCACCACATGCGGGTGGTTGAGATTTCAAAAGCGTGACATCGTGACACTAAATGAGGTGTGAAAAGTTTGCATGTTGCTAAGCGTGTGCGGCTGTCCGCTGACACATTGAGATACATCACTGTGCACTACCGCCATTAATAAATTATGAATGTTTTATAATCAGTACCTCATGTTTTTAATGCAAGCTAAAAGACAGGGAATGAGATTTAAAGCATTTATCTTCATTTGCTTTTGTTGTTGTCTGCAAGGTCCAGTGTATAATTTTTTGAAGGATCTATTGACAGAAATGCAATAAAAATAAACATTATAATGTCTTTAGAGGTGTATAAAGAGCTTACATGATGAAGCATTATGTTTTTATTACCTTAGAATGAGCTATTTCTATCTACATACACGCGGGTCCCACTGTATGGAATTCACCATGTTGTTTCTACAGTAGCCCTAAACGGACATTTCGTAAATACGTTATCTCCTTCGGCAAAGCGAAAACGCGACGACATCTTAGTTCTGTGTCCGCCTCCGTAGTGCTTCTAAAGGGAGGGGTGAGCTGTAGGTTATGATTCACAACCTTGCCACTTCATGCCACTATATTTCATAAACTGGACCTTTAAGATGTTTTTTATACATTTCGCTTCACTGAAGTCCTAATAAATATCAGCACACAGCACAAAATAACAATTTTTATGTTGTGCAGAATGAGTAAGGCATCTCGAAAGCTCTTGTTGTATTGCTTTGGAACAGAGTAAGCAGGGAAATCTCATAATAAAGATTGTTAAGGGTTATTGAAACAGAAATGAATTCTAAATCCACTGTTTATTTCTACTGAATCACATCCAGGTTTGAAGCACAACATAATTTGACATTTGAAACGGTTGACTCACTAAGAAAGGATTGAGTACCATTTTGCTTTTCTGCTGTTTAGAAATGACAGGTTTTAGTCAAATACATGAAAAATCTGAGATGGATTCTTTATGAATCATTTGGGATTGACATGCTGTTTTGGTATTGCCTATACTATATCTGATATAGTACAACTTTGGCCAAAAGAAGATATTTTAGAAGGCAACCTCAAATTTCGGACTATATGGGAACTGCTCGTGCCTGCCTACGAAGACAGATTTCAGTTTTGGAAGAGGGCCTTGGACTCTATGTAAACTTTGCAATATGAATAGAGGTTTTGTGTCATTTCTCTGTCTAAATTCAAGCATCTGAGTTAAATCTGTTGTCCTTCCTCAGGTTGAAGACAAGCTACATTATAACTCGGTCATGCACTTAAGATTTTTATACAGATAATTTGAAAGATCCGAAAAGCTCTTATTTCTGACACCACAAAACCCTTCTGCAAACCATACAAGTCGGATCGTTCATCCCCTGAATGGTACCAGCTCGAAAAAAGGATGTGGTTTACAGAGACGTTTTCAATAATGCGTTTGTTTAGGATTGTCTGTTGTGGTTCAAATTCATTCCGCAAATGTTTTTTTTCGGTCTCCTCATACGTTTTGAATTGCATCTCATGTCACAAGACTAGAATCGCTTGCTGTTGTGGATCAGATCAGACGGGCTTCTAGGAATACAGCGGATGTTTATGCTTTATCTGTGGGCTGAAGAGATGACGGGTCACGGTTGGTGCGGTAGACCCCAAGCTGGCAGAGATAAGTGGGTTCCCTTTTGCTGGCCACCCCTCCTTCAAGCAAACATTCTTTACTGATTGTCTTGTGGTAGTAGTAGTCTAACCCTTCAGCAAATTTATAGGCACTAGGCAATAGCAAAACCATAGAGGGCATGCGATAACTTCTCAATCCAGATGCAAGCACGGATAGTTACGGGGGATTCTGGGTGTCCTTGGAAAACCTTAAAGGAATAGATCACATCAAAAAATCGTCCTTGGTTCTGTTCACCTTAAAATAAAAGTTCTTTCATCATTTACTCACCCTCATGTCATTTAAACCTGTATGGCTGTCTTTCTTCCTCAGAACACAAAAGAAGATATTTTGAAGAATGTTTATAACCAAACAACATTGACCCCCATTGAATTCCAGTAGACCAAACCACATTTCTCAAAATATCTTCTTTTCTGTTCCATGGAAGAAAAGTCAAATAAAGATTTTGACTAACCTTTAATAAATTAAGATTTTTTTGTGAACTACAATGATGAAGAATGCCATCAGTTCTTGTTGCAGGTCACAAATCTGAATGCACGGTTTAAGACAGTGTTTCGCAACCGTGGGTAAGCGGACCCCTAGTGGTCCGTGGCGTAATTGCAGGGGGTCCGTAGAAACTTAGAGTTATTATCTTGCATTCAGAGTTTGAAATTAACACACACCAGACGCAGATTCAAATCAACCGAGTCGGCTATTGCAGTCAAATTAAATGTCAAATATACTAGTTACTTGTGTTCATAAATTGTTCATTCACTTTGCAGTTCATGTGTGTTATTTGGGGGGCATTAACATCTAATAGTCATGGGAGGATGCAGGATGCGCCGCTTTCTCACCAGTTCCCGTCGCTCAAGCTCATGAGTCATATATGAAGACGAGTGAGAGCCTCGGTTCCAGAAACGCGGTCGGTATGAAATGTGTGCTTCATCTGCGTTCGCAGCGTTTTTCTTGTGCATCCAGTGTCCAAAGCACAAAAACCAACGATCAAGTGAAATTTTTACTCATAGGAATAAACAGCCAACACCGCAACAGCCAAGCGACCTTCCCAAATGAAAGTTTGGGATACACATACTGTGAGAGCTGGAGTCAGAAAGCAGAGTAGGCAATGGACAGACCGCCCACTATATATGATAAATATTCCCATGAGTTATTACAGAAAAGATTTACTAAAGTATTAATTGTTCTTGTCCACACCACTTTTCAAAACAAAGTTACACCAATGAAGGAATGCGTCAGGTCAGGTGCACGTCAGGGCAGGTTGAGTAACTAACAGGTCTTGCCCATCAGAGTTCAAAGTCCACTCCTGATAGAAGTTTATTACGTAAAATTGTTATATTATCGAAAAATGAATAGCCTCTATATCACGTTGGTAATTTTGTTATTGTTCGCTTGTTTTTAATCATTTTCTATAATTATTAAACATTATATATGGTTACTTATAACAGTAACTGATCAGTAGTGGTTGGTGTAAGTCCTTGTTGACAGATTAATGCTAAAAGAATATCCTGCAGTAAAGTGTGTTTATACTGTCGGAGATACTAAAATAGAATGAATTGGCAGCGTAATTGTGATTATTGTGTAATTGTTAAGCAACTGAAAACTTTAAAATATTCACATGTATTGAAGTTAGGCTAATACATATTGACTTAACCAAAATTTAGATTTTCATAATTTAGTGAAAATATGTTGATGTGCTGGGGAAAGAAATGGGATGGTTGAGAACCACTAGTTTAAGAAATATTAAGTAAACAATTTTATAGAAATAACGGCTTCATAAATTTCAATTTAATTGTTACGCAAAGCTGTATGGATTTGTAATTTGAACTGAACTGGGTTATTATTTGGATTCTTATAGAGCACATTGTAAAATGAACAGCTGTTTGTAGATAAAGCAATGCAAAATGTTTTGCAATGCAGCAATAAAAACAGGGATTTAAAAACTCTATTAACAATAAATTTCACGTGAAGAGAACATCTTTTATGGG
The DNA here is from genome assembly GCF_015846415.1 of Triplophysa dalaica. Classification (NCBI taxonomy): domain Eukaryota; kingdom Metazoa; phylum Chordata; class Actinopteri; order Cypriniformes; family Nemacheilidae; genus Triplophysa; species Triplophysa dalaica. Next base: position 10,311,494 of record NC_079564.1, on the reverse strand, counting down.
AAAATGTTGTTTCTGTTGTTAAATGACAATCTTTTTGTCATGAATCAAGAATAAAAAGAGCAATAGACCACATCAATGACTGGTAAAGCAACCAATCACGTTTCGTCTTGTACCGCGTCATGTTTAGAGACGTGGAAATTCCTGCAGTAACAGACTGGTGTACATTCAGGAATGTGTCAAAAGATAACGGCAACAAAATGATCATAAGTTTATGCCGTGAACCTACCATACTTTTAAGAATTAAGCGTTTAGTCGATTGTGATGAAATCCTATAACAACCGTTGTAAACACGACACGTTCTTCTTGTATCAGACAGCTTTGTGATGTTGGAAATTCAACCAATCAGATGACGACTTCAAACATGCTGAAGTGTTTCTAGAAAAGTGTGCCTTATGTATCAGACGTTTAGTCAACGGGCCATTGGTGTGACGTGTGAGGCTAGTAGTACTCTAACTATTGACAGTTTTGCTGGATACGGCTTTGGTTTTTGTTCTGAGTGAAACAGCTTGAAATGTTTAACATGTTCCTCAGATGCTGTGCCAAGAGCAAGTCCTGAGCTCAGGAGAGAAGACTGAGATGCTTTGTGTTCCTTTAATTCATGCTATCGTGTTTTAATTGGGAAATATGTTGCTGGCAAAACATATGCGGAACAGATTTGAGAAAATGTGATATTCAGTGACGATTTGGCTTTGACGTGTAAACATTTAGCATGTGTTTTGTTAAATAAGAAAAATAATTGCACACAAGGTGCTATGAGGGCAACAAGATGCAACTGTTAGCACATCTTTAAACGGCCAGGTTACCCAAAAATAAAAATTCTGTCATCATTTAGTTGTTCCAAATCTCATCTGTATAATTTCCCTTAGTTCCGATGAAAGCAGAAAGATATTTGGAAGAATGCTTGTAACAAAACAGTTCTTGGCCGCCTTTGACAACCATAGTTGAAAAATGACAATGGTAGTCAAAAGTGCCCCAGAACTGTTTGCTTTCCTAAATTCTTTACAAAAATATATTCTTTTGTGTTCATCAGAACATAGAAATTTATAAAGTGATTTTTCCTACTACGTGAGTCAATGGTGGCCAAGAACTGTTTGGTTACAAGCATTCTCCCAAATATCTTTCTTTGTGTTTATCAGAACAATGAAATGTATACAAATTCGGAACAACTGGGGGTGAATAAATGAAGACTTTCATTTTGATGAACTTAATAAAAACTACAAATAAAATCTGACAATAACAGCATCAAGAAGCTTCTTGCTGTTTGAAGGCCAATAATGCTTGAATAGGGCACGTCATCCTTCGGATGTTTATTAGTGATGTACGAGTCCAGTTTAAGACTTCACTGGTTTAGAGTCTGGCCTAGAAACAGCACTCTGGTGCACGCTCACTTGTTTCTCATACTATTAAATCATCACCACATGCTTTGATCTAACTAAAAACTTCAACTCCCTCAGCATTCTCTGGTGCTTTGAGTTCTACGGTGTACGTCACAAAATATTGTCTCAGCTGCTTTACTTCTGATCTGATGTCACCTGGGCATCGTAAAATTATAGCTAAACCTTTTTCTATTTTGACACTTTTCTTTATTTTATTGTTTGAAGCTGGTTATGAATCTGAAAGGTTATGTGTTTTTTATTTACTTTTTACACGTTGTGGCCAATCTTCTTGTTGGTTATTTTTCCAGAATAACAAACAGTGCCAGGCAGTGGGGGGGTATGTTTTACGACAGGGCCACATGAACTGCTGTGTCAGCAGCGTAAGAGTTCACTTCACTCGCAAAACAGCAGGGCGTAATGAGCTTACTGACAGATCTTACAATATAAAACATTATTTTCTTTTTCCCCACCTCTCCTGTCTCATTTTCTCTCTTTTTATCTGATCTGCAGGTTGCTTGTCTCACTCACATTGCTGCTAACTACCTAAATGCTGGTAAAGAGGCCAGACGATGGGGAACCGCACATGAGAGCATTGTGCCTTACCAGGTATTTTGACCTAAAATGTCTCATCGTTTACAATATTTTAAGATTAAGTTAATGAATATTTTTATAATAAACATTTATCAATTCTTTCAAGCCACATTCTTTAAACCCCTCAGTCTGGTGTGAGTTAGTGAATTAGTGTGCATGTGTTTTTTTAATTGATCAAACTAATTGTTTTCCCACAAATGCTGATTAAATATCCCAGAAGTCCCACAGAAATTTCATTGAAAGTCTCAAGATACAGTACACTGATACCTCAGACTTGATATGCGGTGCTTTTAATAATTTATTACACTTATGGATTTCCCATTGTGGACGGATAGATTAGACATCTATCTTATCCAGGTCTTCACGCTTTATAGCACTTAAAGTATTCACATTAAATGATGTTGTGTATTTATGGGTGTGTGTAGAAATGGAATAAATAGACCGTGACAGAAAATATTAAGCCAAGTCCATCAGAGTAAAAGATGATCATTATTCGTACCTTGGCTGCTGCCTAAGATAATAGTTTCCAAATATTTCCCTTCATACCAAATCATTTTCTCTTTATACTATTTAAATAATAAAGTCACAAATAAAATTGGGTTTCACAAAGACATTGTTCTCTGTTATTTAAAAAAAGCATTGACGCATGTGGCAGATGCTTTTATCCAAACGACTAACATTGTAAGTCATGTCTAGAAAGTCAAAACTTTTGCGATGTTAATGCGATTTCTCTACAAGTTAAGCTACAGGAACACCACAAAAAACAAAAAACAACAAAGTACAAGTACCAAGTATCAGTAATTTAAGCCACACCTTTTGTTTTATTGGAGGAATGTAAAGAAAATTACATATTTTTTTATTTAATCATCATTTCTAGATGTATTGTGGTCATTCCAGTCCAGTGTCTGTTGAATTTCAACAAAATCAAACCTCAGGAAAGGCAAAGTCATCCAGGTGCAATTTGAAAGACATGACACACGAAAACTTTTATTAAAATCCAGGTTATTACACTTTTCCTAAATACACGTACAAACATTACTATTGTATTACTGCTTAAAAGTGGATATGAACTTTTTTGTGGTATTTGAGATCCGAAAACATAAAGAGCGTCTTTTCTGTTATTTTGACCTGTTTCTCAATAAATGCAAATAAAAATATCAGATCCGAAATGTATAATACAATGCAATGTCAGTCGCTTTGGATAAAATGTATAAATGCATAAATGTAAATAGAATGACTTCACAGAATGAAACAAAAAGGATAATTGTTCCTAAACACATACTTATAAATAGTAAATTCAGAAAAACAGATTTTTTTTACGTAAGTGTGAATAAATATAGCCCTATTTTCTTTCGAAAAAATGAAATTGAACCTGGAAATCTTGTCTAATGTGGTTTTCCCTGCATGGGAGCGATAAAAAAAGTCAGAAGTGACATGCTGGAACATCTCAATTGGTGGAACATGTCACAATGAACTCCTGATATTTAAGACCGATGACAGTCTTTTGTTGTCGTTCCCAACATTTATTTCACCTTTTACGAGTTACGGCCTTTAAGTAGCTAAACCTCCCGTCTCCAGGCCACCCCACACCCATCTGAAATTCATATGACTTCATAAAACACAAACAGTGTGAAACAGGAGGACCGAAGACAGCTTCTGCATTAGTTTGCAGCTCTGGCCAGCAGATGTGCACAGTATGACGTACAATGTCCTCCTTTTGATTTTTTTCTCACTTTTATTGGCGTGGGGCAACCTGAACGGTGTAGTGGTGTAGTTTCGTCCACAGCGGGACACTGAGAACATTAGCTTTTCTTAAAATGTCCTGAAGGCAGTGGAGGCTAGCCACATGGCCTACTGGTCATTAAAGCAACGTACGATCTCTGACTGACACTTTACAGGTCGGCAGTTTGCCTCAATGTTTTGCCAGGCGATGGCTGATTTCTAAAAAACGTCAGAGTCAAATCGGGGAGGTCGGATACACCTCACTGCACTCGGATCTGTCTCGAGTTTTAGTTGAAGAATGTTTGGGGGAGTTGGTGAAGGTGTGTGGTGAACTGCAAGATTTAGGGTGAAAATGGTCTATCTTGTTTTAATTACCTGGTCGTTTTCGAAGGAACTCCTAATCGCTCCCATGTTTGCTGAATATTTGGCCTGTTGGTTGCTCGCAGAACAATAAAGCTGTTAACGTTGTGTAACATGGCCTGTGCACGTTTACAAGTGGAGACGGATTTAGTTTGCTGGGAGAATGTCAGCAAATGACCGAGCTGGTGTGACAGTAATAAATACAACATAAATAACATGTTGTCTGCTTGACTTTTAGATTTTATGAAAGAAATGTGAGTGCTGCTTCCATGTGCAAAACTCATTTCCGTGATGTTGTGGAAGGTTACTATGGTAATCTAATTGGCTTTTGGGAAGTTGCTATGGAGTGATATGGCCAAAATCTTATTCTACTGTTCAAAAGTTTTGAAACACTTATATATTTGTTCACTTTACCACATTTGTTTGCTATAGGAATTATGTTTGGACTGATTTCTTCCAAAAAATCCAAAGTATGATATATTTCATCTTCAATATATAATATAGGTAAAATGTTAGTTTTCTATTGAAAGAAATTATTATCTTGACACAGTTATATTCTTGTATTGTTTCACAAAGTAAATTTTTTAGATCTTTTAAAACCCTGTGGTGATTTTTTTTTTTATCTTGATTGTCTCTGGTATTTTTAATATGCTTTAAGTAAAACAAAACTCATTATTTTAAACCATTGCATTTATTTCCTCCAGTTAAAAAAAACAGTTTGAAACTGCCACTGTTTATGACATCATAACCCTGCAACAATCACGTTAACAGATTTCATCCATAGATATTTAAGGATGGCATATCGAAGGTCCGAGCTCGTGCTGTTGAATGGAGGCGGGGACTAATTTGCATATTCACGATTCTGCATATACTAAACGAAGTAAGCATGAAGAAATTATACCTGCGATACATATTTACATATACGATTTTAAAGATGAGTTTTAAGGGATATAATTATTAAATGCAATGGGTAATTTGAACCATTGTACTTTTTTTATTCTTTATCATCATTCAGATGAATGTCACAAGTCAGCCTTTTTTTACTTTTCCCAACAGGCCACCTGAGTAATCATTTGGAGAGAGCTGAAGTACCAAAGTTTTATGCTTGTGTTCGGATTTATTTATTTAAATCTCTCTAATATATATATAAGCCATAGTGACGCATGACCGACTTGCCGTTTTCCTAACAGATCTGAGCTTTTTGTGGCATCTGTTTCATTCAGGATATTGAGTTTTGCCCCAAAAAACCTGGTACCTCAGTGTCTAGGCTAAATGCCAAATCTCATTAGTACCTCAAGAGCCCTATCAGGCACAAAATGTTTATTATTAAGTGCAGATTTGTTTCTGTCCACGCTCATCTGGTGGCATAAGTCCACGCTGACCCGCTGGTCTCTTTACCTAACTTGACTCATCAACTCACCGCGAGGTTAAGTGCAAGTATGTTGAGGTCAAAACAAGTCCCATCTGGAGATACCATGAAGTTAATGAATCAAGTCACCGGGTTCAAATCTCCTAATGTGAACTCTTATTTCAGAGATGCCGATCCAAAGCAAAGAGTTAGTGGATTAGGGTAATGTTAATGAACTTTTTATGGTTTTATTTTGTTTTAAATGATAAGTGATCTGACTGTTACGATCTGAGGAACAGGAAATGGGAGTTGTGAGCATTTAATGGTCACAAGCCAAGCAGAAAAAATCACGATCAACGAGTGGTAAACAGATAACATTTGTGCCTGTTTTATAGAAAAACGAACATTTGATTCAAGTATCTGCAATGGTCTCTTTAATATGGCTTTTACCTTTGTTGGTTTCAGTGACCGCTATCGGTTACCTGGACCTCATTATTTCCAGTAAAAAAGCTCCTTAAGCTAGAAAGTGTTTGACACAGCACATAATTCCAAAAAGCGGCTCCTGGCGACATGTTGGCGCTAAACGTACCAGACGCTGGTATGCCATCCGCCACCAAATACTACAAGAAGAAGATTCCGATTGAAATGATACATTATGGCTAATATGAATAAAAATGACGTTCAGTTTTGTGAAAATATCAAATGATTTGCTTAACAAAACGTCAAGATGTCGCCAGGAGCCGTTTTTTTGGAATTATGTGCTTTAGGAACTCTTATACAGGTGGACCCCATAGACTCCCATTATATGAAGTAGAGAGGGCTGAGGATTAACCAAACAATCTTCTTTTTGGTTCTACACAAGAAAAATTGTACATCTCGGATCGCCTGAGGGTGAGTAAATGAACAGCAAATTGGAGTTTTTGGCTGAACTATTCCTTTTACACTCCAAATTAAATGGTGTTTAATGGTGTTAAAACAACCAAAAACAGACAAAAAAATTCTCATTAATTCTATGATACTTAGATGAGCATGAACACGTATTAATACATCCAGTTTAAATATAGATAGCATAGCATACATTCATGTACCCAACACAGCATACATAACAACAATAGCATAGAAGCACAAACATGAATAGCTATACAGTATATATATATATATATATATATATATATATATATATATATATATATATATAGGATTTCAACACATACAATGAAAGAGCAAGAAAAGCTACGTTAGGCTTGAGTTGCAAGGTTTCTCTGAATATCTGTGCTTTTATAGCCGGCTAACAAGAACTCTGTAAACTTTCTGTCTGTATAAAAAGGTGTTTTATTGTGTATGAACTGATTTTGAGGAGTGCGCACTTAGAATTACTTGCGAGAGCACATCTGTAGACAGCGTCACACAGGATTACCTGGAGTATCTTTGACCATAGATTAAAGTGAAAAAAATTCTTCTGACTGACCTCATTTTTCAGGCCAATATTCCTTTAACCGACATGACAAGACCAATAGCATTTAAAGGGGAGATGTTTAAACCGCTTTAATATTGCCAGTTTGCGTATTTTAAAAGAAATGTTTTATGTATAAAACATATTTGACAAATAATCAACCATATACATAACTTGTTAGTGCATGTTTTTATTTATCCAATCAATCAATCAATCAACCAACCAAACAGTTTTCTGAAACTCTTAATTAACAGAAAAAAAAGAGAAAAGTCCTTGTGCAAAATTCTTGTGCAAAAGTCTTTAGAGTGCATATTATATTACAGTGTATAGATAGAGATGGCGGGGATTTTACCTTACCAGTTTGAGCCCGAGTCTGACGGAGAAACATCCGAAGATGAAAGAAGATAATAGATTGAACACTTTGTAACGAGCAAGGTGGGCGGGACGAGAGCCGCAAGGGAACGACAGCTTTGCATTGCACCATGCGTTGCATCTCTCATGGAGGAGATCGGGAGAGTTCGCAGAGTTCATAGCTAGATAAACAAACTAATACTCAAGAAATTACAGTACATGTTACCGTTAGCTTTATATGCATTAGCAAAACACAGACAAAAGGTACACAAATTTTTCTTGAAGTTAAGACAAAAATGAATATTCCCTCTTACAGGTTGTGATTCGATGGAGCTAACAGGTCAAAATAAAGTAGGTATCGTTTCCCACAGAAGTTCTTCCTTTGGTAATTTAAATATGACAGACTTAGTTTCACAACGTGGAACACAGGTTCTAAACATTAACACACGCATCACAAACGAGCGACGGTGTTTGGCGGAGGAGAGTGAAGTTTTCGCGGCATTCCCAGCAAAACGCAGGCGGGGACTGTTTCTAGTGACGTAGATACGCGGCAGTTAGAGACTCGGACTAGTTCGACTAGTGATTCAGAGTCAACTCCCTTTTTAACAAGCCAATAACTTTATTATTCATAAAAACTTGGCATACTGCTTACTTTCAAACTCCGCAACATAACAGACTGAATGAAATGTAATTTTCATGATCTAATGCTACTTACGCTTTGAGACTGGGTGTTTTTTATGCAAACGACTAAACTCGTGCACGCTCATTTAGAGTACTCCAAATTCACTAACTTTAGGAGGAGGTTAAGAACACATTCATGAGCCTGCACGCACATGTTGTGAAATAGGCGGAACGTTTTCGTGAGATGTTCAAATGTGCGTGTAAATAAGATAAATCTACGCAATTATTAGTGAATGAGACCCAATGCCTTTTCCAAGAATAAGCAAAGTTTGGATGGAGATGGATTTCATTTGTGTGCTCTCCCAGATCACTCATAGCAATATGACCACAGCACAAGCTCAGTTCAAATAAAAGACATATGACCATTTGACCTCTAGTGGTCACCAAACTGCCAAACAAAGCAGAGAGCAGAATATTGCAAAGTGCACGGATTCATCCGCACAGAGCAGTAGTGCCAAAGCACAACCCATGTAAAGAAACTGACATTTTATGTTTCAAAGTGAGATGGTGACAAAGAGGCCAAAGCTAAGGACTGCTGCCTTATATTATCTGATTTGAATGATTGCTCTAAAATTATTCAAATATGTTTGTTTGCTTTTTAAATGATTAAATCACTGAATACTAAAAGAAATAACTCTAGGGAACAATCTTTTAATTATTTGTTAAGTTTGTTATTAATTTAAATAGTTCAATACTGTCATCATTAGTACAACGTAGGGTTAACTTTTCCCTTACACCCGAAACCCTATATATAATACTAATGATATATAGTATTAATATTACGCACCCTGCACTGTTAAATGTTGATCATAAATGATTTCTGAAATTGTGCAGCTTATGAAGGGCAGGTGTGATGCAGATTTACACCTTATGGACAGAAATGGGTAATTATGTCCAGAGATGAGCAGTACATTGAAGGGGAACACATGCCATGGGAAATGTGGGCGTTTCCCCTTCAAATTACAAAAAAAGATCCTAGTAAGGAAAAAAGTAATTCAAACAACATCTTAACCCTTAAAAGAGCTCTTAGGTCCAAAATTTAGGAGTAGCGAGGACGACTTTCAAGAGACTTGAGAGTTTCTTTAGCAGCAGAGAAATGTCAGAATTCTTTTGCAATGCATGACAATTTCCATATTACTTTTAAGGTTTTAAAGATTTTTATTGTTTTATGTGTGTTCAACCTTATCTTGGTTTTGGTTTTCTTGAATAGCTGCTTTGATGCAATGCAAATTGTAAAATTGCTTTAAAATAAAATTACATTGAATTGAATGACAGTGAGTTAATAAGACACAACACATACGATCGTGCAGGGTTCATGTTTGTGACGGATCCTATTAGAGACACGCTAACATCTCCAAGAAATGACAAAGCGCCAGAATTAGAAAAAATCCCTACATTAACATATTCAGCAACTGGAGAAATGCAGCTATGCAGCAGAGTTGATTTGGTTCGGTCACAACCTTCGATTGTGATCACACACACACTTACAGCACTTACAGAAACTTATTGTGTCACTGTTCATTTTCTATCAAATACGTTGACATTAACAGCATGGAAAAAATATATAAATTATATATATTAATTGCTCTGTAATAACAGCTCGTAACCTTGGTAGGATATTTGATGCTAATCTGACACCAAATCGGCCACCACCTCAGAAATATTAGTAGGATTAAGACTTTCTTCTCTGCGCTGGATGCTAAAAGGCTTATCCACATATTTAACACCTCAAGAATTGACTATTGCAATTACCTTTACCCTGGTTTACCGGAAAAATCTATTAAACGGTCTCAGCACGTTCAAAACTCAGCAGCACAGGTCTTAATTTATACAGCTTCTTGTCAGCACATCCGGGGTGTCCTATGTAACTTGCCTGGCTTCCTGTTCGATCTCTCATTGAGTTTAAAACTTTGGTTTTATCTTATAAAGCAATCCATGGATTGGCTACTATAGTTATGTATCTGATTTAGTTAACCCTTACGTGCCTCCTCATTACATATTTAATGTATTTAATTATGTATTGCATTGTTGTAGCGCTTTGAGCGTGAGACAGGCGCATTATAGATAAAATGTATTGTTATTATATATATATACTGTATAGTGCGTGCATGTTTGTGTATGTATGTGTGTGTGTGTGTGTGTGCGCTTGAGAACCGTAAACAGGAAAACATATATGTGCAATTTCACACTAATGACCCTACACTTAAAAGCACTCTTTTTTACTTCTTGGCCTACCAACCAATCACAGTCTTTAAAAGACTGTGTCATACATAGCATGGTGTCAGCCCCGCCTATTCACTGAGATAGGTGTTTGTCTTTCCTTGCTCAGAGTTGCTCTCAGATTGGTCCTGAATCAATTTTTAGCTAAGACTCCTATGTAGAAGTTTTTAAGCTAAATTAAGAGCTTTCTCAGAGGATTCTTAGAAGCTTTAAGAATACAGGCCCAGAGGTTCAGAGACACCCACTGACTTAAGCCACAATAGCATAATGGTGGTGAGCTTGGCATGGACAAAGAGAAAAACCTTATCCAGCACATACTTTATATAGATGTGCTACATGTTTCCTCTCTGCACCCAGGTCTTGGATAAAAAGCAAGCAGTGGTTTGAGTTATAGAACTGATGGGTTATTGTGTTTTGTACATATAGTCTTTGTCGACAGAATAGAGAGACCTCATGCTGTTTAACCATTTGGTTCACTGGGGGAAAGGGTAAATTCAGGCTTATGGGAACCTCTAACTGAGGTGTCATGATGGCCTCAAAGAGAGTTCATAAGTTTCTAGAACTTTCAATGACTCTCACAAGGGACTTTTGGATTGTTGGTAGAACAGAAAAATGAGACAAAAGTTTTATTGCTTTTGCCTTTGTTTTGCTCACTATTGAAACAAATTGGTGTTTTGACTTGAGTCTGTATATCTAGCCATGGCCTACAGCAACCATCCACAACACACTGACAAGACCATATCAACACAATAAAAACAGAGCAACACCTCAATCCTGGAATACAATACACAAATTTATTAAATTGACCAAATTTGGACATACAGTACAGAGCTGTTTTTATTCAGTTTAATATTTTTTTTTTCTAGTTGGCAAGTGAAAGTCACAATATTTTTGTGGGGTTTTTTTTCAATATGAAGTATTTAGATTTATTTGGGTAAGATACCAGAGGGTTAAACGCAGCTCTTGGGTGGCTTGACGCGGTGTCATGTGTTCTAAAATTAACTGATAATATCAAATATGTTTTAATATACTCTGACTAGAGGAATCGTAGTCTGATGGTAAAAAGTCGGTGCCGATCAAACTCGATTTTCTGTGAAATCTGACCGCCCAAAAGACTTTATGAAGCAGTTATTTACTCATCCAACTCCAATTTGGGGTGAAAATCTAAGCAAAAGTGGTGTAGTGTATACTTTTAAAAATATAGGTTCTTCGTGATGCCATAGAATAAATGTTTTTGTTTCAAATTGTTCCATAAGGAACCTTTTACATCTGATGAACAGTTCTTTTACACAAAATGTTCTTTGTGGCAAGAAATGATTCTTCAGATCATAAAAAGAGATAAAAAAGAGGTGGATAAAAAAGAACCTTTGACTTAATGGCTCTTAACGAAACCAAAAATCCATCTTTTATGGCATCGCTGTGAAGAACCCTTTAAGCACCTTTAAGAGTGTATTTCAGTCTTTAGCAACCAACAACACCATGAAGTGATTGGAGAGGTTTGCACAGAGAAGCACCTTTCTTTTTTTGTAAATGAAATTGTCAGCAATTTTTGTAGTGGATGTGCAATATAATTTTTTTAAAGGTAACATATGCCTTAATTTGACTTTAATACAAAGTCATTGTCAGAAAGTGGTATAGTCTAAAGCAATTTTGCATTTTGTGAAGGTGATTGTGTTGTCCTTAGTTGCTCGTGGGGAGTCGTCATAGAAATGTGTGCCATTTCCTCACTGTTGAAAAACACATCAGATATTGATTCAATGGACACTATCAGTCAGCCACAGTGGGGCTGTGTTGCATTAGTCTAGCCGAAGGACTCTCTGCGGAAAGACGCTTGCCAGAAAACCCGCTCAAACACTGTTGTCTCATTCTTCTCTGCAACCAGACCAAACAAAGCTATCTGTACGGTCACATGTCCCGCTGTATGTCAAACCACTAAACATTTAACTCTTGATATTATAACCCAAACCACTAATCCAGCACCAAGCTTGATAAGTAGACTTAATGAAATATTTAATTTCGGTGAAATGTGACGCCTTTCCCTTATATCAGCATTTGTACTGCGGTAACTTGAATACCAGGAGTGAGAGACAGAACTGATCTTGTTGGAAATAAAGAAGAAGTTCACCTTCAAAATGAAAATTCTATCATCATTTACTCCCCCTTTCTTTAGTCCGCAGAACACAAAAGAAGATATTTTGAAGAATGATGTCAACAGCGTTCGGCGTCGTGTGAGGGTTATAAGATAAGCTGTAGCTACACGTACACTCTAATACATAAAGGTGCTTAAAAGGTTCTTCACAGGTATGCCAAAGAAGAGCCATTTTTGGGTCCAAAAAGAAACATTCAGTCAAAGGTTCTTTAAAGAACCATCTCTTTCTTACTTTTTTATAATCTGAAGAACCATTATTCGCCACAAAGAACCTTTTAAGAAACATTTGTTTATTTGTAAGGTTCTTTATGGAACAAAAAGTTATTCTATACGATCGAAGAACCTTTTGAAGCATCTTTTTTTAAGAGTTTAAGAGCGGGATTGTTTTACTAATATGAAATGAGAGTGTTCTTGAAAAACAGTCAGGAAAACCACATGGACATGGGGTGCAGCCAAAGCCTAAAACAATTACCGAGTTCAAGCACAACTTTAATAAAAGACACCCTTTCGCCTGTGCGATAAAAAAAACGCGTCTGTGTTTCATTGCAATCCTGGAAATGGTTTGTCTTCTTAAATTATTTATTTTCCTCCATGTTTATTTACTCAGAGGCAATAAATTCCCCAGGCAAGCCTCTCTTTGCTCGATGACAATTTGTTTCTGGATTGACAAACGGTTTGTTTCGGCTGCTTTATCTTATAATTCTGGCATTTGGTCTGCATGCAACACTTGGTTGGGGTGTCATGTCCAATCTTAGGTCATTTATATAATATAATACAATGAATAATGCAATGAATAAACCATAGAGAGCTTTGTCTTCTGTGAGAACTTTTTTCTTCAGGTCTTTGCCAGCACTTAATCAAAACTGAAAATGAATGTTGACTGATTTCAGATTCGGGCTTAATTAGGGTGTGCTAATTGATCTTTCTTTGTGAGAATCCCTTTTGGAACGCATGGGAGAAGTCGGACCAAACTTCAGACCAAGCAAATGTTTCTCCTACATGATTATGATAAAATCTTAATTGATTATTTACTTTGATACTGTACATGCAGGGGCGGATTTGGACTAAAACGTGGCCCTGGACTTCTTCACGAGGAGCAGCCCAAAACACCAGGCTTTCAACTTTCTAAGGACCTTTTTAAGACACAATTCAAAGCCAATAAAACAAGAAACATTAAACAGTAAAGGCCAGTGCAGTCTAAGCAACAAACAGACATCAGATTTACACAAATGCCTGTCTTAACATGTCAGTGTAATCTAGTGTTATGTAATGTTTGGAAATGATACTTTCCATGACATGTAACACACCCGAGTCAAAGATTCAAGTTTTGCCCTGTTTTAAGTCTAAGGGTGATGACTTCCTTATGAATAATATCCTAGAAAAAAGAATTTACTTTTAGTTTTTAAATGTATATAATTAGTTGGAGTTTAATAGGCTGTTCATTGTTTTCCAGGGCTGTATATCCAGACAGGTTTATACTCTTATATTATTCTGTACTATATATTTATTTTCTCTCTCTCTCTCTCTCTATCTCTCCCTCTCTCTCTCTCTCTCTCTCTCTCTCTCACACTCACACACAAATACTCCCACATATATTTTGAGGTCCCACAGGTTAAATTTAAGTTAAATTTTATATACGGCAATTTCTAGCCCATCATGCCAATTGCGTAAGGTAAATTTGTTCTAGCGGGAACAGTCATATCTCATGAGACGCATTTGTGCTTGCGAGTTCTCGTGACACAAGATCTCATCACGCCCCTAATATATATATATATATATATATATATATATATATAAATTATATTTAATAGTAAGGTGAAGGTCATGCAATCATGTAGTTTAAGCCATGTTTTATGTATCAGTTCCTAATAAAGTCATTGGTCGACTGGCAATGTTTGTTCGCTCGCCAAAGGCAAATTTTACCCACAATAGCCGCTTGGTGAGTGTCGGTATTGGACCTTGTGTGAAACTGGCATATTAGTTCATTCGGCAGGGCCAAATCGCAATTGCCGTTTGACAAGTGTTAATTTTGATCCCTGCGTGCATCCATGCACAACACGAAATGACGTCGACATTAAGATCTTTGTAAACACAAGTGCCGTCGAGCGATCGAGCCCCAGGGTGCTTCTCACAAGCTTGGAAACAACTTGGTGGCGGGACAATGTGTGTTGCTGTACGAGCCGGACCCACACTAAGATAAAGCTGGAGTCTGTGTGTGTGTGTGTGTGTGTGTTATGTGTCTGCTCTGTGTATGTTTGCTCTTCGGCTGTTTCCTGGACTCTGTCTGCAGGCATGTGACCTCTTGGCCCACGCTTGATTTATTCATTTCAAATCATTTAATCTGATGGGCTACATTTTGTCAAAACACTGTCTCATTAACTGTGGTCTGTTCACTTTGTTTCTCGTTGTACTGCCAGGGGGGCACCAAAATAAACACACAGACCGAAGAGCTTGTGCTAAGAGAGACTATAGAAATGAATGGACACTTTGTTCTGAGGTGTGCTGTTGGCCAAAAGACGATTAGCGATGTCTTGATTTACTCATGCAGATGGTCCGTTGGAAGCTGATGGATTGCATCTGAGATTGTCACGTTAGGTGAACTTTGGGCCTGTCTGCTTGTTCTTGTTGAGATTTTTTCTTCGTTCACAACATGCTCACAATAGAAAAGTAAATGATCTGTGGGAGGAACCATTTTGCTTAACATAAACACTTCGATTCCCTTTGAATGTGGCTTTACTGGCATTGGAAGATCGTCCCAGAGGTGCCACTCGGTTTTGCTGTATTGTGTGCGTTTCTTTGTGGGTTATTGTTTTGTTCTACCTCTGTGACTAACAAAGAACGGATCTGCTTTGAGAAGTTGTGTGACACTGGGAGCCTTTCGCTGGCCATATTTCATGTGAATGCAGGACTTTTACCAGCAGGCATTCCGCCTTTAGTGAGATTCAGTGGGAATAGATGTTTAAGCCTTATATTTTGCCAGTTTCGCTCGAGGCAGAGATCCACAAAGTTGAAGGATTGAAAAAATTGTTTGTCAGGCTTATTATGGGCCTCGATTTTTTTTGGTTGAAAGATTTCCGTCAGATAGAAAAAATCTCTTTTCTACTCTTTCAAAAAAATGAAGACTAATTCCTGTATACTGTGGTTGGCTATATGAGAGCAGTTTTTTTATTGCACTTATGCTTTTTGTTGTCCTTATGTTGTTACAATAGCTTCCCTCGTCTGTAAGTCACTTTGAAAAAAAGCGTCTACTAAATGACTAAATGTAAAATGTTGGAAACCAAACAACATTTTCATTTACTTCCATTGAATGGACACAAAAGCAGAGAGACATTTCTCATAATATCTTCTTTTGTGTTCCACTGAAGAAAGTCATACAGGTTTTATATGACATGATAAATGATGAGTGTTTGGATGAACTATCCCTTTCAATTTAAAAACCATTGAATAGTCATTCTGTTTAGAACAGTTGGTATATTATGTTTTCTTTATTACTTACACAATTTACCTTGAGTGTGTTCATTACATTTATTACATTTTTAATTACTGTGTTTGCAGGGTTTCAAGACCAAAGATGGATTTATGATCGTGGCAGCTGGAAATAACCAACAATTCATGAAAGTGTGCAAAGTAAGCCGGGACCTTTAATTGCAGACACACAATAACGCATCATAATAAATCTAGCCCAGCTTTATTTGTACATTTCAGAAATAGCCATACTTTACATTTGTTTTGACAGATGGAACGTTCACATTTACTAACAGTTATGTCATGTAACGTGTCTGTTTTGCCAAGGTTTTGAGTTTGAACGACCTTGCAGACAGCCCGAAATACAAAAGCAACACATTAAGAGTTGAGCATCGCAAAGAGCTGCTACAGATTCTCTCTGAGAGGTTAGTCAACATCTCTATAGATGTCCGTGCTCCTGTTGTACAAGGTTTTTCAGTTTTGTTAATCACATTATCAGGTTGTTTTTCAGCAGATCTTTACAATCCACTGTTAACTCTTATTCAGGTCTGGGTTCATTTTGATATCACACGCCCACTTTTCAAGGTCCAGTTGGTTTCAATTGGTGACCAGTGTTTTGTTTGTTGTCTCAGAAATATGTAAAGTTATGATTTGAGTTGAGATCTTTGGAATCCCTTTCTGATTAATGACTGTAGACATGTCCAAGAACTGACAGTTCATCCTCCCAAATTTTCTGTACAAAATATTAAATAGTACATTCTGACCGAACTATCGAGCATCTGAAGGTCAAAACATGGCACGTGAGGCACACAAAATAAGAAACCTTATGTGTTTACTAAGGATGTACCGGTTGACCGACCATAAATCGGAACCGGCCAGGTTTTTTTTACGCCCAAATTTTTCCCGGAAGTGTAAGCACGGCCGCATACACACAGATCACATTAGAATCAATCGCGAACATGTCATTTATTTGGAAGTATTTCAAAATCAGTCAGCAGTATTCAGGACACGGGCAGCCCTACAGCACTGGAAATCCAAAACTATCTATCTGAGGCACAGCTACCAAGAAGCGAACAGCCGTTGTATAAACCAAATTTAAAATGCAAAAACTGAGTGCTGATAAGTAAACATCTTTTTCAGGTTGTTGATATTGTGTTGATTAAGTTGTTTAAATTGCTGAACTATGCAGTTGTTGCTTTTAATTTCACATGAATACAGTTGATGTATTCATTTTTAAGGCCAGTTTTATGTCGTTTAACTTTAAACCCAGTTGAAAAATAGCTTAATGCTAAATATCGGTATCATCTTTGTATTGAATGTGTTTATTGTGCAGTATTGGCTTTAAGTTAAGATGGTTACAGTTATTGTTTTCAATAGCCAAAGCCAATTTGGCCTGTGAAAAAAAACAAATAAACATGTTGTTTATACAAAATAAATCTTTTGTTTGCTTAAAGGGGAAAAATCGGTATGGGAATCGGCCAGTTTGGTTGTAAAAAATCGGTTTCAGAATCGGCCATGGAAAATCATAATCGGTGCATCCCTAGTGTTTACAATTTTACAAACATACAGTGGCCATATTAAATCAAATGCTTCAAAATGTTTTTTTGGTTTTTGGGAATGTGTGAATGTCAATAGGGCCACATGACTTCTATTTTTGCCTATTTTGTTCATTTTATCATGTCTATGCGCCACTGTCTTCTGTCCTCCTCTAAACCTTCATTCAATCTTCTGTCCTCTCGCAGGTTCATGGAGGAGACGACGAGGGAGTGGCTGAGGCGCTTCGAAGGGACAGGAGTCCCCTGTGGGTCTATCAATAACATTCAGCAGGTGTTCAGTAGCTCTCAGGTTAGTGTGAGGTCACGACAGGTTGGGTTCGGGAATTAACTGTACTTCAAAACTGTAGCTATTTGAGATGACATTTATTGGGGCTGTCAGGCGATTAATCGCGATTAATCCAGTGTTAATTTTGACAGCAAATTTTGATCTAGTTTTAATCATAGTCTTTTGACGAAAATGCAATATAGTTTTAGTCAATTTTAGTCCACCCCATCATTTTAGTTTAAGTCTAGTTTTAGTCGAAGAAATATGAAAAATATTTTAGTCGAATAAATATAAATTATATTTAGTCTACTTAAATCGAAATGGTTTAGCTTTCCTGTAGCTCAGTTGTAACAGCATGGCATTAACAACGCCAAGGTTGTGTGTTGGAACCCAGGGGATTGCACATACTTAGAAACAAATGTATAGGATAATGCAAGTTTCTTTGGATAAAGTGTCTCCGAAATGCAAAAATGTTAATGTAAATCATTCACTTGGTGTTATTAAATGTTGGATACAAAGATTCAACTGTTTTGACATAATTTACTTCACCTTAGAATGAAATTAAACCAGTTCATTACCTTTATTTTTCAGAAAAGTTTAGTAAATAGATATGCATTGTTGGAACACAGAACATTAGACCATGAACGACATGTTCCAGTTCATTCAATCCCATTTGACACAAATGACAAGTTAAGTAGGGCGTATTCATTCAGTTCATTCAACCAATGAAAGCCACTGAACGTTCTCATCCTCAAACTATTGGCTCGTTGCATGCGTCTTTGAAGAAAATAGCTGCCTGGACTCTCTTTGCTTAGACAGTAATACATGTAACATATTTGGTAGAATTTACAGTTTAACTCACTTCTATAATGAGTTGAGGACAGCGCTGTTTTTTTTTTTGGCTGACTTTGTTGCATTTCACGTTACGCAGCAGCTCGTGTTAGCGGATAAGTTAACATGCATATAAAAACGTTTGAGCTTGCCTTTGTAATGTGTTTCGGGGGTGTCTCGCCTGCAGTCGCGCTTCAAGTTTTACTGGCGATAATGAAGGAAAATAAGACGCTTTGTAAACCGCGTGGAGACAGAGAATATATGTCTATGCTTACCATTCTCCCTTCCCTTCTCTTCTCTCTAACACTTATATGAGATAAGCAGCACATGTGCGCAAACTGATGTCCGCCAGGTGGGACAAGAATAATTTTGTCTCGTTTTTATTAGTTGACAAAAATGTCAGTATATTTTTATTACAGTTTTTGTTATCATACATTCATTTTTATTTCCCTTTCGTCTCGTTTTCGTCAGTGAAACGAATACTTTTCGTCAACAAAATTAACACTGGATTAGTCACATCCAGAATAAAAGTTAACATAGTATATGTGTGTGGACTATGCATGTTATTTTGTATTTATCTACTCATAAAAATATAAAATATTTAAAAAATATAAAAACTAATTAATAAACATTTAAATTTAAATGATTGGTAAATATAAATAAATACATGTAAATATTTTCTCAATAAGTATATATTTATGTGTATGTATCTTGAATATGTGAATCGTGTCATCTGATCCGGGATGAAAAAGAAACAAAACAGACTTTTCAGCGCTGTAGCATATACAATATGGAGCCAAGATGTTTGAAAATTAGCTAAAGACATTTTCTAGAGAAATCTAAAACAAAATATTTAAAAGTAGTTACTCCTCAACACTGGGTTACATTATGTGATATATTCTGAATAGCCATTCATTTGTGGAAAAAGTCTCCACCATTATTTTTACAATAAAACTTGAAAACTTGATAGTAAAAAGCAAAAGTCCATTGCTTTGATCCACATCAGTAGCTAATAAAGTCAAATGTGAAACACTATCATATGTTTAGACCCCTAGAGCATGTAATTTAAGTCTGATGGTATTAAACCCTTTTCTTGCGAAAACCCTGCACACACATATTTAATTCTGACCACATGTGATATCGAGAACGCAGACTTAAAGGTCCCGCCAACCTGCTGATGTTCACACTATTTCACATCATATGATCAGAATTACATGACTTTTCTCCATGTGTCTTATTCAGTTCATTTGAAACACTGAGATAATCTACCTTGAAACATTCCACTTGCGGTTTGCTATTTTTAGTGTTTTACTACCAAAAGAATGTGAAAACATATTAGTCATACGTAATTGCATAATCAAAGGCAGTTTAAAATTGACATTCCTAACAATCTGCAGACTAACAGCGAGAGAACATGTTAACCATGTGTTACACCTACAGCAGACAACATTTCAGGACATATTCTGCTTTTTCTCAAAACTGGCGGGGGAATATCACCTGGGGACACTTTGGGCCCTATTTTAACGATCTAAGCGCATGGTCTAAAGCGCATGGCGCAGGTGCACTCAGGCCGTGTCCGAATCCATTTTTGCTAGTTAAACGACGAGAAAACAGTTGGCGACCCATGCGCATGGTCTAAACTGTTTTTCCACTGTTTGTTAGGTAAAATGTTTTCCAATTATTTAAATAATATTTGTGTCCCCAGTTGTATTCACTGCTTGGATGTGGATATGACACCTAAAAGAAGTGTTTGAATATGACTTCTCTGTTGTACGCAACACAACTTCACGTTAAAAAGGGGATGATGATTGATTATTTCACTGTGAGTCAGACGCTGTCTTTGAGTGTGTTTGATATCCTTCGGCGGCATGCTGGCTGAACAGTGTATGACACAACGGGGTGCTGCAAGAGCTTTCTTAAAGCATATCGACCTGTCTGTTCTCGCTGTGACTTGGTGCCATGTAGCAACTGGTCTGTGGGGAGCCACATGGGGTCGAGTGTAGCCGTCTTCCTACGGATCAAAATGCTAATCAGCCTAGCCAATATACCGGTCAACCACTAATGTATGTGTGTTAATAAAAACAAAATTAATATGCACAGTACACAGACATGTTTTATGTAAACACAAACTTGTATTCTGCATTCGATTAATCGAGAATAATCGTTTGACAGCCCTAATATTTATATATAATTTTAATCATATGTACACATTTATTTGTTTATATTTTTCTTAAATATATACACACATGTGCATGTGTTTATAAATAAAAAATGAATATGCACAGTGCAAAGACATATATTATGTAAACACAAACTTTTATTCTGGATGTGATTAATCGAGAATAATCATTTGACAGCCCTAATATTTATATATAATTTAAATCATATGTAAACATTTATTCATTTTTTTATTTTTCTTAAATATATAAATGAATGTGTATGTGTTTATGAATACAAAATGAATATGCACAGTGCAAATACATATATTATGTAAACACAAACTTTTATTCTGAATGCGATTAATCATGATTATTCGTTTAACAGCCCTAATTTTATGAGTTTGTAAAAAACGTATTGTCATTTATTTGGCAAATAACAAACTGAAACATCTTAATAGTGTTTATTCACGTTTTTATACCCATATTTGAGCCGGTACATTGAACTATTCACAAAAGTTCGAAATTAATCGTATAACATTTAACCATTAAAAATTATTTTTCGATTAAGGACTTCAAGTTAATATTATAACATTTTTTTATTTCGTTTTGCCAGTAAATTCATCGATGATTATATACAATTATATTTTAGCATAAGAAATACTGCGACTATAGGGCTGACACATCCTGGATTAACCATTACAGAAACGTAAAAAAAGATTCTGGCCATCATTAGAGCAAAAGTTTTGTTTATGACCAATATCTTTACCTGACTTCAACAGTTCATCCCTACGTACTTTTGTTTATCACTGTTAATCTCAAAGGGCTTGACTTGAACTTGTGGATAGTAAAGTTTGTGTCTAGACGTGGATGTGAAGTCCTATAGCCCACCCTGTGTCTCAATAAACTGAAGTTTCACGAGGAACGCCCAACGCAATTGCGTTCCTGAGGCTTTGACAGCCCCCGCTGATGAATCCATCTGGAGATCATATCTGTCAGAGGACAGCACAAATCTGTTACCCATTGCTCCTTTTGACCGAGCAATGAAACCAAAAACATCCAGCATTCACTGGAGAAATCAGCAGTAGCTGCAAGGGCACGGAGGAAATTAGCCGACAGACGTGAAGCGCAAGCTAAGGAGATGATTCAGGAGAAGGGACAGCTGCACATGCAGAGGACAGAAAACCAGATGTAGAGGATAAAAACCGAGAGGTTAGCATTAGAAGAAGATGGAGTGGGTGATATTAGAAGTTAGTGGATGAGGAGAGGCGCTACGAAGAAACAAATGATGAAAGCAGATGGGATATGGGTAGGGTAGTCACTGAAATTCATGTTGGAGGTCACTGATCAAGTCTTCAGAGCATTGTGACCAAAGATGGGAACCAAATCTTGCAAATAAATCTTGTGACCTTCATTCAAAGCTGTATCTTCAGCCTGTCGAAGCAACATAATTCAATGTTCTTCCTCTTCGCAAAGCATAACTTAAGCTCTTCCTGTCTTTCTAGTTCAAACATTTTCCTCTCGTGAAGTTGAAAGCTATCAGTTGTCCTCTTTGAGCGCAAGTATTATTCAAGCTCACTCTTGAGGTTCCGTTGGTAACCTCTGCAAGTCACGGCAAAGCCCCCAAAACCTTGGCATGGACTTTACTGTAATATCAACATCGGATACAAAGCTAAATGCTCACAGTTCTCACTTGATTGTGTCACACAAATAAACAACGTTTTACATCAATGGATGCTAATATACCACTCAGACCTCCTACTGTTGGTGTTTGAGTTTCAAGGCAATTATCCTGGCATGCATCATTGACAATTTATGGTTGAGCCTCTCATCTTCTCATAGCGATTGTTTGGGATTGTTTTGATTTGTAGTTTTGACCGTCTCGGACTCTTAGAGTCAAACTATCATGTTGTGTCTTATGTCTTCCACAAGATCCCTATCTTCAAACAAGTGGGAAGAAATCCCTGTGGAATAATTTACATTTTTTTTCTTGATATTTATTGGCCCCGTTTACAATTTCCAGTGACGTTTCCTTGACGTGCATCGATTTTTTCCTTTATGTTCCGTCTTGCATGCTTCAGGAATCGGGTTGCATACTTCATTTTCATAATTCACATCCGTGACAGCCGGGTTACGTTTTGGTCTGGAGCTCTCGCCGGTCTGCCTCGCTCCACAGTTGCCGTCTGAACGTAACAAAAATGTGCAGGTTATCGCCGTTGAGCCACACACCTGGATTAGGTCCAGTGAAATATTAATATTAATATTGGATTTTCAAAGCATCAGGCCTGTCGTATCAGGTGCCAGGCACAGATGTTGGACTTGGACAAAATGGCTCCCAGATGTGAGCGTGGTTGAATGCTAAGTATTCTCACGGACCGAAATACAGGAGAGGAAGAATTTTTTGTGAAGAGCCCCATCCTTTTTTAAGCTTCCAAGCCTGAAAAACTGAATGTTATTTTTGTGTGTGAATGAAACCCTGTTTGTCTCAATCTTGTACTTGTTTACATAAGTTTGTTGCAAGTATGAGTGAATTCCATATTGACCTGATTTGCAGTGTTATGACTTACGCTATGATTATTTAAATCCCTTTCGAAGAAAGTGTTTGGAAGAATGTGTCGTTTTCTGAATTCACAGGAAGACCTAAGTGATTGCTAAGCCTCGGTGAATAGCTTCCTGTTCTGTATCATTTAACGTCTTCAATGCTTCAATTGCCTTCAACATACCAAGATACAGCATTTACCGCAAACATTCCATGGATTTTATGAATAAAAGAAATGTGACTTTGTTTGCTTACGTTAAGCATGTCTCAGAAATTTATATGATGACCTATACTTTCCTGCATTATTTCTCTAAATGGATGTGGAGATTTAGGACTAAACCAGCTGTGCACAATAACAGATAATTACCGACCTTGGTGTTGTCTCACGGCAGAGTTTTCCACCAAATGTTTACAAGTAAAGGGATGTTTCCGGGCCCCGTGGACCTTCGAATGCAGTGGACAGC
This sequence comes from Triplophysa dalaica, assembly GCF_015846415.1. Lineage (NCBI taxonomy): Eukaryota > Metazoa > Chordata > Actinopteri > Cypriniformes > Nemacheilidae > Triplophysa > Triplophysa dalaica. Next base: position 10,287,967 of record NC_079564.1, on the reverse strand, counting down.
CAAGCAGCGGAGCTTAAACAGATGTTGCATGCTGCACTGTTGCAGGTTGCAGTCTCTTGTTCTTACACTTTGGCAGTAATAATTGGTCCAGTTTTATGAGAATGTCTTGTGTGTTTGAATTGTTTTAGCAAACCCATCGTATGATTTCTTGTTCAGACTTAATAAGGTATCATGTGCGTTTGGCTTAGCTACTCCAGTTTGCATTGGCAGCTCAAGGAATACTTCAAAGTCTCAAATAGCTTGTGCTGTTTTCCAGACGGCCTGTGCTTAATACAAGCTCATTGCATGAATTGTCCCCATAACGGTAATCTTTGTGAGGAATGGAGGCTTACGTATACCTTCAAAGCTTGCTGCAGTAGTTTTTACTGCCTGAAAACGAAAGGATGTTTGCCATTGTAATGGCCTATAGGGCTTTTGGGAAAAAAGGGATCAGTGTATCAGTTTGGCACAGAACGTTTGTCATTTCTTGAATCATGGTAGACATGAAGCAGTTTTTTTGCTCTACTTGGAAGCGGTATTAAGATTGACTGAGACTTAACAGGTGAGTATTTCTGGGACACAAACAGTTGGAAACCTTGAGTAACCTCAAAAAAGCCTGCATATTGTAACTGTGTTATCTTCATGTGGAATTCTGTAGTAGAGATATCTGGAAAAGGTAAGATTGACAAACTGATTGCCATCAGCGGCTAATGGGCACTTTGATTTGTATCACATTGAAGCAACCGCTGGTTTTCTCATCAGTTTTTCTAGTGTGTAGCTGGGAGGTTTCTTTCCACACGAAGAGTGATGGCTAACTGACAAAAGAATATGTTCTGTTTACTTTGTTTTGTAGTCAGTACATGTCAGGAATATAAACTAGATGATACCTCCATGGGTTGTTGGTTTATGGTTGGCGGTGTTTCTCTTGGATGGACTAGACTACAAGAATAAACAGAGGTTGAAGAAATGACTAGAGGCACTCTGTGGATGTCAGGAAAAGAGCTGGTGTAAATTAAATGTGAATTCCCAAGCCTCTTATTTTCCCATGGTCTACTTCCAAAGTTGTTCCACTGGGACGCTAAGCTCTAATTGTCTGTTGGATAAGTTAAGTGTTAAGCTTTTAATTCACACTGTAAGAAAAAAGTATAAACTCTTTTTTCTTTGTGCATTATTCACACTTTCTCTATTTGTATTTATTTAGTATGCATGGGGGGTCACAATATATCGGGCAATAACCATCATATAAAAAATCACGATTGTTTATATTGTGTTAATACTATAATTCAGGACCAGTTTAACTTATTGCCTTCAGAGCCACAATAGCTACAAACACGCTCTCTCTTCGCCCTCCCCAGAAAAAAAACAATAAACTAAATTAAAGATGGATTCGACTAAAAACGTTATTCAATTCTTTTACAAAACATTTAAGAAATGTATATTGTGATAATGTCCTTGACGTGAATTCTTCACACAGTGAATTCTGCACAGTTAAAATTTTAAAACATATTGGGTTTTCAAGTCATTTTAATTAAAATTTGGAAGATCTTAAAAAAAAATTGTATTTCGTATAACTTCTTTTTTAAGTTATGCAAAATACTTCTAGATTTTTTTTAGTTTAACATCATTTAAATGTTTTTAAAGGGGTCCTATTTTGCCTTTATTATGTTTTATTATAACGTCTTTATTATGTTTATGATGTGCTAAACAATAGGTCTTCATGTTTTGATTTTCAAAAAAATACATTTTACCTGTGTTTTAAACCGTCATCTCCATTCTCAGAAAACAGGCTGTTGAGTTCCTAGTTCTTTGAAGTCCCTCCTTCCAAAGTGCTCTGATTGGTCAAGCTGAGTCAGTCTTTTGTGATTGGTGTACCATTTAGAAGTGTGTTGGGTTGAGATGTCCCACCCATTTCTCTTTCCATGTTCCAGGTGGCAGGGTTTATATAAAATTTGTCCATCATGACGTAACTACTGCAGGGAAGTACATCATTGTGGTCCCAACGAGCTGTGCATTGTAGTTTTTAAAAAGTGAAATATTCCTTTTCTGTGAACTTTGAGGGTTGCAAGTTGGCAGATGTTGTTTATGCTTAAACAGCTATACTACTAACTCAATTATTTTAAAGATGTGAAATTCCATCAGACCTCCCCTTTAATAAGACAGCTTTTGAACGAAAGTTTTTACAGTGTGATATCGTAACAGCCTCGTATGCATCATATTGTACTGCATCAAATATTTTTCTTACTTCTTCGCATTGCACACAAGCTTTTCACCTACTTTTGCACTTGTGCATGGTAGAGTGACAATAAAAGTGTTTTCAATGAAACATTGCATATTCTCTGATTTAGCCGGCTGAGCATTAGATCCCGTCAGATGGAGCCATAAGCCGCGGCAGCAAGCTACGCACACCCCACCCGTTGTTCTCTTTTCATCCCTGTGACTCACCGAATACCAGTGGACTGTTTGCTTTATTTCGCCTGGGATTAAGCTCCCCAGGAGCCGACTGAATGAAAGGGAAGAGCGTGATTGTGGCGCATTTTTCACATGAACAGTGCAATGGGATCCACCCGGTGGTCATACTCAATTAAACTAAACAGCTGTTGAGCCCAATGGCTTGCAGTACGAGTTAATTGTACAAGTGGACATCTGGCCCACATTAGGAAATTAACTAAACTTTTAAGCAGCATTCAGAACTGTAAAAGAGAAAATATTCTTTTGCAAAAGAATGAAAATGAGGATTAGAGAGAATGCCTGATAGGAAAATCGGTGATGATAAAATACATATGGATGAAGCACTGTGACTTGTGAATTGTAGACTGAACCTTCACCCAAAAGCCCAAAATAACACCGCAACCTGTTTTGTACAACATCTTTTAGGACTTTGTCTAAATTTGGATAAGAATGTTTTGTTGATGTGCATTGCAATACAGCTTTTTAGATCGGTAATAACAAATGCCATATCATAGCCACACCCCTAACTCCGCCCTAAAGTATAGATTAGCCATATGGATTGCTATGAGATTGTGTTGGCCATCCAACCATAAGGCATGTATTTGCATTATTTTTTTACCGAAGAAGTAGAAGAAGAGCGGCCTGAATATGCTTCTGTGCAGAATGAAGTATTAGAGTATTAAAGATGAGTTGAAAAGAACTCTTGATATATTGTGATAGCTCTCTGATAGGCAATCATTTATGTCTTCTGTCTTGTGGGAGGACATTTATATGTCCAAATGGCCTCCAAACATCCTGCCATTCTATTAAGACGAGGAGGAAACTGTGAAACTGGAAGTAGTTTTTGCATGTCTACACAGTTCAATAAACGTCACTATATGTGTGCTGGCCGACAAGTGTGCTTGTGAGCATTTCAGTATGCCCCTTTTTAATGTGTCTCCAGCGGTTTGTGATGCTTTGCTCTCTTTCTGCTTTTGTCCTCAAGCTATCCCCCCAGCTTTCTCCCTACCGCATCTCCCAGAATGGGAGGCTCTTGTTTTAATGGTCCTTGATGATGGCGTGGATCAGCGCAGCTGTGCATGTCTGTATATGATGAGCTGCAGGTGGAGATATTCAACTCATGATCACCTTCCTGTCCTTCTCTTTCTGGCTGCGTCCGCAACTCAAGACAGCTGCCTCATTACTCGCTAAATCAATGACTAAATATTTATAAATATACTCCATTCAACCGCTCTATCATATTTTTCAGTCCTTGAAGCACAACACACACAGGACTGTACGATCTTAACATGGGTTTGCATGACATCGAGTCTACTATGATGCCATCACAGGTGTTTGTTGCTTTAAATCTCTTTCTGGCATTGTGCAAATCTTGCTGGTCATTTGTTTTCTCTTTCAGTCACTTTTCTCAAAACCAGGGGATGTGTGGGAAGACCTGATATCGAATTTGAGGGATGATGAAGCAGTGCTTATGAAGATGTAAAGGAAGGGACAGTCAAAAAAGGGGGGATGATTTATGGAGTGTCCTTCCTGTTACCTGCCCTTTGGGGCCACGGGGCCCCTCGAGGTGAGCAGGAGAGGAGATATGCGTGTCAGACACACATGATACAGACCCAGAGCAGCACCCCGAGGTTAATGAATCCTCGAGTGAGAATTCCACTCAGTCATAGACTCTGCTGCCAGACAATCATCTGAAATGTCTACGTTCATCTGCTTCTTCAAACCGACTGTAACAATGTATGGCCATCTAAAGGCTGCGGTGTGTGAAGCTGATATTTTCACTGTGAGGATACCATAAAGAAATTTACATGAAAAGGAAAACATAAATAATCCTTTAATGCACGGCTAGCCGGGGATTATCCCTTATATTAGACCATGTTTTATTAAAACATCAAGTTACAAAATGCTCAACATTTATTTAGCATACTTAGTTATTTTATAAAAGACTTGGCAATAAACTCTAACAACTTAACCATACTGACTATAAAATTTGATTGAAAATAAACAATTTGGTCTGTTAAAGTTTGACTTTTTTTGCTCATTTTGCACACAAAAACTTTTTGTCTTATTAAAATGGACAATTGATGCCTATTGCATGATAAAATAAATATTCAATTAATAGGATGTCTTCATCAATAAACAAACATGAACTAAAACAAGGTTATATAAAGATTAACAAATACTGTATATTTGACCCTAGATAAGTAGCATGGGTATATTTGAAGCAATCGAGAATGTGAAACGCTCTATGTTGCATGTGGCGCCGCCATCTTGGGAGGATCATACTCCTCTGCTATTATTGTTTTGATATCTACCGTTACCTGTTTTGTTTGATATATATGGAGAAATCGAAAGTAAAAGAACCAGGGGCTTTAAAGACTCTCCGTAATGCTATTGCAGTTTTTAACACAGCAAGACTGACCTATCACAGTTATATTTCCATTTCAAACAAGATACAACAAAACACTGCATTGAACACACTAGCAGTGATCCTCCCAAGATGGCGCAACTTTAAACACGGCATGACATTCTCACATTCTCTATAGCCAACAATACAAAATGATTTATTTTAAAGGTAAAAATCATTAGGATACTAAGTAAAGTTTATGTGTCATGAAGATATCTTGTAAAATTCCTATCATAATTATATTAAACTTGATTTATTTAGCGGATCCAAAATGGCGGGAGCAAAAATGGCTGGAAACATGCCCGCAAACTTCACTCACTGCTGTCTACTCTTTGGGAGTTATCCACTCAAGTTTGGTGTCTGTGTAAAGCTTAGAATTTCAGCTTTCGGGTTCATCTACTCTCCACAGCATCATTAGATCGGTAGGCCAATAGCAACGGCCAGCTACAGCACCTCTGATGGACAACTTTAAAGGCGATTTTCTTAATATTTTTCGATTTTGGACCCTCAGATTTTAGATTCTCAAATAGTTTTATCTTGGCCAAATATTGTCCTATCATAACAAACCATTCATCAATGGAAAGCTTAGTTATGATGTATAAATTATTTTCTATAGTACACCTCACTCCAATGCTCCAACTTTGTTGTTTATGTATCTGAGAAATCCTTGAAGTTGTTTTTATTTTGGAGTAAGATTGTAGCTATTGAAACACATAGTATGGCAATTTATTATGTGTGTTTTTAATACAAGAGCATCTGTGGTCATGGAAGTGAGTGGTTTGCTTATTCTAGGGAGCCGTCCCTGAACGACCTTCATTTGATGCTGCCCTGACATTACTTGTTGTTTTCACAATAGCTGCTCAAGTCACCTGGGAAACATTTGCATTTGTCAACAACACTCTTTGAAGCCTTTTTTAAGTGTTTTGAATGAAATTGGCAAATTTGTTGTCTCGTGTTTTGTTTCAGCGCGGTGTTGTCAAACTTTTCGCTTGGTTGTCATGGATTTGACTCTTAAAGCTAGCACTTTTGCAAAAACGAAACACTGCATGTGTGTAAGATCAAAGAGTTTGTTTTGCCAGCTGGTCTGTAGTTATGTCTATCTGTGGAGGCTGGTATAAAATAACCATCTGACATTTCATCTATTTTTAGAAAGTTTGTTGCTCATATGTGTTGTTTACAATTATGAATAGAAACAGAAAGACTCTGATGTGGTTAATTGAAGTTGTGTGTTTTGTGTTTACAGTTGTGTTCTTTGATTTCAAAGTTGTAAGTGGCTGCTGTAATGTGGTGCAGGTGTAATCTGTTATTCTGTCTATAGAGGTCCTCTTAGCTCTGAATACCAGTTATGGCAGAATCATCAGAGATTTCAGGCATTTATTTATTTAGATAGTTTCATATACAGTGTCCTTTTTGTGATGTTCCGCAGCCCTTTGAAGACACTACCACTACCACGGCATTCTCCTGAATGAGTAATTTTGGCCATTTTTAAGCAAACTTTTTGAAAACAAAAGGTTTGTGTAAATGAAAAAATGAAAATTATAGTAATACAGTGTAATGCTAATCATACAAAGCAAATAAAAAGTCTGAGAATATTTTGACCCTCCTCCGGCTTTCTCTAGAGAATGGGCTGAACTGGCACACTCTTTGATTCCTCATCCATTCACAATTAAGCACAAGTGTGCCGGTATCCCATCCGCATTCTTCAAATTTCACGGCAATATTGATTTTTCCCACAGGGAGGAAGGATTCCTGTCGCCCATGGGAGTGAGATTTCCCGTCATGTTTTTTCGTGCCTTTCTGATTATTCTGGGGTATGATGATGATGGGCAGTGAGCTGAAACACAGTTCAGCCTGTTGCTCTCCGGCCAGCTCTTTAAAACTGCTCTTAGTGTGGTTATTATTTGCCAATTTTTCTTATCAAACTCAATGAGCTTGCAATGATGCATTTTGACCCACAACACAGAACTTTTTGAGATTCCAAAACCATGAGTTTGTGGTTTAAACAGTGATACAACGATATACAGATTCTTGTCTTTGGATAACACGTATAGATGATGCATTTGATGATATATTTTCTGATATTGGCATTAATGTACACCAGATAAACATCATGTTGGAAGATGAGTCTATTCAAGTTTTAATACATTAGTTTTTGTCTTGTTTTTAAAAATAGTTTATTGTAGACTTCTTGATACACCAAATTCTATTATTGGCTTATTGCAGATGTTTGAGTTAACATCTGTGATTCAATAAGGGATACGTTTTGATTATCGTTCTGGTTTAGTTCTGTCCTGCGGTGTGTGAAGAAGTTTAAGTACAGAATAAAAGCTACTTTTTAACTGTTGAGGGCTCAGCATACTACATTCGAAAATCGAAAAACGACCCCCTGTGACCTGATTTTTATCAAAATCTGGTCCAAACGACAATTCGTTTCACTAGTTCGCTGCAGCAAACCAAACCGAACTCTCCGGGAAAGTTCATGTTGGCCGGTAAACACCCTCAAGCCACCATTGGTCCATTGGTCCATGGCCATGATGTAATAGGTGAGTGTGTTATGTAGCACCAGCCAGTATGTGGGAAATAACAAGTCATTTTATTTAGCTGAGGTAAAGTCAGATAAGACGATAACATTTGAGCAGCATGAATGCTTTTGAATGACGCGTTGCAGAGGGTATTTGCATACGTTATGTAAACCCTGGCTCCGGAAACAAAGGGGTGTTCGATTGTTCGAAAACACTATGCCGTCTCTCAACATTTTCGAGCTTTGTTTTACCCAAAACGCAGAACAAATGCGCAATTGGCCTGGACTATGCCAAGCCCTTTAAACCTGCCATCCAAAACTATTTCCTCTCTATTGCCACGTAAAACTGCAAAAAGTGCAATGACATTTCCCTTAAAGTCACACACAGCTCCACTTATAAAGTTTAAGAAACCCTGGTCTCTTTTGGGTTGCCAGATAATCTGAAAACTGTAGGATTTTTACACTTTAAGAAAAGTGTATTTAATCTTATTAGCCATTGATGATGTCATCATTTTGTTACTGAAAATAGTGTTGTTGAGTCACATATGTCAAGAACAGATTTTCTAACATTTATAAACGGATTTCATAAACTTTATAAGCTGAGAACATAACTTCACTGTTAACAATAAAAGAGAATTGACAATGCTGGTTCTGAGTTTGGATAAAATAAATCACAGAGTCGCTATCAGAACACAAGTATTTTTAAACGTTCTCTTGATTTATGTACGGCTGATGTTTTTTTTCCTCCTCGTTTCTGCACTTCATCATGCTTCCCCTGTCCCAAATGTATGTGGTCTGACGGATGAATCTTACACGAGCTCCAAGCACTTTAAAAGCGTGTCATGTGTTCCAGCCGTCTCCCATGGGAACATGGCAGAAAAGTTACGAGTGGCGTTCTTCTCTCGCTGAGAATGTCAGTGTCTCTTCAATTAGCACAACATCCAAAATGATCATCCAAAAATCACCGAAGAGCAATGTTTTCTACTTCTGTTAGGATTTCTTCAGGTTGTTTTTTCGTGGGCCACACCAAGGCAAAATAGACATATCAAGCCATTTTTCTGCTTATTCTGACAGAGAATATATAGATCTGCTCTTGGTATAGTTGATACATGATCTGCGGATATGTTCCCAACTCTTGTTGCTTTTGTGCGGGATGCATCAGACAAATTGTAGGCAGTCCATAGGCATCCGTTCACAAATGTGTGAAGTGGGAAGCATCAGAGATCCCTTAAAGTTACCGACCGGTAAAGACGCTTCAAATACAGAAATTAACTACAAGTGTACTACCTGTGCTACAAGTCCCGTTTTTTGTCTTTCTCTGACACTTTAAAACACACACTGCTGACATGCTTGCTACATTTATAAAATGTGCGCGTCTCTCTCTGTGCGCTGGATGCTGCTAGATCAGATCATCAGAAACGTCATTGTTCAAAACATTCCTCTCATTTAAACATGATAATTTTGCTATTTTCGGCCGAATAATTGTGGTTGCCGAACAATTGGTGCATCCCTAATATAATCTATTGCCAGAGGACCTTTTCCACAAAAAGACAAATAGTTTATAGTATATATTTCAGTCTGGCAGTAGCAAAGTTTAAGGTCGTCCAGGACTCACTTGTAAGTTATTTTCAACTGCTGGCTTGACGTATTTGTTGATCATCTCTCTGTTTTTTATTAGCATCTTTGTAAATAACTGTTGCATTTTTAAGGTGCCGTGTCAAATAAAAAATTTGACTTGAAATTGTGAATAGAGGACACTGTGTTCTTGGCCAGTTTTTTGTGCTTGGTTTATCTCTTTCAAAATGCACGCTCATGCTTTCGTACATCTGATCGTCTAACTGTTTTCAGCTCTGTCAGCAGCAGCTCTACACATGCAGAAGCTTAATTGATGCCACAAATGGGAAACTGACACTTTGGGCAAGTAATCCAGACTTCACGTATACCGGCCCCAGGTCAGCTATTTTTTGAGAACTGTACGGTACAATGATCACCAAACTGATGGCAGGTTACTTTAAATGACAATTCAAATGGTTGTTTACTTAAAATGGACTCCCAGACATCGAAAACGTTCACGCTCTGATTATCAGATTGAGTTTGTGATGCTTTGATAGTCGAACGCCTTGCTTTGAAGCTTTGTCTTGTACAAGAAGTCACATGATCCGAGTTGATCAACAGCCATTGTGTTAGGAACCTTGTGTTGTCAGGAATCACAAACCTGTGTAAACCATGTTCTGTGCCACTTTTTAAACTAAATAAGAGACGTGCCACTTCCTTTCTGTTGCCTCCCTTTTTACGACACACTGTTTAAAGGGATAGTTCATCAAAAAATTATAATTCTGTTTTTTTTCATACTACAGTTGCGGATGATGTCCCAGAACTGAAAATTGCTAACATTCTTCCACAAATCTTTCTCTTTGTTCATTGAAACAAAGAAATGTATACAGATTTGAAACAACATGAGGGTGAATAAATGACGACAGGTTTTTCATATTTGGAAGAACTATCCCTTTAGAAGTGTCTCAATGTTGCCCAATGTAAAATGTGTAATCTGTTTAAAAAGTCGTTTATTACTGTAGTATGTTGACTAACTGAGAAGAATAAAGGACGATAATCACATGCGCTTATCGCCAGCGTTTTTCGAGACGTTTTTCGACGTTCATACCCAAGCTATTTTCACTGCTGATGTTTACTCACTGACATAGATGGCGGTTTATTAAAAACAGAAATACCCCGGTACACAAGATGGTACTGTGCAACTTTATGCTTCTTACACTCGCTTGTCACACAGAAGAAGGTTTCATCTTGCTTACGTCCTCTTCGTCATTGGTATCAATATGTGCTCGGCAAGACCATTTTGTGCTAGAGCGCCACCAAGTCGTGTTTTACTGTAACTTCAGCAGCTCCAGGCATGTGAACAAAAAGGTCAATCTCATTGGTCGGCCAGTTTTTAAGGGCAATTTAAAAAAAAAATGACGCTTTTACGCCTGCCGTTTTGCGCTTCGGTATGCACACTCACATTGGCAGCCTTTATTTAGTCAAGGGGTGTTAAACATCAGCGATAAATGCACACGATTATAGTCCTGGTGTGTAGAAGCCTTAAACATCATGACTGACACTAACAAAACATAGTAGCATGAGTTTAATGTGTGATGTCAGCTGTTTGTTGACCAATGGCTGACAAGCCATTGTCCCACAGAAACTACTTGACCTTTAATTGCAGATGTAACTGTTTGTTTCCATAATGTAGAAAGCTTTGGTTGGGCTGTGTAGCAGATGTGAGTATTGGATCGTGCTTTCATGTCAGTTGCTTTTGGATTACTGAAACCTCAGTCAGTATCCTGTCATCTCCAAACACATCATTAATTAATAGCTCTTCTAAGAGATGTACTCTTCCAGTGTGAAGTTCTGAGAAATAAGACACACCCTAATGCCAAAAAAAATTCTTAAGACAACAGTTGATTCATTGTAGTACAATGTACCAGATGTCAGATTTGCAAAAGAACAATATTCACGTGAAAGCAGTAAATATCTCATATTACTTACAAAAGTCATGGTGTCTAGACCTTTTCTGAAATGCACTTACACCTACTCAACCTGTCATGTGTGAGATCTACACCCTCGGCCCGAGGTCTGTTTAGTTTATATAAGCTGCATGTTGTACTGCCACACATTTGAATCATCTCGATTTAGGATATAAATAGACTTCAAATTATGACCGATGATGATCAATTTTTACTGTGAATTGACTCTATAGAGTTTTCTAAAAGACACAGACTCTGTAAACGGTCATGGCAGCATTACAGTATGACGTGTAAATGCTTCTCTGCAGATTGCAAATACAAACTACGAAATATCATATAAACCTGAAAGTCTTTTAGTCACCTGACTCATGCATGAAAACACATAATTCAAGCACGCAAAGAATGGACTTGTGCTCCTGTGTAGATTGGTCTTGAAAGGCAATCTTGGAAGGACGATTTCGTATGGACATGCAATGGACTTGAAGCGGGTTCGGTATATGCAATTCTGAATGCAAAGGATCCTCGATATTAAGAACATATTTAGGTACTTGCATTCTCTGTATGTGTGTTCTTGAGTATTGGAATTAGACTTTGACGGTTGATGATGACGTCTACTTCTTTGGCATCGAGAAGCATCTATTTAAAGATTGTGACATTGTCTTTCAGCCACCACATGGATTAAAAACGAACCTGCATACATACATACGTATAAATATATATAAGACAAAAAGACAAACTTGTACAAAGACCTGTGAAGTAAACCTAATAATCTGATTGTTGCAATATTTGTCTACAGTAGATAGATTGAAATTGTACAATATTATTTGGTTTAGTGGTTAAGGTGTGTGTTTAAGATGTGTATGTGGAACAACGGCGTATCATGCCTACACACATCAAGTGACTCATCATGCACGCCTCCCTATGATGAATGACTTTATTGTTTGCTATAGTTGCTCTGGATTAAAGTGTTAAATGCTTTAATCTAAATGCTTATCATTCATGCTTTATTTATGAAGCACATCTCTGACCTCCTCACTGGCATTCTGTTTCTGTCACTGCGCAGCACCAATATACATCAATTTGTTTCTATTTATATATCAGGGAAGGGTAATATTAAATTTGAAGTGAAAATATAATTTTGATACTTAAATGTATATGATTACGTGATGACTGTTTATACAATAAGCAACTTGCCTTTCTATGATGGGGATGGTCAGCGAGGAGAATGGGTGCACTAAATTACTCTGTCATATTTATTGTTTGGGATGTGGGAGGTCACCTAATATAATGTTGCCATGGCCCTTGCATGTACTGTAACAGATTACACACTCTGTAGGTCAAAATAACCAGAGTAGATGTCATTATTGCACATTCATTGAGCTTTGGCCAGTCAGGAAAGCTGCAGGAAAACTCTGCATTCCATGTATCTGGGTCATGCTTCTGTCCTTAGCTCACCTCCACCCTTTGCTGTGCATTTGCATTCTGCCCGTCTCTCAAACACACTTTCACACACTTTTCAAATGTATGCAAGTGTAGGCGAGCGTCTGAGGTGCTGGGTTTACTGGTGAAACGTTTCCATCGCTGCTTCATCTAAAGCTGACAAACCAGTTCTCTAAAATGGACACTGCAAGTGTAATGTCCTATATCGTTATTGCAAATGAAACGTAGTCGTAGTGTGACCCCATCATCGGCGCAGGAAAGAGAATTTAATCTGACATCAAGATCAAAACTTCAAACATCACCTGTTGCATATGGCTTTGTTCACAGAGGTATCAGTATCACAACCCTTAGGTGTCCTCAGTTAAAGGGTGGCAAGACTTCTTGTCTAGGCCGACGTTACACAATATGTCTCAGGTGATTATAATCTGTGTGAAGTAATTTTGTTTGAATATTACATTTTCAATTGGGTTCGTCTGTTCTTTGTTTGAAGCGGCATATCATAGCTTATAACACAATGTATTTCGAAATGCAAGATTTGTGTCATGACAGAAAACCGACAGAAGGAGGTGGTTTATGTGGTTATGAATGAATAATTGTGAGGGGGAAAACAGGCAGTTATAAGATTAAGCAATGCTTTGTCTACAATATTGTATTATAAACAGTTTTGTGCAAAACTCCTAAACACTACTTCTCCAAAAAAGATATTGCATTATTTTTTTAAAACATTTTCGCCACTTTACACCAAATATTTTCCAGGTTAGTTGTCATTATAAGTAGGCATCTTGTATATGTTTTAAGTGCTTCAAAAAAATTGACAAATATAATGTTTGTGGAATAAGAACAATCATGCACATTGTAATTTTCCATAATAAACCCATGTAAGGTAAACGTAGTTAACGGTTATTTTATCATTATGCTTCCTGAAAAATGAAGGGAAGGTTCACTCAAAAATTAAAACTGTCATGTAACTTTATTCCCACTCATATCATTCAAAACCTGTACGTGACTCTTTCTTCTATGCAACACAAAAGAAGATATTTGAAGAAATTTGAAGAAATTTTTGTGTTCAAACAATGGAAGTCAATGGGATTCAATGTTGTTTGGTTATCAACATTCTTCAAAATATCATCTTTTGTGTTCTCTAAAAGAAAGAAAGTCAGGTTTGACATGACATAAGGATGATTAAATAATACAATTATTTTTAAGTGCACTATGCCTTTACCATATTTTCCAATTGGCACATAAGAACTTAATGGAACAGTCCACCTTAAAAGAAAAATTCTGTCATCAATTACCAACACTCAGGTTGTTCCAAACCTGTTTACATTTCTTTGTTATGCTGAATGAAAAGGTAGATATTTGGAAGAATGTCACTAACCAAACACATCATATCTCCCGTACATTGCCTTAGTCGAGAAAATAAATCATATGGGAGTCAACAGGGGATGAGATCTGTTTGGTTACAGAAATTCTTGCAAATACCTCCCTTTATGTTCAGCAGAACAAGGTTTGGAATTATAAGAGGGTAAGTAAATTATAACAGAATTAGAATTTTTGGGTGAACCATACCTTTAAAAAACATGTGTAACCAAGTAATTCATGATGATGCAACCCCTAGCCCTCATTTACCCCTTCTTGTAAACTAGAAAATGAATACTTTATTACTTTACAAAAATAGAGCAAAAGGAAAAGTGTTGGCCTGAAGAGAGATTCTGTCTTACTTTATGCATTTACCCATGTGGATACCTGTAGCTTTCTCTAGGAACACACAGAAAATTTATACGTCACTCAAAGTTGTTTAGATAAAAGCGTCTGCCAAAATGTGTAAATCCAAATTGATGATTTCTTCTCTTTTGCAAGACTTAATGACAAGAGGCTGTTCAGACATGATGAGGGTTGCCTTGGGGCAGCTGTCACTTCAACACTTGAAGGTAAATGTCAGCAATAGCTTCAGATTGTAATTTACATTAAATCTATACGATATTTAAGCATGAGTCAATACAGATGTTGTAGTTTCTTCCACAAGATATTGCTTATAATGAACGATATGCGTGGTGGTTTGGGAAACATTCACAACCATTAAATAAAGTTACGAAAATGTAACATGTTAAAGTTATTAATTTAAGCCTTGATCGTCACCTCCAACACTCTGCAATAAATCTTCTTTGCTTTGAGTATTATACACTCGGAGCATACTTTACTCCTGGGTCAAATTATAAAGTTCACTATATTAAACTTTGTACTGTCTCGTAATGTCAGCATAAATAATATTCATTCCTTCTTAATGAGACACAACGGCTTCTCTCCATTAAATAAGAACTGACACGGTCTCCTACCTTTTTTAAACTTCTCTCCTGACTCAGTCCAATAACTTCTCTTTGCTTGTTTTTTTCCAATATCTGGCTGTTCTTGAATCCACAAAAGAATTTCAAGTGTCAACACACACCAAAGTTCATATTCAAGACTGGGACTAGGAGTTTAGGATTATAATAAACAAAACTAAACATTGTTTTGGGCAATATCCTTTATATTTGAATCATTTCAGTGTGGCCTTTAGAATAAAGTCTGTGCATTTTCCACGGTTGGCCATGTCTGAGTTTAATGGGTGGGACAGAGCACTTTGCTTGATTTTGCCAGGTACAACATGGTCCTGGATCATCATTCTTGTTGGTTTTGGAACAAAATTTCAATAAGCCGTTTTAGAGTTACAGTTAAGGTCGACCTTGGAGTTAATGCTAGATTTCAGGGTTAAATCTACAGCTACACTAAAGCTCAAAGTTCAGCCCAAAAACTACAACCTTGACTTAACTAGACTTCAGGGTTAGGCTTACATTTTGGCTAAACTTCAGTGTTAGACGTAAATAAAGTCTTTAGTCTTTAGAGTAAGAATACATTAAGTCTAGACTACATTCACATTACGTTACATTTATGCATTTGGCAGATGTTTTATCCAAAGCGACTTACATTGTATTATCCTATACATTTTGTTTCTAAGTATCTGCAATCCCCTGGGATCGAACCCACACAACATTGGAGTTGTTAACGCCATGCTCTTACCACTGAGCTGCAGGAAAGTAAAACTGGACTTGATTAGATCTTATGCTTAAATTTTTATGCAGTTTAACCTAGACCTCAGGGTTAGACCTTCATTAAGACTTGAATTTAAGGTTAGACTTAAGGTTAAACCATAGACCTACATTGATATTGGACTTAAGGGTTAGGCTTAATGCTAGACTTTATGGATGGACTTACTTTTAGGCTTTACTTTAGTTTTAGACTTATGCTTAGACTTGAATTTAGGGTTAAAATTAAAGCTAGGATTTGATGTTAAAATGAATATCATGGCTATGTTTCGGAATGGGAATGATTTTCTTGTACCAACAAAAGATGCTGATATAGGAACAGGTCCTACTTGGCAGGATGAAGGTCACCTGTGCAGAGAGGAGAATCTCAGCACCTAATTGGACATTTGAATGAAACCCGTTCTGAAGTAATTACAGGATCCACAAATTGTCACCTACTGATAAAGTGGACTGTCCACTATTTTCTGTCTCAGTTTGTTCTTTCATACACGGATTCACACAGACACGAATACTTTTTAGAGTTTTACAGAAACACTTGGCTCCTTGTCAATGCTACTAACACACCTCTCGTCTGCATTATAGATTACATTGGACTGCCACACTTACTGTAAGTCAAAGAGATCTGATGCTGTCTGGTACTTGATATGGGAGTGTGCTCGAATGTTTCTGTCTAAAGCTGCTTACAGACTACTGAAGTTCTGACTGAGAGTTTTATTGATGTGAATGCATAGTATAGTGTTTGTTTTGAGGGTGTTGAAAGTGAGGTCAGGTCAAAATCATGTTAAAACTACAAAAACACAGCTGAACCCGCCTCACTGATGTCTTAATAGGTCAACACATGCTTGCATCGTAGCATGTTGTTTTAAGTGTTTAACTTTAGGTCACATGACAGAGCTGTACTTCTGCACTTCGTCTCCATTAATGAGTTTGCAGTTTTTTTACATAACGTAAACTTTAGTGCCTAGGCACCCTGGTTGTCTGTTCTGTTGCAGATTTTAATGATTAAAACATAAAAAGGAGCAAACCACACATTTTAATTTCCGCTTTGGCTGCCATGTGGGCATCAATAAGGAGGACCAAAAAATGATCTTCCAGTCTGTTTCACCATCACCCTTGCATTCGTTGTTGCTACAGCACCACTTTTTTCTTTTCTCAATCCTTCAGTTCTCGTCTCTATCTCAGTTTGACTTTTATCACACTCTCCCATCCCAGGCTGCCTTATTCTTTGCCAACCACATGGTTGAATAGAAGCCCACCTGTGTAAACACAGATCCTGGTAGATCCTGCCTGTGCTATGGCCTCTTGGACACATTCAGCCATTTTTGTTTTCTTGGGCACGTTGACTTGAGGAAGTGCAGATTGAAGCCATTCCCACGTGCAACTTTTGTTTTATTCAATTTCATCTCTCAGATTTACCTTCTGAGCTGGTTTTTTGTCAGGTCTTTGTCATCTTTTCCAATGAATGTTGACATTCATTGGGATTGAGTCTAATTGATGTCCAACACCTTTTTTCCAGTGTGTATTGTTGCATTAAAATCGCTTTATGGTAGAGCCAGTTTGGCTCAAAACATACGTTTCGTCACACATGTCAGCATTGAATGACAGATTCCTTCATGAATTCATATTTCTGAAATTTGCATATGGTGAGAGGCTCAGTTCTTTTAATACCTGTGATGTTGGACGTATCTGCAATACACAGGTCCAAAAGTAAGAGGAACATGCCTTTAATCATATGAATGGCTAATAAATCTTAGACGGCTTAACTAATCGTTGATTAGTTTCAGCCTGGCTTATCCTAACTGAAGATGGACGATCTTGAAGTATGTAACAGTATCAAATTATGTTTTGACAGTCATTTATCCAGACCTCGTTTAACACATCTAAACCAGACCGTTTCCATCAGCGTGATGCTGTTACACCAATAGCTCTGCATACAGCTGTCTCGGAGTCCTCTTAAGTAAAGACCGAGCATCGTGCCAAGACAAACATCCACTTGCTGGCTCAGACAAAATCATCCCGGTTTCTCCTTTGGCGGTGAGAGGTGAGAAGCTGTGTAGCATTTGATCAGGGCTGAGGTTGGAGATCTTAAAAGTTCCCCAGTCCCGTATGAGCCCAGCTGGGGTCAACACAGGATGCTTTGAGACTTTTGGACCGTCGTTGGTTTTAAAACGGAAGGCCCTGGAGCGTGTGGTGAAGTGGAGGTTTATAAAGTATAACCTAACCTCAGGCATCTCTTGGGGACTCGACTCTAATAGAACCTCACAATCCCTTTGGAGATAATGGGAGGTATCAGTTGCTGTTTTGGGAAGATTAAGGATGCCTGTCCTAAAAACTTCACTCGAGGGTTTATAGGGTTTAATTTTGACATCTTTTTTATTTATTAGGAACAATTTGTATTTAGTGAAGACGCATCCAAATTTTGAATAGAAGTTTCCGCTGGGCAGATATTTAAGGCCGGTTCAGAGGATTGGCACCCTGGCAAATTTGAATGTTTGTTTTAAGCATCCAAGTATGTTTTTTTCAGACCATAAAGAATCCCTGACATGACTTGACTCTTCAAAATAAAAGTTCTTGAAGGGTTCTTCAAAGCAATGCCTTTGAGAATATAGAGGTTGTCTGTGATCTTAATCCCGTGCGAATCGTCAAGCCCTGTAATTTGTAAAGTAAATATTCCACTTGAAAATTACTTATCATATTTTAACGTACACCGAGGTCCTGGGACTGGGATTAGTCCCGTGCGAATTGGCATCTCTGTTATTTCGTATGCTTATGTATAATTTTTCAAGGTCTTATCCACCGTTTGCGAAAAATGGAGGCTGTGTTAAAGTTTTTTTATATTATTTTGTGTGCTGGGTCATATCCATACCTGCCAACACTGTCGTTTTTGCCAGGAGTCTCTCGTTTTGCTATTTATCATGGAAACTCGTAACATTTGAGACCCGCGATCGCGGTGATCTTCTGTCCGGTTTGTGATCGTGGGTCTCAAATGCTGACAGTTACGGTCATATATCAATATACACCATACAACTCTAGGCCATACAACAATACGCAAAGACTTCCATCATATCCGGGAAGTAAATTTTTAGCAAAATCACAGGCTTCACTTTTCCCGTGCGAATGCGCCCACATGAAATACAGATGTGGGAAGGTAATTTCTAAATTACACAAGGTCCCCATATAATCCTAATCTCGTACGAAAAGGGCTTTTGTCTAAAAAAATCGAAGATAAATATTACAGATTTTGTGCAAGCTTCTGCTGTACGAGCGTTCATATTTGTGGTAGCCAGATGAAAGGATTTCAGATCGGATAAAGGGTTTTAAATGTATACGTTTCTGACAGTGGGTGACTTAATTTCTGCGGTCTGACAACCATACGCCAATGCTCTCACTCTGGCAGCACCATTGAGGATTTTGAGTTAATAAACAACAGTTTAGCGATCTCCAGCCGGTCTGTATTCTCTCATGAGCTGCTCAAGCCGCGTTGAGTGATCTCCACTACATTGTTTGTTTGCGATTGTGGTTGCTGAATAAGACATCCCACTTCGTGAAAACTATGAATCCATGCGCAAATACGTTCTGAGGGTTCTCCTGAATGGTCAGTCGTATTGTTTCCGGGGGAATCTGGAAGACGCTAGTAATTTGGAGAAAACTTAAGGCAGAGGTTGGATATCTATGAATAGGCCTATGCACTTTTCAAACCTCTATGGAGATACTTTTTAGATGAATATAGATTAAGTTTAAAAAACTATGCACATGATTTGACATTCTATTTGTGCTTACTGGTAAAAGAGATAGTTATAAAGAAATATAAAAACAAATTTCTCAAACGACAACAATATATATACAAAAAATATATACATATCATTGTAACCATTATACAGCATGATCTGAAGTTTGTATTGACTAAAACAAGACGAAAATAAATAAACTGGATCTTGCGGGTAGAAAAGAAAAGAGTAGATGTTTTAAAATTTAGTTTTTTCCTCAACCAGATTGTTATTTCCATACACTTACTCACTGAAAGGGATTAGAAATGATAGGCAGGCTTTTTAAAGAACAAAAAAATATGTATTTAAAATATAAATGAAATATCTTTTTGTACAGGGTGGGGCAATTGCCGCGTAGTGGGGTATCTTTGAGGGTTCCCTTCTCTTCACAAAGATTGAATTTTACGATTAAAATTTAATTATTTTCTTTTCAGTCTGATGTTGTTTTATGCAAGGCTTACATTTTAATGTATCTTTGTTTTGAGTGCATAAATAAAGAAATGAATAAAAATGACCCAATATCCTCCCGTTTGTCGTGCCTCACCTGTCATGTCTCATTTCCCCACCATGGCGGCACGCCCCACACGTTGAGAAACGCCGGCTTATTATATTGATCCAGATACTGATATACTCTTTTTTTTTTTCAAATTAGTCATGCAATTTGTGTGTCGTTCTTGACTATCGTAACTCCCACCTACACAGATTAAAACATCACCTAAATTCAAATGCACTCGCACTGTTCTCTTCTTTCTACCACACATGCTACTAATACCCATTGCATGTGCCGTCAAAGCTGAGGAAATGAGCTAAAATCAAACGTGGAGATGAACAAGCTTGCAGGCCTGGAAAATTTCCCATTCACTTTCATCCAAAGCAGTGCGGTGAACACTTCCTCATGACCCGAGCTTAGCCGTGTGTGTCAGGCTTCCAGCCTGGAGATAAGCCATCGTCATTAGAGAGCGTATAGATGCAATCAGAGCCGCACACAGACCTTCGAATGAGGATCACCGCTGGAGGTGACTGCTTCTAATTTACCTTCCTCCAGACTGGGAGAGTGATGTCTATCAAACGAGACAAAGTTGTTGTGTCCTTTTTGTTTTGTTTGGCACACAAATTAGATCCAAATGTTGTGTGCCCTAGTTGCGGTGTCCTGCAGAAAGCTCAGTTTTTGGTATGTCTCTACAACTTCAAAATCTTTGTTCTATACGACTCTATTGAATGCTGACAAGCTGCCTTATGTATTTTTTATCATATAGATCTTTAGGACTCCCAGGACTTCATATGTTAATCCTTTCATATAAGATGCTTTTATATAAAAAGATATGTGAAAGTTGGTTTGACATTTGTGTGGAACTGAAAGATGAAAGCGAGATAAAAATAGGGCTAACCTTGGAAAGACTGAGTCTGTTGGGTTTATGGTAGTCCAAGCCACAAAAACAAAATGTTCTCATCACCACGTTACTGTCTTCTAATCAAGGCCAGTGACTACAAAAAAACATGATGCATAAGCAACTGACTTTCAACATAAAAGAGCGTTTGATGCCGGTACTGGACATTTTGGCTCATGATAAAGTCCAAACTGGACCCATGCAGTTGATGCCCAAACCCCAAATGCACCTGGTGGGTCGAATCCAGAAAGCTTTGAACAGATGCATTCATGACACATTGTATTCATACGGTTGCAATTAAATGTAACAGGAGCTTAAGTGAGCCATCTGTAAGAAATATAATGAGGCTGGTTTAGACAAACATTTGGATCACATTCCAACTTGGATTACGGTGCAATCACAGTTGTAAACTATTGTAAATGTGATTCATTGTATTCATTAGAGTGACACAGGAAGGTGCAATGGGCGTGAAGGGGGTATCTTTGAGGGTGCCCTTCTCTTTCCATAAATATGAAGTTTTTAGCTGTAGTCTATTATATCTATAAAAATGTTATCGGTAGACTGTTTTAGAAAGTTAGTTTACGAGACTGGAAAAATCATTGAACCTGATAATATATTAGGGATGAACGATACACAATACTGTGTTCACGGTTGAGATTGTATCACGATATCAGAAAAAAGACAAAAAGTTAAACTAATATTCAGACAACAATTTACTTCCAAAACATTTTTCAATAAACATTACTTTTTTAAAAGCATTAACCATTTTCAAGGTTTAATCCAACCTTTGGTATGTACTTTGAGTAGGTGTGTTCATAAAAATGGGAATTTTTAACATAACAAGTTTAACATTTTTAACAAGTTAAAAATTAAGAATGAAGTTAAAAGCTAAACTGTAAACAAAGAACCCAATTGCACAAAATAATAAAAAATACTTTATATTTGTGCTGTAGAATCGATTAATCTCGATTCCAAATTATATGTTTGAGTTTATATAATACGTGCATATTGTGCATTTATATGTATTTAAATATATAAATACACAAGCATAAATGTATATTTGGGAAATATGTGTAACATTTGTATATTTAAGTATAAATGTATGTTAATTTAATGTAAATATATAAACACACTCACATATATTATATCAGAATCAGGATGGCTTTATTGCCAAGCGTGCTTGCACACAAGGAATTTTCTTTGGTGTTGGAAGCTTCTAGAAGCTTTTAGTACATAAATTCAATAAAATGACAAGACCCCTATATGAACTCAAACATTTATTTTGGAATCGCATATTCGCGATTTGCCGCTCAACCAATATAAATAAATAAATGTCATATCGTAAAACAAACAACATAGCTGTAAGATACCTTACATTTTTGTACCCTTATATATCTATACATCTATCAAAAGATCGATCAATTTGCACATGATCCTGCACTATTGTTTTTTGCACATAAGTTAATACTGTACATTTGCATTTATAGATATCATATACACTGTCTTTGTTTAGTTTTATTATTATGTTTCAGCACTGTTCTTATTATGTTTCTTACATTGTATGTATGTATGTGTATGTTTGTGAGTATAGTTTGTGTATGTGTGCGTATAGCTTTGCACTCTCTTGGCATTTATTGTGAACAGCAAAGTAAGAATTTTTATTGCTTAGGGAAACTTGTTTCCTCACTGGGCATATGACAATAAACACTTTTAATCCTTTGAATCCTTGAAACAACTTCAGGCATAGGTGACAGGTAAAAGTTTTTTTAAGTTATCTAAAGCTTTGTGTTTTTATTTCATTGCCTGTTATTTAGTTTAACTCCGTTATTAACCAGAACCTGAAACTAGTGTAATCAGTTTGATATTGAAAGGATAAAAGCATCTGTGTTGAATGCGGCTCCTCTGTGAAGCAGGAGGGCACATCTGGTCTATATTACCTCTTCATTCCAATAATTGATGGTCTCAGGCCTTTAGTTAAATAGGCCCTGGCTAAATACAGTTTAGTGTGGTACTGTATTCCACACATGACCTGTAATATTAGACATCTCTGAAATAATGGTATCGGTTCATATGAAAACAAGTCATTGAATACAGTGAAAAGAAATTAGCATGCGCTCCCCCGGTTTACACACAAGATATCCCAGCGTGGAAATTCACTGCCAAGGGACAGAAGCAATGTTGTTTATCAACAAGATTCTTTCGGGTCACATGTTTTCCACTGAACCAATCGCTGGAACTTCTGCAAAAGGAAGTCATATACACCCTGTTTAGGAAATAATGCCGATTTTTTCCATTGTGGAACTGAAGCCAAGCAGTACACAAAAAAGAAATGTGCAATGTGTCTGGAATCCTTTTGTTGTTGCCGTAAACTTTGTATTTTAATATTTGGCCAGTTATGATTTTTTATATAAAACAACTTGAAACTTATTTCAATGAGTTGATCTAAAAACATTGAACCATTTAAAATAATAATAATGACTTATTATTAGATTGTCAACAGCAAAGCCACATTAGCATCAATATAATTCAGTAGTTAATAAATTCAAATGTCAAGCAGGTATTCAACTTTGGGATGCAAATCTGTTTATTGTGTTTACTTAGACATTTGGTTTAGGGGTGGAGTCGGGGAGGGGCTCCCGTCTTTTTTTTTCTGTTAACTGTTAAATTTTTGTACGATTCACATTGCACATATTCATACGAATCGGCCACATCGAGGTCAGGTTGGCGTCTTCCCTACGCAGTGCCGCTCGACACCATCGATTTCATCTGTTGTGACAGGACGGGCTGTGGTTCAGCTAATTGTTTCTCCATGTACGCGTCTGAACCACACTTTCCATATCATGCAATCCGTGTTACAAGTCATGCATTTGATCTAAATTTGTTTCAAACTGTCTTTCATTTACAGCATGAGTCACCGTTCGTCTGTGTTAGATTATGTCATTGCAATTACATTGTTTGCAGAAACGGACAGGCAAACAGCCATCGTACATTAAAAGTAAAGAGGAATTTTGCAAGTGAAATGCAGAAATGATACATGTAAACAAGGCACTTATGGCTTTCCATTTCCATAAATGCACAAGAATGTTATGAAAGAACAATTTGGTGTTGAAATAAATGAAAAAAAAGCTTTAAGCTTAAAGGGTCTTAAAGCTGTGTGTTAATATTACAATGGCGTCAGGACTTAGGGAATTCATTTGTCAAATTCCATCATTTATTCAAAAAACAACCACACTGCTCAGACCTCATTCAAACCCATATGTGCCATTTTTGTTGTGGTCTAAACTGAATTAATTGCAGAAAAAACAGAAACCTTTTTAGGAATATTAACAGTAAACCATCTACTTGACAACGTGATAGCTAATGGCTCTTGTAATAGCTCCTGCCTCCTGCAATCCATATAGGCGGCTTGCGAAATCTTTAACTTTCATGTCAGGTTGCTTATGCACTGCATTGACTGTCATAAAACGGAAGGTGCAAGCGTAATAAATTCTGATGGACCAAAAATAACACATGTATGATGTTTAAATTAAAGCCATCGATCAACGTTTGAGCCTTATTATTTTTTTATTACTCCTACGCCACCACAGAGTTGCCAACCGTCGGCTCTCGAAGCGCCGAGTGGTGGGGGGGGAGAGAAAAGCTCTCTGGATGAAAGAAGGCCTCGGAGGCAGCCATTAAATGTGAGAGAAACACAAATAAACAGGCTTTTTACAGCACGCAGACACAGTGGTCTGGTTTAAAACCACACTGCTGGGGCAACAGGGCACACATATGGAGCTGCTGTGCCAGCCGCTCGCTGGCACATGGGCCTTTATTGCTCGGCACAACGAGAGCTGAACATACACAGTCGCTGGCTTCGGATTTGGTGTCCACATGTCTCGCAAAACTCCGAAATCGCTTTGTGGTCCTGCCAATTATTCCACAGAAAAGACGGAAGCCACTGTCAGATTTAATATTCAGTTATGATTAAGTTGCAAATTTATAACTGTTGGCTACAAAGGCTTCAGATTTTGAGGTTTGTTTGAGGTCAAAGCAACTTTACAGTTCAGAGAAACATAATTGTAACCTTGTGGTTGTGACAGGTTTTTATCACAGAAATGCGGAGTGATGAAAAATCTGTTAAATTCCTCTGTGCTCTTTTTTCCCGACGGATACTTGGTAGTCTGAAAATAGTTATTTTTTTGTGACTTTCTATAATTTCTTAATGGTTCTTGCTAAAGTTTTAAAGGTCCAATTAGTTTTATTTTATCATGTATTGACAGAAATGCAATATCATATACATCATGTCTTCAGTGCTGTATAAAGACCTTATATAATAAAGCGTTATGTTTTTATTAGCTAAGAATGAGCTATTTCTATCTACATTCAGCGCGGGTCACCTGGAGTTCACGGAATTCGTAATGTTGTTTCTACAGTAGCCCTAAACAGACAAATTGCTCTACAGAGCGCGTTTTCGTAAATACATTATCTCATTCAGCAAAGAAGCGAAAACGTGATAAAATCTTTGTCCTGTGTCAGCCATCGGTTGCAATTCACAACCTCACCACTAGATGCTGCTAAATTATATACACTGGACCTTTAATGGCATAGTTCACCTAATACTGTTAATCTTTTAACCGACTGCATGCTTAAGTAGTTTTCTTTTTTTACTCATTACCACTTGGTAGCATAAAACTATTACTTATTTCAATGATTTCTATTATTAAAGGAATTTTTTCACCCAATAATGAAAATTCTGGACTAAAGAAAAAATGAAACAATCAACAACAGAAAATTACCCTAAAAGATAGTCCACCTGACTATTAACAGTTTTATAATAAACTGTTTTATTATTCATTGAACATTTTTGTCGATGTAAAAACTCTTAACAAATTCTTAAAAAAAAAAAAGGTGGATTTGGACAAGAGAGCAAGTTTGTCAAATAATGACAAAAATGTTATTGTTAAATGGACTATTCCTATAAAATTGTAGCTTGTTGTTTATCCTGGTAGTCTATAAAGCAGGAAAACATTTGAATGAAATCTTGGATTGAGATAAGAAACTGAACCGAAGCACATCTTCAGAAATATGTTACTAAAATTGTGCTAAAAAATGTAATACTAGTATCTTCACGAAGCAAAATTGACTCATCTTTCTAGAATAGTGATGTCCTTTCCACTTGCTCTGTGTTCTTACTGATAAGCCGTCAACACCTCTGACTTCTCCTTTCATCATTTGTCTTTTCTCAACCTCCGTCCTCAGACTTAATAACAAGAACAGCAGAAGATGAGAGAATGTGTCATCTCGCTCTCCGCTCTCTCTGTTCTCACTGATATATCAATCCACAGAGCTTCTGACGTCACTCGGGTCACCGTATTCGAAAGCAAAGTCACATTGACCGGATCATGATAGAGAAGCTATAAGTTACTCAGGCAGCTACTCCAAATTTGCAAAGGGAGGATGTGGCAAGCCATCTCTCTCCCGCGTTGAGCGCCTGCGTAGCACAGACTGCGTGGAAAGGCAAATCAGCTCGCCAGAAGACAAAGTTTCCAGCTATTCGTCTTTTCCAACCATGACAGACTTGCGTCTGTTGTTTAAATAATTTTGGTTTTCGGTCGACATGGATTTTTTTGTGCCCCGTGTGTGTTTGTGAGTATGTGTGATTAATGATTTGGTGATTTATGCCATGTTTTGGAATTGTTTACTGCGTGTTGATAAAACGACTTGTTTCTTTTTTTTTTGCCAGCTTATCCCATGGAGTTGCATGTGCAATG
Source organism: Triplophysa dalaica (assembly GCF_015846415.1). Taxonomy (NCBI): domain Eukaryota; kingdom Metazoa; phylum Chordata; class Actinopteri; order Cypriniformes; family Nemacheilidae; genus Triplophysa; species Triplophysa dalaica. The sequence continues at coordinate 10,261,660 of NC_079564.1, read as the reverse complement.
AATCAGTCGTGGAAATCATTCGACCATTAACACGTTCACACGTTGTAATGTTACGTGAAGTCGCTTTAAAAATTTATCAGCGTTGGGAAACCTGCCTTTAAACAGCCAAGCTAGTTCCTGCCAATATCCAGCAACTTCGCACAGCCATTGAAGAGGAGTGGACCAACATTCCACAGGCCACAATCATCAACCTGATCAACTATATGTGAAGCAGAAGTGTTGTACTATGTGAGGCAGATGGTGGTCACACCAGATACTTACTGGTATTCAAATCCCCCCGGACCCCCCAATACAGTAAAACGGCACAGAGTGGCCTTTTATGTGGCCAGCCTAATGCACACCTGCGTAATAATCATTCTTTCTAATCACCTGTGAGGTGGATGGATTATCTCAACAAAGGAGAAGTGCTCACTAACACAGATTTAGACAGATTTGTGAACGATATTTGGGAGAAATCGTCCTTTTGTCTAAAAGAATCTTTTAGTTCAGCTCATGAAAAATGGGGGCAAAAACAAAAGTGTTGCGTTTATGATTTTGGTCAGTTATATATATATATATATATATATATATATATTAGTGGTGGGCATAGATTAATTTTTTTAATCTAGATTAATTCCAAAATTAATCTAGATTAATCTAGATTAAAATGGCTCATTTGAATTCTGCCGAAGGCATTCAGAATATGTGTGCTACCCAAATAATGACTAAAAGTATGTCTTTGAGAACGGGTTTCTCAAGCCAGGTGGCGCATTAGACCAGGGGCCCATCTCCTGTTTCCAAAATGCATCACAAACTGCTTGAGAAAGCTGTTCTACTATGATAATTGGTGATGAAAATTAAATTATGTTCAATAAGATGAACTTGTGTTTACTTCCGCATTAGCTAAGGGATGATTTCCGTTTAGGTGGTACTTGAGACTGGAAGAGCTCCTACAGTACATTTACATTTAGTCATTTAGCAGACGCTTTTATCCAAAGCGACTTACAAAGAGTGAGGGAGCAACAAGCGATATGTCATACAGGAGCCATAATACATTAGATCTCAATACAAAGTTACTGGTTTCAACTAAAGCTAGACCAGTACCTGTTGAGAGAAAGTGTTTTTTTTAAACCAATTCCGCATTGCACAAGGTGCAAACAACCGCAGTCTTGTCGATGTTTCTATTGGGAAGCTTCTTAAAAATTAATATTCCCTGAAGCAAACCCGGCGGCTTCATAGCTGCATCCATGTTAGCACGTCACGTTTGATGCGGTAATTTCACAGTAACGTTATGTTGTGTTCAGACCAAACGCGAATGGCGTGTCAAGCGCGAGTGATTTATATGTTAATTCAAAGAGCCAATAGACCTACTTGCTGCGCGAATCGCGCGAATGAAGCCCTGGTTATGAGATGATGAGCCGGCTTCTGCTTCCGCGAATGACGCGAGTTGAAAAATATCGTTCTCGCCGCGTACAGTGCAGTTAAGCTGGTATACATCCGCGCTAAAATATCAAGGTGAAAGTCATCATTGCTTGCGTAGTATAGTCCCAGCTGCCAACCCAACTTTGAGAATAGATTAACGGCGACATTTTTTTTAACGCGCGATAATAGTCTCACTGCGTTAACGGCGTTAACGCCGTTAACGTCCCACCACTAATATATATATGTATAAGGGCTGTCAGCGAGAACACATTATCGTAAACTATAATTTTGCTCAGATTAACGAGTTAAAAATATTTAATGCCATCAACGCAACATCCGTTTTTTCTTTGATCATTTTTTAGCGTTACGTTACTGTATATAATCACACTCTTATTCATCTAAGGCCTTTAAACCCATGCATTTAGGTGCAATCTGAAATAGTTGTATTGACACAGCATTTCAATTGACACATTTTTTAGAGTCTTAAAGGGGTCGCGCTTTTAAACATACTGCTGTGACTCCTGTCACTAATGTTAATCAAAGAATAAAAGAAATAAAGAAATCAGTGTGATTTCATAGCTTTAATGAGGATTCTTCGGTATTTCGATTTTTTGCAGTAAAGTAAATTTCTGCATATTTGCTACCGGTTCGAAAGTTAGGAAGGCCACACTTATTATAATGGGTGAGTTGAAAAAAATATATATATTTAATAGAGACTGCACAGCAGTTGCAAAGCCATTAGAATGTTTGCTTTTATTCATAAAATGATGCTGTTAAAGAAATGTGTTGTTTCTACATTAATTTGGAGGTAAAATGTGAAATTATTATAATGTAAAAATATATTTAAAAATATAAATGCTGTGTTCGATTAGTTTTTTAATTTTTTGTTCATCGATTGATAGCATCTTAAACAAAATAAATAGTTTATGTTTAATCGCAGTTAATCGCACAAAAAGGGTGTGATTAATCGTGATTAATTTGTTTTAATCTAATGGCAGCCCTTATATGAATAGACAAAGATTTGATGTTGTACTCCTATAAACAGCAACGCACTGCACACTAAGCATATAATGATAGTAAAAAGGTCCATAGTTACACATGCCCTGATCATCCAGTTGTGTTGTAATGTATTATAGATAACAAACACACATAGATTTATGATACTTTAATGTTGCTGTTTAATCAGTCGTAAGGCTGTTTGGCTTGTTTCTGATATTGCTCATTGTGTCGCTATCATCAAACTTGGACTTCGGAGAGCCCCTGTGTTTATCTTCCCTGAAAGGAACGATCCGCTGGCTAGTGGGATCCATTACTAAGGTTTTCCCTGGAAAACGCATCATCATTATCTAGCGCTCTTCTCTCTCTTCTGTTTTGATTCTACGTTTCCCCCCATTATGTGCCTTCTATTTGCATTTTCGACGGTTTCCAGCTCTAACACAGACCCCTATGGATCAACTCTTCTCTCTGATTTTTCTTGCCAATCATTATGGGAGCAAAATAGCCCTACATCTACTGCACTCTTTCAGTCTTCAGTTCACCAATTTGCATTTCAAAGGCTGCATGAAAGAACAGCGGATGTGTTGGATGATGCACACATTGACTGAGGTAGATGAATGTATGGCCGCTGGGCACCCGCTCAAAATTACATGGCCAAGTGCCCAATGTTTCGCTTCGGCTTAACTGTTCCCATATTACAGCTCCTGATACAAAAAAATAGCACTGTTTCTCTTGTTTTTTGATTGAACCTTTTTTTTTGATGATTTATATGATCTGGTTGTTTAAAGTTAATGGACACATGACGTATTTTTAACCCCGATTTTGCCATGTATTTTGAAACGAGTCTTAAAACATTACAGTTGTGTGCCTTGCTCAATGACGGCGGGCTAAGAGTGTTTGTGAAGAATTACTGTGTGATGGCCATCTAATGAAGAATCAATGGGAGCATAACAAACTAACCAACTAACATGAACAACATTTCAAAGAGAAAGCTTAAAAATCCTGTTCCAGTCAATGAAAGAAGAAATGCCTGACATAAGTGACCACTGATCACAGTCTTTGTTTTTACCCATAATCCCATTGGCTCCATGTCTTGGAATCTGACAAGCAAAACTGTAGTCTTGTGTGATAATCTGGAATTGCTGTTTAAATGGTTTGTACTGTTAAGTCACTTTGGATAAAAGCGCCTGCCGAATGCTTAAATGCCATTCTGATGTAAACTATCAGAATGCAACAGAGGATAAACGGAAATCTGAAGCCTCATTCGCAAGACTCTTGTTACTCAAGAACGCATCATTCAGCGCCCAGACGGCTCTGAGAGAGTCTAGACGCATAGCACACGGCATACGCCACACATCCGAACTGTCTCTAAATAAATCATGATGCTTCCGTATTCTGGAACTTTCCCAAAAAAAGTGAGAGTATTGAGAGAAAACATCAGGGAGGCGATGAGAAGAGAGAGAGTACAAGGGTCTGGACATCATTTTATATAACTGTCTGGCTTCAGATTACTGATATGCAAACCTATAGCAGTGATGACAGTAATGCACTTTGACAGACTACACAGAGTGGCTCTGGATTCTAGTGGGACCGATACCGGACATGTGGGTCTCGCAAAGATAATGGAACAAGAAAAATTGAAGACTGTGTACTTGGACACACTCTATCTTTATCACGTCTATTTATATACTCCCAAACAAAATTGTGTCATGATTTACTCATCCTGATGATCCAAAACTCTGAGTCTTACTTTTGACAGTGTTCTATTGGAAGTTATTTATAGATAATGGCCACTTTTATCCACACAATAAATGTGCATAATGCTGTTAAGACAATAGGTTGTTGTGTTATGACAATAAAAATTTGACATTTAATTGTAAGGGACTCTTAATGAGTAATGGGTGTTTGTTCGGCCAAACATGCAGTAAACATATCAGAGTCTCATCTCCCATTCCCTTTAAGAACCAGTTGCACTCGCGCCATGGCGGATTTGCTTTTTATACGGCAGAATTTGGAAGAGCAGACACTTCTATGTAAGGAAACGCGTCTGCTCATGCGACAGGTTAAAGCGTGCAAGCAGAACATCCACAGGACAAACAGATTTTTATCTTTATGTCCCCAATAATAATCTTTTACATTGTAATCCATTTGTTTGTAATATTTGGCATTATTGTGTGCTGCGTCCCTCTGTGTGTAATAAGCAGAATGTATGAGCTGAAACTAGCAAAAACACTTGCGCCGGATGTACGATAGGGCCCAAAACATCTTAAGACACCATATTATATTTCATAGCTACTGTGTAAAACAGAGGGCAAGACTTTTATTGAAAAGCAGCTTAAATTTAATTCTACATTGCATTAAAATCTATTTATCTGGTCTGTTAGTACGGTTTTATATTTTGATAGATTTTACATTTTTACTGTGCCTTTTTTAGTGTCATTTGGTTAGTTTTATGACGCCTGTCCTAATTTACTTTCATTTTAATGAAAATAGGAGCCTTTGTGTTTCATGGGGGAAAAACAGTCATGGTTTGGAAAGACTGACATTTGTTGAAGACGTATTAAGGGGTTTGGAGTAACAACAAGTTGAGAAGGACGGACACTGAAAAGAGAAAATAAATAAAGCGCAATTGACGTCAAACATCAGTTTTAGCATGTAAGCCATGTAATGACACAAACCGTTACACTTCGTAAATCTGGAGCTGACATTTCTGTGAGTTTAACCCTGTTTTTGTTGGGTTAATTCAAAGCTGTCACGTCTAGTTGAAACCTTTAAGATTGCACATTTGTGTGGTCTTTAAGAAGACAGTGAGGTAGTAGCTTCAGTTTGTTTCACCATTCATTGGTTAAATAAGAGGAAAGCTGGCATGAATAATTATCTTTGGCTGACGTTCTTTTGTCTCCATTCCCAGGTTGCACACAATGGCCTCATTTTGGAAGTGGACCACCCAACATCAGGAAGGATAGCTGTGCCAGGTTTGTTTTCAATATTTTATTGCTGATGTGCAAAATATTCAGTCGTTCTCTTCAGTTGCTCTTATGCAGGAATTTCAGTGATGGAACTAAGATTTTTTGTATTTATAAATATGAGATGCATCCAGTTCTAACAAGGGAAAGTTCACAAAAAAATCTGATTTTGTCAATACTAACCTTCATTGTTTTCTTTGGGTGCTTGCGGAACACAACGAAAAAAAATGTGTAAAGATTTAGCTACATTACATACAGTAGTTGAGAACACTCCAGCTTGCCTATAATAAACATTTCTTATATCAATAAGACAAGTACATTTTATTATGCAATTTTCTTATTTCAATTCCAGCCCGGTGTCTTGTGAATTTCAACAGAAACAAACCTTACTAACCTGAAGGAATGACCTAAAGTCATCCAACAGAGCTATGATAGACTGGCAATGCAAAGATACATGATTGTTGTAAAAAAAATCAGGCTTATTTTGAACTGATTTTAAAATAGATGTTAAACATTAGTATTGTGTTGGTTAAACATGAACATAAACTTGTTTTCTTTGCAGATCTGCAAACTTTGATTTTGGCCAGTTTGTCCCGTTTCAGTTTTGCTGTAAATAGTGCAGAACTGTTGTCACTAGTTCACAGAATGAAACAAAACGATAATTTTATTTAAACAAATACCTTGAGGAGTGGGTCTCTTCATTTGTTTTTGAGGCTGTACATATAGGGTTGATTTCCCGGATAGAGTTTAAGACAGATTGTTTTTAAAAACGACTTCGATATCCTAATTTTCTACCAGGGCCTATTCTGGGTTTAAAATAATCCCTGTCAGGGAAGCCGCCCCATAATGTTTGTCAAATTACAAAAATAACAAAACACATAAAAGTATTATAAAAGCAAAAGATGCCTTTTTAAACCATAATTTTTACTCTTTTTTACTCTATTCCTGTACAAATATCTGGGCATTCCTAAATATAGATACATTTATTTGAGAAACAAAATTATGACATAGACTCTTTGAAAAAAGTGAGTCTTTGCTTAACACAACAATGCAACTACCAATAAGGTGAGTTAAACTTAATTCAAAAGTTAAAAAAACATGCCTGATAGCAAGTAACTGCTAAGTTTTTATGGGAAAACGAATCTATTATGTACAGTAATCTTTGCAGTGATTCATATTTCCGTCCCTTCTGGGAATTTGGTTATCCTCTTGGGGTTGTGGAGGGCTGGATCTTATCTTAGCATCTTGGACAACAGGGATCTGTATTTAAAGTCTTGTTTAAACCATATGAAAGCTTTGTGTGAGAATCAGATACAAGGCATGTCTATCCTGTGTTCAACTGTTGTGGTATTCAAAGGGTTGTATGAAGTCTTCAAAAATGTATTATACTGTTTCCCCTTAAACGAAATGGTGAATGAACAGTGACTAGGAATGACAATTTTAATTTCTGGGTAAACTGTTGCTATTTTTACACGTGAACTTTCCTGTTACTTTTCTATACTTTCTGTCCAACAATCACCCATCAGTTGTCCCCAGACTCCTAATGTCTGGATTCATCTCATCAAATTTGACACTGCAGATGACTGTAGTAGCCTACCGCCTCCCTTTGTGACTCTCTTGTTTCGAACAACGGAGAACCATTCATTTTGATGCTTTGTTTCTTGTTTAGCTTTTTTTGTCCATTCAATGAAGTAAAACGGTCTTTCCATCAACATAAAAGTCAGCCTATGCTCTCTTACTCTCAGTATGAAAGTCCCAGAGAGACGCTTCCTCGTCTTTCCATTCCATCGTCCGGATGTGCTTCTGAAAGGACCGGTCTGTGGTTCAGTGAGCTTTGCCTTTAGAAAAATCTTAAAGGGTGAGTCAACAATTTTAAAGGTTATTTGCAGAACATTGTTTGTACTCGTAGAGCACAGCGTCGTTTTTCGCACATTGAGTTGATTGTCCCCGTTTTGGTGGGATTACATAGTAATATCGCTTTAAATGTCAAACCCTTGTGGACTTGCTTCAGACAGGTGGTTTTACTAACAGCGAATTTAGTCGCGGTTTTCAACTCTGTGAACACACAAATACACGCCACTTACGTCTACACCAACGACCAACCCCTGCTAATGATCTATGCTTCGTGACTAAAAAGCAAACACTGACAGGAAAGGGATGCTAATGGTTTTGTCATGGCTAGTTGGTTAATCCTTCAAAAAATCTACACACACAATGGATGTTTACTTCCTCTTTACAATGTAAAGTAGAGCTATTTTTCCCAAACACCACAGTGACGACTTTGAAAGAACCGTCCTCGCCTCCCATCAGTTTTCATCTCTCTTTCTTGCACCACAAACACACTTTACGAGCGCTGGCAAATTCTGCATGCTTCCGCGACCACAAAACAAATCTATTCTGCGTCAAAAGCCTTTGGAGTGATACTCAAGATAATCATGCCGGCCCTTTGATGGCTGCCAACTGTTGTTTACCATTTCGTTGTTTGCGCATTTGTTGTCTATCCAAGCCAAATCAAGGATGATTATGAAGAATGTCTCGGCGAGGCAGGGGCGGAAACCACAACAAACACCTTTTTCTATTCCGCGTCCCTGACCCATTCATTCGCTAACATATAATAACACGGCGCACGCTTGAGGCCTCTAATCTTCCACAACGATTTACATAACACCAGCCTGTCCATTCCACGTATCTCTCGCTTTTCACCACCAGCTGCAAGTGTGGACCGTTTCCCATTTTTGCATGACTTTGTGTGATGTGATGAAACATCCCGGAGCAGATACAAAACCACGACTGTTTTGTATACGTTGGTACTTTGCACCCCGCTGTACCTCTTCCCATTAAATGCAGCTCTAAAGTGAAAATGAAGTTCCAAAGGTGCAAAATTGGTTATTAGCCTTCATATAGAAAGCGAACAAATATTATGTTATGATGTCAGAAGTGCACACGCTGGAGTTGAATAAGAACGAAACGGCTTCACGAAACGATCTGACAGCAGCAAAGGTTTATCAGGTTACATAATCACCAAATTACTAATGAGCACAGAATTCAAAATAATTGATTCACGGGTGTGTGCAGAAATGAGACATTTCATTAGCAAAGATGGGTATTAAAAATGTTTTTTAAGACACCAGACAGAACGCAAAGAGATTGGTAGATGTTTGTGTGTCGGTGATTTCGAGAAGTGTTCTCATTGACGGCTGTGCTGAACAGTTAATTGTGATGCACTTCCCTAAATAAACCCCTTCATTTCAACTGAAGGCCCTTGGCAGGAGCTTCTTGTTAGTTGGGTTTCCTGCTTCCTGTGATGCCACTTGCAGATTTGAACAACTAAGGTGAGACGTTTAATGATGTGGGATAGGTAGAATGCGAGGATTTATTTGAGGATTTCCAGCGTTACGAATGAAACCTGAAATACTTCGAGAATTGATCTATTACCAATATAATGAATCATCTGTTTATATTTTACTAAACCCCTGATGATAGTCTATGCATAAGTTATGTGAAAAGAGAGAACATTTTATTGGTTATGGAATTGTGACCAAACCAAGAGGACCCATGTTTTTGAGAGACGACATACTTTGTAGGATTAAAATGCAGAAACCAGAAGCAATAATCCCGAACAAATCGAGAAGGGATGACTCTTCATAGAACACAAAATAGTTTATATTTTCAAATTTTCATTTTATGCGGAATTTGGACAGTTATGGATGTGACAATTATGTTATTGATGTGACGATTCACTTACCTGACTATAGAGAAAGGGCTGGGAAAGTTAACATGTTATTATCGCATTAATGCATTAATTATGTAACACCGACAATTATTTTATCGTGTATTAACGCAGTTTTTAAGTACTATTTTATTTCAAAAGTCCGTTGCTCTCTGTATCTGAAACGTACAGACAAACAGAAAGGGTGGGATGTTGAACGGTACTGGGGAATGGCGTCAACCAATGAAAGCATTTGGGGTTGGCCTGAAGACTGCTGAAGCACATGAACCATAAACACCAGAATGGAAAGGAACCGAACACTTAGATGGACATTTCGTTTTAAATCTCTTCCAAACGACAGAGTTGGTAGAACAAACCACTCAACTTCGTCTCTCCTTCTTCAGCCATGCTCTTATCTATAAGTGCCCTCGCCCAACAAAGACGTAATATGCGCAGGTAAAATAGGCTTATTTAATGCTATTGATGAAATCAATTACCTGCAGAAAACTATAATTTTCCCGGCTAAGGTACAAAACAGCAACGATAATGAATTGTGTTCCGAGTGTTGAATGCAGTGTGAGGCTAATGCAGAAAACATGTTTAAATACGCGTGACTAGAGAGTCAGAGCGCAAACTACTAAACGGAGTTCTCTTTCACGTCTTCTTACTCAGACAAGGACAAATAAACACAAAATGACGTCAAAATTCAACTTTACGTTGAAAGAGAGTTTATGTATTAGCAATAAAATCAATGATCATTACAACTTGTTTTCTATATCAGACTAGACAAAATGTTAATGCCCTTGCCGTGGCAGATAGCTTTGTTTTATATTTAATTTGATAACATTAATGTTTACGTTGAGATTTACAATACATATTTAAAGTTACAATTGTTAATGCTACTATATAAAGGAAATTATTTTGCTTAGCACATTATTTGTTTAAATGGTTTGCAAAACAAATCTTATTGAACTTTTGTACCTATAGCAGTACTTTTAAAACAAAAGTGCTCAATACACTGCTTTTAAATTCATTATTGAATTTTATGCTTAATAATCAATCGCAATTAATCACAGAGAAGTCATGCGATTACATATTTTTATCGCTGCCCAGCACTAAAAAAGATGCTTTTATAACAAACAAACAAAAAATCTTTCAAAACTTAATAGAACATAAATAATGACTATATTTCACTTTAATTTGCCAATTTATGAAGAATATTTAATGTCATGGAAGTGACAACTCTCTTATGGGTGTGACTAAAGAAAAAAGTCAACAGTAAAACATGAAAAACTGCTTTAAAAACTTTTTTAATGTATATACATTGTATATTAAACAAATTTGAACTTTTAAATGAAATGGTGTTTCTAACAGCAAGTTTATTATACAGACGAGCTAGATATTTATGAAAAATAATCCGTCTCTAGTTCTATAATCAGGTCTAATGTTCTTATAGTTTTTGGCATGTACTTTTACAGAGCTTTCTGTGAAATGGCCCACCCGGTTGCGTTCCTTCACTGCGGTAAGACTTGTTCTTTTTCTGACGTGAGCGAGTTTGATGTGTTCCACAATAACACATCAGCATCGATTTTTCTCTGGGACGTGATATAATAGCCCGTGTATTCTGCAGGAACACATAAATGCAGATGCACATTTCGTGTTCTTCAGCTGTCAAACTCAGAGAACTCTTAGTCAGTTTGAAACACACCGTCTAAACTTTCTGAAGAGTAAAAATGCTATGGTATGTGATGTATAAGATGTAGAATGGCTTTTTATGAATCATCATGTTTCTTTGAAGTGATGAAATAAGGCTCAATGATACGCAGTACAATGAATCACAGAAGAGTTAGTTCTTTCAATATTAAGCCTAAATTGAGTTATTCACAGCGATTCGCCATATTAGTTTGACACCTGCAATATCTTCCTCTGATCAGTTTTCCGTAGAGATATAGAAGGTGTAGGAATATTAGGTATACTGCATATACATTTAATGTGCTTAATATGTATCTGTTGCTGTGCTTTATGATTGAATGTTCATTAACTGCATTAAATACATCGAAAGTGCATTAAATCTCTTAGAGCAAAGACCTCATAAAATAAATAAAACCTTCAAAATTCATGCACGGATGTCTCAACAACTGTGTGATCAAATGATGAATTCTCTAAAGAGCAAATAAAATTGTGCTTAGATCACAGGCTCTAAAATAACTTATTGCTGTATAACTTTTTTAAGAAATGTCATTAGTTTTTTTTTTTGAGATTTTGTCTCCATATGGTTGTGTTCGCCTGGTCTCATCCACACAGTGATGTTGTTTAGATTGCATTGCAGTGATGAGAGGTGATCTTGAGGTGATTTATCAGGTCCTGTCATCTCTAACCTTATTGAAACATATAGAAAACCCTTCAGTCCACAGAACTCACACCCCCAGCCTCCATTTATGAGCTGAGGCTGAATGAGGGATTGTGGTCCTGGGGGAAATTTTACGAATGAGAAGGTACAGACGTGAGACAGTGGGAAAGGCGGTGGGCGAAGTGCATCTCCTCTGATGTCGGATTCCCAAACGGTTTCCTTGTCCATGTGGAAATGTCGTGTATATTGACAGGTGAAGTTTTGGATCCAGAAGGGCTGATATTCACAGCTTATTGCTGAATCGAGTAACACTGTGGTAGATGCAGTGTTTATGTAAATAAAATATTTCATAATTTTTTATCCTCTTGTCATTCCAAACATTTACATTTATGCATTTGGCAGACGCTTTTGTCCAAAGCGATTTACATTGCATTATCCTATACATTCTTGTTTCTAAGTATGTGAAATCCCCTGGGATTTATCCCACGACCTTGCATTGTTAACGCCATGCCCTTACCACTGAGCTACAGGCAAGGATACCTGCATGATTTTATTTTTTCTGCAGAACACAAAAGAAGATATTTGAAAGAATGTTGGTAACCGAACAACATTAACTTCCATCGTATGAACATTTCTCAAAATATCTTCTTTTGTGTTCCACTGAAAAAAAGAGTCAGATACAGGTTTAAATGACATGAGGGTGAATAAATTATGACAGAATTTTAGGGAGAACTATGCCCTGAAAAGAACAAATATTCCAAAGTGGACGGATCAACCACTGACTCATTCATGTGTGAATGTGAGTTTATCAATAAAATAAAAAAGTTAAATATACATGAAAGAGTTCCTGTTTTACAGTAAGTGCTGCTTCTTACATGTACACTCTTAAAAAAGGTGCTTGAAAAGGTTCTTCGATGTCACAGAAGAACCTTTTGGTTCCATAAAGAACCTTTAAAAGAAGGTTCCTTGTGGCGAAAAAAGATTCTTCAGATTTTAAAAAAGTAAGAACGAGATGGTTCTTTAAAGAACCTTTGACCAAAAGGCTCTTTGTGTGAGTGTAGCTAGAGTCACGTCAACTGATTCTGCAAAAATAAATGAAAGAGGGAAGCATCATCTTCTGTTGATCACTGGACTCCACAACTTTCTGACAGGATGATCAGTAACGTGGGAACTCCTGAAAAATATATCATTCTTGCATCACAGAAAGAGCTTTTTATATTCTCCTAGGCCTCAGTTTGTGTAAAATGAAAGCATCTACGTGTATAGTCTGTCAGATTCCTTTAAAACAAAGAGCCGCTTTGACGTCACTCAGGGGGTCGTAATGGTGTGCACTACGTCTTCTCTGATGCAGCAGGGACCGCTCTCTGTTAATAGAACCGTTCCCCCGCAGGCTGTTTTCATCGTAGGAACATTTAGGTCAACTTTCACCTCTCACAGGGAATCTGTGGTCTCAAATGTTTGATGAGACACTTTTGTTTACAGTCTTAAAAATAAAGGTGCTTCACGGCGATGCACTAGAATAACCATTTTTTGTTCCACAAACAACCATTCAGTCAAAGGTTCTTTAAAGAACCATCTCGTTCTTACTTTTTTTTTAGTTTACCTTTTGTGAGGTTCTTCAGATGTTAAGGTTCTTTATGGAACCAAAAGGTTCTTCTGTGGCATTGAATAACTTTTAAAAGCACCTTTTCAAAAGTGTATTTTTGTGTTTAGTTTTGCTTTTCCTGCATTAAAGGTATTTCACCAGTTTTAATTAAAGTGGAGTTTGACAGATTTTGTGGTGATGTCAGTTCACGAAACAATAATATTGATATAAAGCAAAGGAAAAGTAAAAAAAATGTATAAACAAATAGATATATACACGTTAAAAAATATGAAATTGCATTGTTTAATTTAAACAGAATTTCACCATACTTTTGAAATACAGTAAACAGTTACAGAAATAAACGTCAAAAGTTAAAAGTTGGGTGTAAAATAAAGTTATTTTATTTATTTTACGGTACAAAAATATTATTTTACGGTATTTTTATTGTGCCCCCGCTGCTGAAAAAAAAAAACGGTGTAAACGGTGTTTGCACTGTATGTCTGATTTTCTGATCTTATTTTCTTCCAACCACATTTGACCAATTTCTCACCACATCAATCTTAATAACTACAATTATTGTGAATATAATCATTTATAAGTGATATATAATGGTTAACAAAGACTTGAAGAGAAAAATGCTTTATATTCAGGTATGCTTAATTATAAACCAGGATTGTTTTCTGGTAAAATTAGTCAAAAAGAGACATTTTATATATACAGAAAAATGTAAAATGTGAAATGCCTATGAGCAGAGTCCAACAAAGTCCAACAGAAAACAAGGCTAGAGTAAAATATACAGTTTAACAGGAGAATTAAGAATGAAGGTGAAGAATAAAGTGTGAAAACAAGTCTCAAATTCCATCCTTTTCCAGAACTGCAACCTATCTCCAGAAATACAAGTACAACACTTTGCTAAAATACTAAAAGTCCTAAAATGTTGGATTTTAAGAGTATTTCAATATTTTTTACAAATAATAGGTTTTATTTTTTAAACCAAAATGTTGGCCCTGTCGACTTTCATTGTAAGTCCATCACTTTAACCACAATCATTTAAATGAAGGACGAGTCCAAATAGTTTTATGTGGTACACGACATTAAGCCACAAAAGCTGCCGATACATCTTAACTTGTATTGAACTGGATGGCTCAGAATCTTGCTTTTCATGCCAGTTTTCTACTTTTATGTCGGCAATGAGTTTCATGGTTTTTGGGTTTCCCTGGAAGTGGACTTGGAGGCCACATATTATGATTAATTTTTCTCTCTTTAACTTGGATTTCCCATATTTCCTCTTCTTAATTGCACTCAGAAGTCGCCGTATACAATCCAGCCCAGAGTCTAAGAGGTTGAGTTTTGCCTTTAAAACAGAATCCAGTCTGACTCACTGTTTCCAAAGATCTTAAGGAACTCATCAGATTTCAACTAACAACTTCACCATCTCCAGATTCTTCTCGCTGTCTTCATGCACAAAAGCAGTGCCTCTCGTACATTACTTGCCAGTTATTGTGAATTCCAGGCTCTTTTCCCCTAAACCGCAGTATAATGAGGTATGCCACGCTCGCTCTTACGTATGTTTCTCATGATCCTCTTTCATCCGCTTCTCTCAGTTTTTTTCTCTTTTACTCATCATCTTTGCTCTCTCTTCTGCCCATTAAAGATTCAGCGAGAAGTAAACAGAACTTGAATGCTATAATAAAAGAAGTGCGAGGTGCTACTTGTTGCGTGGGCTCAAAGCCCTTCAAATAAAGATGTTCATCTTCAGCTGACGGCTCCCGTTTCGGGGGCTGGAGGATTTACGTTGAATCTCACCCACTCTTTTCCTGTCTCTCTCTCCTGTGCTCAAACTGAGCGAGTTATGAGAGCATGCAGATGTGTCGGCAGATATTTTCAATCAGCATTATATGATTTTTATTGAGAAACAATCCAATATGTAACATTTGGGAACACATTCTTTAAACTCAGCTAGAAAGCTGTTGTATTTTATTCACAACCTTAGTTGCAATATCTCCTTTGATTGCAGGCTGTTATACCTATGTGCGTCAAGATGTAGATTAGTGTAACTAATGTAAACCGGACAGTACTATCCAATTTAGCACGTTGTCTTTCTTTAAGCAAGGAAACTGTTATCTCTAATGGAATGGAAATGAGGTGGCCATCACAGAATCCAAATGTCACTGTTGTTTACTCTACGCTAAGAAGTACCGGTACGGGGAATCTTCATGGACATTCCGGAAAACGACGTCCAATCACTTTTCAATCAGGAAGGAAACTGTGCCTTATGCTTGGATGATGATATTTACATGCAATCATAGGCGCACGAGACGCCTGTATCCATATTGCTTGGAAAACGTCAGGAGCAATTTAGATTAGAATTACAACTGTGTATGTAACATGTCAGTATGAGTTAGAACAATCTTTCACTCATGTCTTCCCTAACAGAGAAAGTGAAATGAAGATCTCACTTGAATCACTCACTGATGTTTAGCAACTTCTTAAGTTGAATCATAGAGGGTTTTATCTTTTTTTTTTTTTTAAAAGCCCTGTTGTTGTAAATTCAGTATCAGCAACAAAAAGCACAAAAAAATTCAATCTCTGACAGTGCCTCAATTTTTCATACCGGGAATGTACAGCATCGCTCCAACTCTGAAATCCAGGCACCTGACTCTCCGCTTATCATGCCAAATGAGCATTGACTGCACTGTGCATCTGGATATATGCCCGGTAATAATGCTCGTCTCCATCATTTAATCATCATAAATCAGGGCCGCTCCACAGCAAGCCTAATTTACAAAGAAAGCATGCGTGTTTGCGCTGAAAACAGTTCAATACACACTGCACAACTTTTTACCACACTCAAATACAGCAAGTGTTTTTACTTTCTTCAAGCGTTTGACGGTGTATGAATAAAGTTCAGAATGGGAGGAGAGAACACAGTGGGCTTTGTTGCGGTAGATCGAGAGGAAAACCTTGGACCGTGCCTGCGGAGGAGAAGAGCGTCCCACTTGGTTCGCCACGGTAACAGATGAGGAGAAGCAGATGTGTGAGCGGGAGGCAATTAAGAGCCTGCGGCCGGCCGATCAGAAGCGGGGGAGAGTCGAAGATAGAGGATATGGTTAAAGCATTGCTTCTAACTGCTGAGACTCCGAAACCACACACACGCACACAATCATGTTTGAGATCTGTCTGTCCCTGCTTTACTTTAAATTGCCATTTACTCCTGTATGTCTGTTTGGAATTGCTCTGTATGTCTGTTTTAAATTTCCTATCTTTTTGTTGTGATGAAGCGAGAGCCACTGCTCGCTTAGGGAACAGGTAACATGAGTCCAAAATTTGCGTAACAAAAAAAGTATGGCTTACTGATGTACCACTGTTACACTCTCGCTGACTTGCTTAACAAGCCCTAAACATGAGTCTGGGCTTCGTTTTATAGGCCAGACTCCGCCCCTCTTCTGGCAACACCCATTGACAGGAAAATATCACAATAAATCTGTCACTTTTTGCATTAACCACCTTTAACATCATGTAATACTCCTCAATAATAATTAGCACATACATATGTTAATTAAAAATAATAATATAACACTCAAACTCTTCAGAACAGACCTTACATGGACCTTACTGGTTTAGCAGGTGTTGCAACTCTTGCTGCTTGATGTCTTCAAGATGAGTTCAACTTTTTGCATTGACCACCTTTAACATCATGTAAAAACCAACATTGAATGTTACTCCTCAATAATAATTAGCACCAATATATGTTTTTCAACACTAAAACTCTTCAACACACAATTCACGCATAATCCGCCTATACACAAGGCTATTGTTTGCCGACTGCACTGACCCGGCCCGACCGCACCGTGACGTTATAAACTATTACCTTCGGCCGCTCGGTTTGGCCGACGCAGCATGTATCCACTGATAGACCAGCGACTCACAGACAACAAACAACTGCACAAAACATGAAGACAAGTGATGTATCAACGGTGACAAACAGACCGGTTTGTCACAAATGTCTAAGATCTTATCGCAAACAGTTGTTTACATTGTTTTACCATTCATTATGTTTTCATTCGTTGTCATTGCTTTGACTTGACTGACTTGTAAATGTAACTTTTAGGTCAGGCTGTGATGCATCCTAAATTTTGTTTCATCAAGCTCTTCAAATCTAAGACAACAAATGGAAACGTTTATAGACTAGAGAAAAGTACTTACTTGTGAGTAATTTTGCACCTTCACTTCAATAGATTTCTTTATCTCAAACTATTTACGTTTTAGTGTTCTGTATGTCCTCATCCTCTTGTATGCATAAGAATCTCCAAAGTGCAATTGATAACACGAAGCATCTCTGTTTTTGAAACTGATGGGTGCTGCGCTCCCTAAAATTGTGAAAAATATGCAAGAATAATCCATCAATATGCAATTATGGGATGGGACCTATAGGTGTGTAGGTGAAAGCACTTGCTAATAAAGAAGAAATCTGTGAAGCCCATCTCTGCATACAGTATTAGAGCTGTATGTAGGTGTAAGACCCTCGCTGAGTAAAACTGTTAATGAGTGTCCGTTACCTAATTGCCCTTACTTTGTTCATTTTTATCACTAAATAGGCATTGGTTATATTATTGTGTGGGAGGAGATGCTTAGTGATTAGTTTCAATAAAATGAATGAGACTTGCGAAAGAGAAGAGAAGTTAGAATATGGAGGTATATGTTAATTCCACCTAATGATAGCAACATCTGAGGTACGAGGAAGTGACTCACCCAGATTAACTACAGTTGTCATCCGCCTTGACATCATCTTTCTGTAAATGCCACATTTGGATATTTAGGGCATATTCATATGTAAAATGTCTTTTTGTGCTTTAATGCTGGTATTATGAGTAAATGTAACAGGAAGCTTTTAGAGCTTTTAAGCATTTACTAATCATACACTTGATGTCTTTATTTAAAATGTTTAAAAATCTTTTGTATTCTTATAACCTTACTGTGTAACATGAATTAAAAAATTCCAGAATTAAGTTTCATCATGTTCGTAATAACTTATTGTATGCATTTTCTACTTTTATTTTTTATTAATAAAAATGTATGAATTTAGTAAATAAAGGTTTATAAAAATAGATATATGATGTTTTCCTATAGATTAACATCTACTGTCGCTGTGGGATGTTTTTATTTTGCAGGTTAAAGGTGATAGATTTTGTTTTAAAATGATTTACGAAAACACTTCATGATCCCTGTTATACAGTGATTTAAAAAAATACAAAAATGTGACTTTTAAATATGTATTTTAGGTATGGACATGACCTATTTTGGTTTTTTAGGCTGGGGCTATTGGGCTAGTTTTGGGTTAGGTTTGACGAGGATAGATATGGCAACCCTGTCCCATGACACTACTGTATTATCACCTCTAGATGTTATGAATGTCATCAGACAAAAAAATACTTTTCAGCACATTTGCAGTGCAACGTAACTATTTAATTATTAATAAAACAATAATTTTATTTTTGTTTCTTGTTGTGTTTACACAGGCCCTGCGGTGCGGTTCAGTAGTTTTGAATACAGCCAGGCGATGCCTCCCCCTGTTATTGGACAGCACACGGTCCAGGTTCTCAGAGGCACTCTTGGATACAGCGACGATGTCATAAACCAACTTCTTGCCTCGCGGACTGTGACACAGAACGATGTACAATAACCTCGAGCAGACCAGGAAAGCTCCACAGGCTATGATAAATACTTCTGAAGAATCCTCCAGTCATCAGCCAGCCGCTCATTAAAGAAAAATGATTCCCTTTCGACTCAGCGGTGATAATTTTGTGATTAATTTGATGAATGTCCACAAGAGAGGAAACTGCAAATGCAAAAATAATGACATAATGACACAGTTCACACACGAGAGTGTGCCCTGCCAAATGACGTGCGTTTCAACGTCATCTGGATTTTAAGTAAGCACACAAATGATTTCACTCAGAGTGATGGATAACCGCTTACATTTTGTGATCAGAGACTCAATAACATCACTGTATTTTTATATTCAATAAAATCACAGTATGTCTTTTCTTTAAGAACGTTTAGAGGTCAAAATGCCAGATTTGTTATTTCCCTTGCAGGTGTTAGTTTAACACGTGAGGTCACTTCACAATCCTATCAAACCTTTTGGCTCTACGTTAGTACATAGTTGTTTAGCAGTGCAGTGGAAAAAGCCCCATAACTTACAAATCTTTCATGTCCAATTTGCGATTTCCAGCGACTTGGGACGCAGACTCATAGCAGAACAATGCAGTGAGGGTGAACGGAAGAGACTGTACTATATCTTTTGATTATTCGAAACGTTATTTCATAATGTTCACGTTCCGTCAAATGACCCGGTGTGTTTTGACAGACGTTTGCTCAGCATGGAGACACTTAAGCCTCATCGTGAGAAGCCTTCAAGCTCAATGCAAAGTTAAAGAGAGTTTTCCTGAATGACTCATCTGTTTATACTGTTCCAGTACATTTCACTGGAGACCTTTTTAAATAAGTCCCCGGAATGAAATAATGCTCAGTTGTAGTCTGAGCAACGTTTTTCTCAGCCCTAAGGTCCTTCCGTTTAGTTAGATCAGACAATTAACATTCAAACCAATAACCTTTTACTGACACGATAATGGTGTGATCATATCCCAAAATGTTTATGAAGCAACAGATGTCAGCTCTCCGTGACTTCGTTGAGGAAGACTTTCCTTTCTACACTGGAAGTGTTAGTGACGAACATGTAATGCTAAAGGTCAGAACTTGGCACAGGTCGCCAGTCGTCTAACGGTGTCCCAGGAGGACGCTGGGAAAACTCGAAAGCACTATCTGTCAAGCATTGAGGAGGTCAATTACTCTACATGAAAGCGTTGAAGGTGTGAAGGTCATGATAACCTTACTCGATCTCTTCTGCTATCGCCACAAAACCCTTGTTTGTTTTGTTGCTTTTTCTGCTTCTCCTCAGCGGGGAATCTCAGGGTGCCCGGATATGAAGTCCAGGGAGAACGCTGGGAAGCGCTTTCCTGTTTTCAGTTTGTGTTCCGCTGACACATTCGGAGAAGGAAACGGGTTATCCAGCCCAACCAGCTGCACATGACATTAGCTCCCTCCCTGCGTCCCACGCTGCACCTCTCTTGCCTCAGCCAATGGGAGGTCACCCGTGCCGCCGTCACTTCCAGTTTTGCGTGTGTTGGCCGTTGCTATGTCGACGAGTGGTTTCCGGAGCAACCGGCGAGCAATGAAATGAACTAAGCAGACCTAGTGAACCTGCGGTTTTGAGATGGGGAAAAAAGTAAAGGACAAAGAAATTTGAAGATAAGAATTTAAAAAACATCTGCAAGTTAGTCGGAGCAGCCATGAACTTCTTTCTTGGAGCGTAGTTGGTGAAACGGGCACATGAGTTAAGAACATTGAGTAGAAAGCACACCGGTCTGACTATGGGAGAGAGTTGGCAAAATGGGGCAAGATGTTGAAGAGCATTTTTTACCATTTGGGATCATATGGGAAGTCAAAGAAGCTGCTAAAATGATCATTAAAAAAAGACATTGCATCATTTATTCATTCTTGTGTTGTTTAAAATATAATGAAGGATCTTGGTTACCAGACAACACTGGACCCCATTGACTTTCATTGTATCTTACATATAAACATTTTAAAAAGTGCACGTTCATAGTACTGATACTCACAAAATGCTGCATACGTATCTTCTGACTTTGCATTGCAATGTTGGACTTCTTGAAATGCTGCATGATCAGCGAATGTGTGGAATTAGAGTACCGCGTTTTGAAAGCACGTGGAGCTCTGCTCTTGCGGCACTTTGATGTCATACGCCGATCAATCTGCGCAACACCTCATAAAAGCGAACATTACTTTTGTCTTGCTAATAGCTTTGTAATTCGGTTCATAGGTGGTCAAGACACTTACATAATGGCATTACAACTGTTCTGTCAATCTTGACAGATGTATGAAAATGAGGAGTTTAACACAGAACATCCACACTGACGCGTCGCAGTTTGCTTCCGTGTGCTTTAAAAACTTTTTACATGTGATTACATAGCGTGGCATCAAGTTCTGTGTCATACACCACAGAGAGCTCTAACTTTCAATAAAAGCATAACGCTCGCTCTTCTAAAGACCTCACGCTTGGGGTAAAAAGGATACAAATTGGGAGCCTGTAGGCTTTCGATATGATGCTGGGCTGCCGTCGCGAGAGGTTACCATAAACGTTGTTTGCCGTTTTTTAGTGTCGTGACGCAGCTGGCGCATAGCACTGCATGCGTGTATTGGCCAGGACAACCTGAAATATCCATTTATATTATGATGTTTTTAACGATCAAACGTTTTTTGAAGGGTAAAATACCTGCCGATTCACATGACTTTTGAAAAGAGCTACAGATTTCCGACCACTGCATTTAAACCTTCAGAAATTGTTGATTGTTAACAAAGTTTTTTTCCTGAATTTGGTTACCAATATTTGGGACACCATCAAAGTACAGTTTCAGACTGAATAACTAAGACAAAATTTATCACACTAAAAGAATCTACGTTTTTTGCCAGAATGGGTAACAGGGTTTGGGAATTTGCTTTCACTTGTTACTCAGTGAGGACTGAATGGTCACATTTGACTGCATTTAGTAATAAAAAGGGAATTACACGAAACCGTGGTGTAGAAAAGGTCTCCAATAATTAAAAAAGAAAGAATCCCACACCTTTTTATTTTCTCTCAAATATAGCAAGATATATCTGTGAAAAATGGAATACAATTGAGAGAGGTTCCCTCAGGTCATTAGGTATTAGAAATCTTTTACATTTTTGCTGTTTGATATCATATGAGACAAATCATCATTTTTTTTTATTTTTTTATTTATGTTTATTTTTTTTATTCTTTTATTTTATTCTTTATTTTTTTTTATTTTTTTATTTTTTTTTTATTTATTTCTATATATTTATTTTTATTTCTAGTTATTTCATTTTATTTCATTTATTTCAACATGAACAAAACATTAAAGCCTGAAATCTTAGGAAACATTAGAAATCTTTTACATATTTGTTGTTTGATAGTATTTATACAGATGAACTATAAAAAGATGCTAATTGTTTATAAATAATAATCTAAAAACACATTTAAATTTGAAAAAGAACTGACCCATACTTGCCTGTGCAAAACTCGGGTCATGGTGTTGGAATTGGGGAGATCTTTCCCATAATTAATTATTGTGTTTTTGCTGGGAACTCTATTTTATCAGATGCTTCACTAAATCTTAGTCAGAAGACACCTGTATGAACCAATAAAAAAGGTTCGAAAAAGAAACTTGCTGCAAAAATGTTATTTTGAACATCAAATGATCTGTGAATCTCTACTTTCAATCTCATGAGCCAAAGTGAGTGTAAAGTGAGTAACCCTGAAAGTAATACGGTGAGTGTCGGTGGGACCGTGTGATTTTAAATGAAGAGTGTGGGAGTGCAGAGAGGAAATAACTGTGGTCCTGTCTCCACTGAAACCCTGATGATACTCTCACACGTGGCAGAAGACACAGAGGAAAAAATACACCACATGCCAGAGGGGAGACTGGAGAAAGGATTCCTAGCTGCAACATGCTAAGGTTATTGTGTACAGGTTATTGTCAAGTTGGAATAGGAAAGTGTCATGTAGAAACACAATCCACTAGAATATCATTATTTGCTTTGGCATTTAGAAATGACTAAAATAGTCAAACCTGTTCATTAGAAGATGCCGTATATGGAGCTGAAGCTGACAGTGACCATGAGACCAGGCTATGATGATAGCAACAGTCCATTGGAGTCTCCTCACTCCTCACTAAAATCTGCTTTGAATTTTTGTGAAACTGCACCTGTCACAAAAACATTTACTCTTTTATTTTCATTTCATTGATGTTCTTACTTCAAAAGAACAGGTTGAGGTTCTTATAAGGCTCGTGTTGTGTCTTTCGGCATCTTGGATAAACATCTGATGATACATTTTCCATGAGGTAAACACTATGCAAAATTTTGATTCACAACAGATGTTGAAGAAGCCACATCCTTGAATCCTGCACATCTCTTACATTAGAGGACAAACACTTGTTCTTAAATCGTAAAACTGCACAATGTTACAGTTCTAAATAAAGTTGACAGCCATTTGTCAAGTTGCACTGTTTACTCATCAAATCAAAGAAATTTACCCACATTTGCACTTGACAAGTGTTCATTTCCGGCCTTGTGTCTAAAATGTTCAGTTCCAAAACATTCATGGAAAGCAGATGGAATAAATTTGATTGTTTGATATTGAGTTCATTTATCAGTTAGGGTCGATTTAGACATCAAAAGGTTGTCGGATCATATCTCAGTTATGGTATTGTCAACATATAAACTTCTCCAGGTCTTAAGAGACTGGTTGTGTGGTTATCAAATTTGACCACTTCACGATCTGCGTGGATTAACTCCGACAATAAGATTATCTTCATAACGTTTCAATTTGACTTTGTCAGATTATGTCAGTCTTCCTAATGTTCAGAGAACTTAAAGCTTTTATTTATAAAGACGTAACATCTGACAGGTTCAAGTTCTGTTAAGTTGTTCCCTTTTTCTTTACTACCACCCGTACTGATGTTAAAGACATATATAAACCCGAGATGCTCGAACAAGCGGAATTTTGTTTTCCAAGTGCTCCAAGGATTGGCATGCTTCAACCGCTGTGACCGCGTCCATGATACCTGGCACTTCCAAACTCTTGGCTCTCTCTCCAACAATCATCTTGCATTTAGTTTAGTGTAATTTCAAACTCCTGCTTGCTAGAGACACGTCGCACGTTGAAGGACTTCATCTCTTTCCAGTTCAATTAAGCATGTTTCATTGCTTTACGATCCATTGTGTCCTTATTGTGGCTTCTTCCTTTCTTTGTGTAATGAAACAGGCATGTTGTTTTGCGCCGGCTCTCGCATGCTGTCCCAGAATGCATATTTGCTTCCTCTCTCGCACTGGTCACTCTGAACTCAGACAAATACCACAAACCTCCCCTCAAATAAAAAGGTCCTTGTCCCCTGGCGGAGCTTTTTCCTGCTTGTCTGGTGATGGGGTCATCGCTTGGTTTGGCAAGCAAAATAACTTGACTTTTGACCTCGCTGTACGCCCAAGGGGACTGCGTGTCTGGGTAACCGTTTTTTTCAATGAGAAAAGGATAGACGAGGAAAACATTGAGAGACGGCTTTCGCCAGAGCAAATTTCTATTTTGCAGACCATTTGCAAATCTTAAATAACATCAAATACATTTTCCAATTGAAAACTTTTAATTAGAATTTAAGAAGTAATTTGGAATAGAAAAGTAGTGAATAGTACTGGCTTCTTTTTGTTTGAAGTTATCCTCACTGTACTGTAGTTTAGGTACGTTTTAGTATCAAAGTAATTTTCCAACACAATCTCACTGAAAAATTTTACGATGTGGCTAATTTTGGCTAATTCGTATGAATTCGTACAATCTCATTCGTACATTTTTGTACAATTCACTATCGCTCCAGTGACATTACTGTCAGGGGCAGGGTAAGGGGTGGAGCTTCAGTATTGCTTTATTCTACTAATGGTATGTTTTTTGTACGATTCACAGAATAGTTACAAATTCCTGTGAGATCAGGTTTAATTTTCCCAACATTTCTTTTAATAAAAACATTGTATTCAGACTACGCTGGAGCAAAACTATTCTTTTGGGCATTTTAAGGATGTTTTCTCTCACACCTCCTCATAGCAGATAGTATACAAGGGTGATGATGACACAGATTCCACTTGAATTAATATTTCTTCCATTCACACATCAAACTTTTGCAGAATTCGAAAGAAGACATTTTGTAGAATGTTGGTAACCAGTCAACACTGGCCCCCATTGACTTCCATTGTATGAACACAAAAGCACCAAAACATTTCACCAAATATCTTCTCTTGTGTTTCCGAGAAGAGAGAGTCACATGAGGAAACAGGTTTTGAATGACATGAGGGAGATAAACTTTATAGAGGACCATAAAGCTACTTTCGAAGGTGTTTGTTGTGGTTACTCTGTTGTGTATTATGTATTTTGGGCTGCACAGGAAAGTTATCAAATGTCAGCACCGTCTAAATCTCATGAAAGAAACCTTTGTCAGGATATGATGATACAAACATGTCTCTTTACTTCGGATCCCATGTTTATCACTCAGAAAATGTTGCCTCTTTTGTTTTCCCCTTTTGTACAGCATAATACATGACAAACCGGTTACACTCCCAAAACTCCATTGCACACAGATCCTTGGTAGGACCCTGGCACGAACATCTGGTCACAACTCTTACATATACATAAAAGACTTGAAGCAAAACAGACTCCTTGTACATTTTTTCCAGCTGTATTTGATCATCCAGCGCCACAATGTTGTCACACGTGGCGAAACTGGATATGAATGAACCAATGTTATTTCAGAACGGAATTGTCCACAGGTGCTCCCGTGGGTCCTTGACTGATTGGTAAATGGTCCCTTGTCTTTAGAAGAGGAATTCATTTGCAGACAAACTTTGGAAATGATTAACCCTTGCTTGCCAACGATACTTTTAAGATATGTAACCAAAGACGGGGGAAATAAAGATTTCCTTCATCCATCAAAAGGGAAAGATTCCCATCCTCATTGTTCTGATATTGGTGATAGCCTAGACAATATAGCTTTCATTATATGTAAATCCACATTTTCCACTTGAAACATGTTCCAGATGTTTCTTAGCAGGCAGAAGTGATTAGAGGTTTGTAAGGTTTTTAAAGTGTCTGCTCTTTCTCAGCCGTGTCATGACCATCTATACATCACATCATTGTACTGTTGGTGTTTAGTGAGCTCTCTCCAGCTCTAATGGTTTTGCTCAATTTTTTATGTATGTTATAAATGAATACTGTAGTGGAATATTGCAGTATTGTGCAATATATTTCAGGTACGATGTTAGTGGTGTGTCGTACAACATGAACAAAACATTAAAGCCTTAAGGTAGGCTATTTATTGGACAAAATTATTTGGGAAACTAGCATATCAGAGAATATGTGTTTTTTTATTCTATTCTACCATAGATGAACAAAAGAATCATATGAAACAAATCATCATTTATTTATTTTTTATTTATGTTTATTTATTTTATTATTTTATTTTATTATTTATTTGTTTGTTTGTTTATCTGTTTATTTATTTTGTTTCATTTTATTGTATTTATGTATTTTATTTATATATATATATATATATATATATATTTTTTATTATTATTATTATTATTATTATTTTTACTTTTTTTTATAATTTTTTTATTTCTATATATATTTTTTTATTTATAGTTATTTCATTTTATTTCATTTATTTCAACATGAACAAAACATTAAAGCCTTAAGGTAGGCTATTTATTGTTATTGTTATTATTATATATTCTATTCTAGCATAGATGAACAAAAGAATAATATGAAACAAATCGTCATTTATTTTTTATTTATTTATTTAATTTATTTAATTAATTAATTAATTTATCTATCTATCTATCTATCTATCTATCTATCTATCTATCTATCTATCTATCTATCTATCTATCTATCTAGTTATTTAGTTTAGTCTAGTCTGGTCTGGTCTGGTCTGGTCTGGTCTGGTCTGGTCTTGTCTTGTTTAATATAATTTAATTTAATTTAATCTTCTTAACTTATCTTATCTTATCTTATCTTATCTTATATTTTATTTTATTTTATTTTATTTTATTTTATTTTATTTTATTTTATTTTATTTTATTTTATTTTATTTTATTTTATTTTATTTTATTTTATTTTATTTTATTTTATTTTATTTTATTTTATTTTATTTTATTTTATTTTATTTTATTTTATTTGTAAGACTTGAGGTGAGACCTCAAGAATCTGCATTTCTACTAATTCTAGTGGCAAAGAACTATAACCCTAAAAAAATCACTGCATTATTTTTACAGTTACATTTCTGTTATTCTATAGTTTTAATGAGTTTACCATTGTTCTAAAATGTGAAAAAATAATAAGTGACTAAACTTTTAAATGGTAGCATACTCATTTATGTTATTTATAAATATGTGAGAAAAACAAATCATGTACGAATCATGATAAACCACATGAGCTCTGATCACATGTTTTCACTCCAATTACTAGTTTCTGCATCAGCTTCTTATTTGCACACAGCAAATGTCTTATTTATAAATAGTTTCAAAGTTGAAAACATCCACATTGCAACAGTAGCTGTCGCTCACGTCACACAAAAAAGCCATGTTATTAAAAAAAAAAATGAAAGACTTGGATGATCTCCAGACTTGACATAATGTTTGTTGTATGTAAAACATATATCTCTGGATCTGTTTATTTTATACACAAATCCAGTGTAATGGTGTATACACAGCAACGCATTGCTCAAAGACAACATTTAACATGTCTCTCTCTATCAACCAAATGTTTCTACATGTTGGTCTGAACCTCCAGCAAGCAAGCCTTCAGAAGCCTGTGCAGAAAATACAAATTCATTTAAGGACTTCAAAACCAAAAGCCCAAACATTGCTTGTCATGTTGTGCACTCTTCCAAAGACCCTCTGATATTCATCATGACATGGACCACTGGATGAGATACTTAACTCTGTCTACACATGTCCTATTACCTGTGTGTGTCATCATTCATTCACATGAAGACGGCTTCAGCTGGGTGGTCTCTCTTTGACTGACATGACTTACTCCATGTGTGATATATGTAGGTGATGGTTTAGTTCATCAGGAGGTCATTCACCTCTACGCAACTATGACTTCATGGCACGTTTGTTTTGAAGTGCTACACAACGGGCGTAAAAGTTTAGGGAATCATTTGAATGGAACAGATCGCGTTAAAGCGGGGTTTGTCGACGAAAGATGCAAATCAGGAATGCTCCAAGTCTACCTCCCTCATCTCTCACCGTCAACCACAGGCTCTCTCTGAAGGTGGCTCCATAAAAATTCCTACACAGTGTTCTGTAAACGTTGTAAATTCCCTACTGACTCTGCTAATGGAGAAGATATCCCATGCTTACATTAGTGCAAAAGTGGAGGATGATAAACTGCTCCACGACCAACACAACTTACTCCTTTCGGCTTGCCTCCCCAGAAAAATGCTAGCGATTTCAAAGGCTGAGGACAGATAGACAGGTTTACTGCCGTAATCCATGTCCGGCCAGACCTCACACCACACCTACGGTATCTCGGTTCTCACCCCAACCCCCGCACCTCACACACGTGCATGCGTGTGAATGTGTGTGCATATACATGTCTGCGAGCCAGAACTGGAAGTTCGAGCGTCTGTTCTCTGTGTCTGAAGTTCTGCCATGGGTGTGTTCTGTTTACTGGGAGCTGTGGGAAATGAGGGGTGGAACCGGAGTGGGAAATTGTTCTTGGAGGAGGGGGAGAGGCTGCAGTCTAAACAGCCAGTCCAGCTGTGCGGGCCTGCTGCGCGGGCCAGAGAATGCAGCGCTCCCCGAGTTACATCATATTTAGCGGCCCCAGCCTCACACTTCTCACTCGCTTCACCGCATGCAAGAACAGCAGCCGGTCAAATATTTGTCTATTGGGTCATGAAAGATAGGAGTCCGCCAAGATACATTCGCGGAGCGATCGTGTGGTTTGTTCCAGTGCCGATTGTACTCGGCGAGGTGATCGCAGAGCCCTCGGGTCACGCCCAAAACAGGAAGTGAAAGAAATGAAGGAGCTTAAGTTGTTTCTTCAATATGCTCTGATGAAGTCCAAGGCTGGAAGGTTGATTCCAACGTCCACCAAAGCTAACAAGAAGGGCTTTCTTTGACACGACTGCAAAACACAAAGGCAACGTGTGTTTTTCAAATCAGAAAGGGAAGACCAGATGGGAAGTAGACCGGACGCCCCCTGAGCATAGTAAGAGAGAGGAAAAGACAGCAGGGGCTTAAGTGATTCTGTCAGACACTGACACTTCCTATGAGCGCTTTTATTACTTCTGGTACCACAAATGGAACCTATCTCCTGGATGTCAGTGTTTTTAACTCGCTGAAGGGTTTGATGGTTATACAAAATGTCCCGGTGGTTTCCGGCCTTTTTTCAAAGCACTCAGTTAGGCTCATTTTGTTAACATACCCGTATATACCGAGGAAACATAAAAAATAAGTTTCTACGAAAATGTGAAAACGTCAATGTGTGATGAATTTCTTGAGAGGGTCTCGTAGGGCTGTTGTTTATCTTTCGGAAATCCTGACATACTCCAGAATGTTTTTCGATCAGATATTGACTAATTCGTCAAGGTCATGTTTTGCAGATTCGATCTTGATGTTTTGATTGAAGAGCTGAACATCAATTCACCTTGTTGTCGCTGTCAGTATACAATCTCAGACACCATTAATATGTCCATTAATCAAAGCAGAGGCATATTATTTACTCCGTTTTCAGCGTATGGTGAAATTCGGTCCCTTCTCGTGTGGTTTCTCAGTACTACGGGGGTCTCAGAAGTGCACCTCAGATGGGCCGGGGGGGCGCTTTTCAATTGATTCTGCAAACGTTTACCAGACAAGTACAAGTCAAGCTCCGTTGCCTGCATAACAGAGAGATTCATCTTCATATCATTGAACTATACATTGAAAAGCAACGTATTCCACAATAACAGCTGCTAAATGTAATAACATAGGCTCATCTGGGTACTCTAAATCATATTGACCGGTGCAGTTTTACTCTTACAAATTGTACTAAATATATACAGTATATATACAGTATCTTATATATAAAATTATATACATTATATTAGAAACATCTTTTATATAGAGTATTTTAAAGAAATAATTATATATTAAATATATGCCTAGTTAAAATAATATATGAGATGATTTTTATGAATAAACCTAATTTACCTTTCTGCTTTTATTTTCAGTACTGTCTGCATGTTCTCTTTTCCTTTATTGTAAATGCATTTCATCATTTTTAATATTTTCAAGAAATTCAAAATATTTTAAGAAATAATTATAATGTTTCTATATTGTAAAAGGTGTGTGTCACCCGCTCAGGGCTGGTATTTGAGGTTGCTGGTTCAAGTAAACCATAAGCTATCACCACTGGACCTAGGAGTATAGCACTTAACCCCAGGTTTCTCTAATGGGACTGTCCCACAAATACATACACTGGACGTTTCTAAATTGCTTACTTCAGAAAGGGTAGGGTAACATAGAATCAACTGTAGCTCATCACCGTGTGGACAAAAACTTTAAATAACATGGAAAATTACCTTTTCTTATTTTTTGCAATGTTTTGTCTGTTGTCTGTTGTTGACACAAACTCATGTGCCATTTTGCCAATAACTTCCGTCTCCTATTTTTAAGGATTGATCTAACCCGAGAGGGGATTGAAAGCTAATATATTACAAATTTACCTCAGACATAAAGTTTGGCTTTAAAGTAGTCCGTTTTGTGTACATTAGAACCTACAAAATTCTTGCCATTTTATTTGGCTTAGGGGAATAAATATCAAAATTTCCCACACGCAGGCCAGGTACTAGGCTGACCTGATTGGGAGGGGGCAATCATACACTGACAGAAATTACCTTCTTTCTTTCTTGTTTTCCAGTAAAAATGTGAACAAATTCTTGAATCAAGATGCATTTCATGATTAGCAAAATAAGTCTTGTTTTTAGTAAAAAATATGAAATTTCAGTGAATTTGTCTTAAATATTTATCTTATTTTCTTAGGTCAGTTTCCTGATCAAGAAAATGCTTATTGATTCAAGAATGTTTAGACATTTTTACTGGAACACAAGAAAAAAAAGACTAAGAAAGAAAGTAATTTTTTGCATATAATCTGGTTGGCCAGATATATATTCATAGTTAATTGCATGCATATTTTTTCTCAGATTAAATTGAGAAATCAGTATTTAATAGATCATGCATGCAAGTATTTATTAAGTATTTAATACTAAGTATTTCCTTTTCAAATATTTTAACTGTCAGCTGGAGGCGCCCAAGAAAAATCTGGGGGTCAATGCCCCCCAGACCTGGCCCTGCCCTCACATGTGATTTATTCCCACCCCTATCCTTGACCAACTGTAATAATAATAATTCAGCACCCGTTTACAGTTTTGCCACAACTTTAAGAGCCACAATTGTTACAAACTCTCTTATCTCTTTTTAAGGTTTCAATGTGATTTGTTGGCTAAGATAAATTCAAATAAACAAAATTAAAATGAGTACTGAACAATATTTGTTAATAAAAAAACACCCATAAAAACAGATATCGTGATTATATATCCAGCGCATATTCTTTGGCCATGACAACCATGAAGTGAAAATCTCAAATAGCGACAGCCCTAGTTCTTGATGTTTTTGATATTGATATTGTACCGAGCCCAAGTTAGTTAAGCAGCTAGTTGACATTAACACCACCCGGGGGAAAACAGCCCTGAATATGTCGTCTGCACCTTTTGTAAATATGAGGAAATCTAAGCCATCTCTTCATTGTAACTACCACACATTACGTTCTTAGACAAGACAATAGACAATTCAATATCTGCTGTGAATTAAACTAGCTTTTACACACACTTCATACCTGAGCACCGTATAAACCACAACCGCTTCCATTGAAATCAACCAGTGGCCCCTTGATAAATGGAACAGGGCCCTTTATAGTCAAGGTCGAGTGTTTCTAAGCCAATGTTTGGTTAAGGGATTAATTGGCCATGACTATGTTCATATATGATTGTGTCTTGAGTGAAACTCATTTAGCTGTGACGCCGCTTCCCTCTGCAGCATGCCTCATTATACGCCATCTCTGAATTATCTGTCACACTCTCAACGGCATATGCCGCGGCTAACACGCGGAAACCAATCACGCTTCTCGAACAGCCCGGCCTCGAGGGGTAATTTGCAGTACGGGCACGTTCTCCGCGTAGGCTTCATTGTTGTAGCACTATGGAAATAATTCAAATCAGTATGGCCGACCTATGTGGCTCCTCTAATTAGCCAATTAGCTTAAGGACGGCTGTCATGAAAAGGCTTTGGCAAACAGCGGAGGAGGAGGAGAATGGAATGAGTTATGCCTCTGTGCTATAGAATGAGAAAAAACCCACTATATACATCCGAACGAGCACGCATGCGCACACGCTGGAGATCTTTGGATGCATCTCACATACACAAACTGACAGACCATAGAAGAGGAAATGACACCTCGAGGTTGAGTGAGAAAACGGAAGTGCAAAGAGAGTGACAGCTACATAAAACAAATGACTTGATCTCACTAAAGGCAACGGAGGAAAGAAGAACAATCTGTTACTGCATCGCTGTTCTATTTCCCCGGTGATGAAAGAGGGTTGAGGAGATCTGTGAGTCATAAAGCTGAGAGATTCAAAACCTATTGACCTCTCACAGGAAGGCAAACCAAAGATAGCATGTGTGAAAATTTTCCTTTTTCTTTTTGACGCAAGCACTTCAGCATCGATTGTGACGTCCTTGTCATGTTTAATGATTAGAAAGATGCTGTCCCTATTGCCTCTTCCTAACCCAGATCTGTAATCAAAACTACCAATGTTGGATACTGTAGTATACTACATTTCTAGAGCCAGCTGCTGGATTCTGTCAAGCATTTTAAGCCGTCAAAATGCCCATGAGGTATTATTAATAACTACACTCTTAAAAAAATTAAGTAGCTTCACGATGCCAAAGAAGAACATTTTTTCACTCTTAAAAATAAAGTTGCTTAAAAAAAACATTTTTGGTTCCACAAAGAACCATTTAGTCAAAGGTTCTTTAAAGCACCATCTCTTTCTTACTTTTTACTAATCTAAAGAACCTTTTTTGCCACAAATAACCATTTGTGAAACAGAAAGGTTCTTCACATGTTAAAGGTTCTTTATGGAACCAAAATATTCTTCTATGGCATCGAAGAACCTTTTGTTTTAAGTGTACATGGTTCCATAATGAACCCATAACATCCTAAGGACCTTTCTGTGGCACTAAAGGTTCTTTAGTGAACAAAGGTTCTTCAGACCGTAAAAAGGTAAGAGTGAATGGTACCTTGTGGACTCCAGAGTGATTTTTCTATGGCATCGCTTTGAAGAACCTTTTAAGCACCTTTATTTTAAAGTGTGTATTATAATTATTATACAATTATTATTTAAGTATTAGTTTTGTTAATAAATTATATTTGGACTCTAAAACCCCTACTTTTAGACTAACAGAGACCACACACTCATATATCCGTAAACATCTGCAGTTCCACGTTCTCCGACAAACATTGCTCAAGATTCACGAAACGCGTTTCATGCCAGCAGGTTGTTCGACTGTTGACATACAGCTTCCGGCTGTTCTCTATCTCTACGTCTAAATTCTATGAAACAGAAATGCAGGGACGGTCAAGATGTTAGCACCTGCGTTCGATCCATTGCCAAACAGGACCTGAGGGAGAGCATGCCTCCCATGTTCACCATTCATCAAAGTCCTCAAAAACAAGGTTGCCGTAAAAACAGACTTCTGTTGGAAACTACAGGAAATACTAGATAAAGGGAAAACGATGTGCTTGTTAACATGATCAAATTTTGGGGTAATGCTGTAAAATGTTATGTCAAAATGTCACATGCACATTTATCAGAATTTCTGTTTTTTTTCTTTTCTGGCCAACAGAAAATAAGGCAAGTGTTCAGAAAGCTCTGCTTTTAGTGACTAAATTGAAGTAACAAAGCTGCCCCTTACATCATTAGGTTTATCTGAATCTGTGCGTTTCTACTTTAAGTGTTTCTACAGCGTAAATGTGAAACATATGTCAAGTGTAGGAAATCGCTGAATGCCAAAATGTTTTATTGATGCTGCAAAGCAGATTTATACATAAAATGAGTCATGAGAGCAGAATTTAAGTAAATGACGCAACATTATATAAAGACAATTTAAAGGCTTATGCGGTTTTACAAAACAATCATCCAACAGGTTCATGATGGTATTCACTGTGCTATAACAGTGACTAATACATGAATACGTGCATCACAGTAAATGTGTCTCTTTGCTAGTATCCCAATAGATCATGACACAGGAACAGTTAAAATATGTGACTCGTAACTAGATTTCATTGTTCAAGTCTACCAAATTTGTTTTTCTCTTGTCAGCACAACTGGTGGCCTTTCATCTTTGATCAGACACATTTTATAATGTTCTGAATTGAAATTCCTTATTGCTTTCTCTATCTCACTTTTTCGGTCTTGTGTGTTTACATAATCTGTTTGTCTGTGTAGGTGTCAATAAGTTTTCATACCTCTTTCTGGTTTATCCACTTGTCAAATGTGATGATTTTGCCATGGCCACAGATTCCAGGAACCAACATCTGACTCCATGTCTATACGTCCCTGTGTGTTTGTGCAAACTGAAAATAAGCATATGGGTTGTTTTTGTAAATGAGTAATGGTTGACTTAAAATAAAATAGTCTTGTATAATTATATACAATTTTGTTTTGTTAAAACTAGGTGGAAATGCACTGTTTGTTATTATATAATTTTAGGCTTCCATTCTTCGGCTAAAGTTGAACATTTGAGTTATCCTAATTCACACAATAATATATTTTTTTTTAATCTTTGGAAAATGTATTTCACAAGCACGCTTCAATTTTAGCGTAAGTGTAAGATATATCAAAAATATATACCAAGACGTGTATTTCTTGTGGCTAAATTATATTTGTTTACCAACACCTCAGTGAATTTTTAATTTACTTATATCAAGTATCAAGTATAATTATCATACTCACTGTATTGACCAAATACAAATAATTAACAACACAATGAGTGTTTTGGCCTGATGCTGGGATGAGTCGACAGCACCGATATATTCTGTGACCTGATTCCTTTTTTTAACATCATTATTTTATACGTTATCACACTCAGTTAACATTTTCCTAATGAAAGCCACATATTTTTTTATATTAAAAGAGTTTGTGATTATCTTTGTTTAGATTTTTTTAAATGTGTAGATATTTTAATGATGGAGTCTTGTTTTTATGGATTAATGATTATTTAATTATTTATCATACTCAATTAAAGTGTTAAATTGCAAACCCTATTTTTACACATTAAAATAGTATGTTTATAGACGGTTTCAGAGGTAACAACATAAACATCATGAAGCCCGAACATAACTACTGGTCAACTTCCTTAAAAGCTCAATAATGTTGAATAGTTTTAATGAAATGTAATAAAATTAATATACAATAAATTATTAATATAAAGGAATATTCATATAATTTACATTGTACATACAAATTGTTACGTTACTTGCAACTATCCAGATGGATAACCACCAACCATCTATAGACGTTATTTTTTCTTGTACTCTTTTATAAAATTGCGAAGCAGCTGAACAAAAAAAGCAGATTTAAATTTCAAAGATTTCGAAGTTTTAATGCAACTTTAATACAAACAAAGTTCTTTATGATGTGCTTGTGATGGTGGAACAGCGAAAGAAAACTGATATTTATCCTCCCTAATGTCTTTACATGGGTATAATTGTAAGAAGAGAATAACCATAACATTCATTTATTTTTATTTTACTACCAAAAAACATATTTCATCATAATACACAGCTTAGTTTTAAATGGCAGTATATGGAGAAACAGGCTTGTTGCCCACATAATTGTGTAGTTACAGCATCAACCACACCATGGTTTATTTGGCAAGTATCTGTGGAAGAAATACAATAATCTTTGGGCAGTTACACAACCTTCAGAGAATATTTTAACATATGGAACCCTGATGGTCTCAAGCATAAAGTAAACTTAGGACAACCTTATATCACTCTCTGTGAACTGTTCTGAACACTGAAACACTATACACGCTGTCAGCACCCAGAGGTGGTTTTCAGAGACATTTTAGCTCCTCCCCACCAACAAGAAATCTCCTTGTCAGCTTCTTTTCATTTCTAATGAGTTTGCTAAATGCACTGTTTATTCTTGCCAGGCCTCCATCAAAGACATAATTCTCACTGGTTTAGAGATCCTGTTACCTGGCCTGTCCCACAATGTGTATTGATGGACCATATGCTGTGTCCAGAAACACACTGTAATCATACACAAGATATACACAAACAAGTCGAAGCTGTGAAAGCTAAGTTGGCAGCCTCACCTCTCCTTCGCATGTACACACAGCGCTTGACATTACAAACTCACCCGTCGTCCCTGGGCTGAACCCCTTTAGTTGGTTATTTAGTTAATTAAATGGGCAATTCTTTCTCTGTGTTTCTCTTAGAGATGTCCAAGCAGGCTCGCTCAACTTAGCAAATCACTGTGTGAGGCCTGTATGAGAGACCAGTGAGATTTTAGAAACTGTTGTGTGTTAGTATTAGTTTCAGAATTTAAAGTGACATGGCCCAGAGATGTGGGCGGTGAGGTCAAAGTGGATAGGGAATGTTTAAATGTCAAAGTAGATGTTGGACCCAAAACATAATAAGAAATGTTTATGCTTTCTTTATACATGCTGCAACTATCCCAAGGGAAAATGTTAATGCTTTGAGGTTTCTCTTTCATAGCTCATGAGATTTGATGGAGTTGTGTTTATTTATTTATTGAAATATCACCTTTGTCTCACAAGCCTCTCCTAATATTGTTTAGGATAGAAATGACAATTGTTGGAATACGTTAATCTTATGATCCTAAAATTCCATTTGCTTTCCATTTAATAGTTTGCTAGAACAGGGGCGCTGTTTCTTTTTTATTAGAAACAGCGTATGTAATCAATATGTGTAAAAATATCAGTTAAGTTCAAAATAAAACCAGGCAAATAAAATGCCATCAGCCTTATGATTTTCCTCCCCCTCGGTTCATGACATTTGCGCACAAAGTTTGTATACTTTAACCACCCTCGAGGATAGTGGGGGTCTCGAGTCACTGTTATTTTGGTGGTTGTTGGCTGAAAGGTTTGGGAACCCCTGTTCCAGAAGAACCATCTGAAATTTCATCTGTCATATATTTTGATAAATAACTAAGATATTGAAGAGATCTCATAT
Source organism: Triplophysa dalaica (assembly GCF_015846415.1). NCBI lineage: Eukaryota > Metazoa > Chordata > Actinopteri > Cypriniformes > Nemacheilidae > Triplophysa > Triplophysa dalaica. The sequence continues at coordinate 10,224,661 of NC_079564.1, read as the reverse complement.
GTCTTTATTTGTCTTCATTTGATTTTCTCTTAAAAGATTTTCATGCAAAATCTAGAAGCAATGATTTGGAGTTTACAGTTACAGACTGTATTCGTATAACCATTTACATTTACATTTAGGCATTTGGCAGATGCTTTTATCCAAAGCGACTTACATTGCTGTATCCTATACATTTTACATAGGTATTTGCAATCCCCTGGGATCGAACCCACAACCTTGCATTGTAAACGCAATGCTCTTACCACTGAGCTACAGGAAAGCTTACCAAAAATAACCCAAAATAACCAAAAATGTTTTAGTTTTTAGAAAGTTGTGGAGAAAGAATGGGGGTTACAATGATAGTATACAAAAAGTCAATTAAAAGCTTACTCATCAGATAAAGCTTCATATGTTTTGTGAACTATCCATCACTTTTCCATATCATCCATTATGGAGTCGGGGGCTTCCATACATATTTAGTTTACATATGAGCTTATTTTAAAGCTTAATGTTGCATTACACAAATAGAATTACGCAAGTTGTAACCTAGTGTGCTTATTTTTCCTATTAGTGTCTATTACACTTAATCTCTTAAAATCACACACAGTAACTCACCAGCCAACTTTAAGTTGCTCATAACCAATGAACCTATGTCAAGAATTGCTTTGACCTGATCATCGAATTCGCAAACAAACCGTTTAGTCTAATTTGTATAGAAAAGAAGCAAAAAAGGGAGCGATTCATTCACAAAGCACTCCATTTGTATAAACTGAAAGGCCATGCTGCCTCACAACCTAACCTTTTGTGACATTTTTATATTCCTGTGAAGCTTAAAATTAGCTATGGAAAGTTCTATCTCTTTATTTCATGAAAGTGAATCGCAAATAACTGTTGTCCTAGAACGATGTGCACGCTGAAAAGACAAACACAATGAAAGCAAACTGAAACCAATACTCTTGTGCGGTTTGGCCCCTTCCCTTTTTAAGTCCTGTTTAAAATAGTGGATCATTCAACAGCTTACGCCATGGAAACTTTGGCTTTGAAATGTCATAACACAATGCCCAAAGATCGCAAATAAATAATACCCTCCAACGATGGATGTTGACTTGGAAAGAGTCTACAGTAGGGCATGTGCTGTTGAAAATGCTACCACTAATAGATAGTCCTTTGAAGGAAGAAATTACATTTAAATGTTATTCCTGTGCCACATGGTGTAAATTTGTATTTAAAGTAAGCATTGCTTTTACCATAAAGGAGGCACGACAAGAAGATTCTGCATGATTCTGATTCAAGAAGTGACAACTTACTTCTCTTCTTTAAATGAAAACTTCACTGTTTATTTTTCTCATTTAGTTTGGGAGGACTAAAAACTTTGGGAGTCATTCAGTGTGACCAGAGCCTCAGGTCTCAGGTCTGAAGAGTTTCTGGGAAGTCAGAGAAAATGACTCTTTCTGAGAAGTCCAGACCTTGAAAAATGTGGGATTTAATGCATAACAAATAAAGAGTTTACAAATGAAAATGAAACCATCTTGGGCACATCATGTGGCTTACATGCATCAATGGACCTGGAAGAACCTCATCCTGCTACTTTACACATTAATGGGTTTACGGATGGAGTCAATGAAGACAGTGGTAAACATCATAATTATCTGCAAATGTTGAATGATGTTTGTCTTAGATTAGCCGTCATTGTGCAAAAAGTATTCGATCACAGGAGGTTGTGATTTTCCAATCAAAACCAGGTATTTAATAATCAGACTGGCTTTAAAGTGGTTTTGGGCACTAGATAAAAACTATATCAGCTTAAACCATGGTACCTCATCATCTCTTTTTCCATTGGTTATCATTTAAAATATGTCCCAGGGAATCCTTGTACCAAAGAAATCTTACATACACCTACACTTTAGGTTTCTTCTCTCCCAAGTAACATAGATTGGATCATTTTGAAATACCAGAATAACATTCCCAATGTGGCCTTTATTAAAGAGATCTCACTCACAAGAGATGCATTGTTCTGTCTTGGAATGGTGCAATATTGTAAACAGCAATCTTCAAGAGACGGTCTTCCAAACAGGCATCTGCTGGTTAAAAATGTGAACGTTTATGTCAGATGACTTTTTAGTGTGAAGCCGTGCCAAAAACCTCCCTGCTTAACATTTGCACACATAAACACACACCACCTCCCAGACGCAAGCCACATTTTTACGGCCTTCGGTTTACTCATCGTTTCTGGATACGATATCCTTAAGGCCTAAAACAACTTAAAAGACTACAAAGTTCCATTTTTAGATATGGTCGTTGATGATTCACTCAGAAGTAAAAGATTTATTAAAGACCCATTCCAATCATGATAATTACTGCACAGTTATACAAATTGAGTTTATTCTATTGACCAAAGTTGTGTTATAAATTCCCATCGAATACGTACATAATAAAAACACACCTCTGAAGCTCCGGCCTGTTTGGACAGGTACAGGCGTGCTGCTGTACATGGGGGATGCCTTATTTTAAAGGTTCCCATTGTTTTCTGGTGACATTACGACATTCAAGATCAGTCCAGATCCAGATGTTTCCAGTTTTATTGGTGTATTACATTTTGGGGTTTCCCTGACAGTGTACACATCATTTCCAGCAGACAAGTCATCCTATTACACATCCTTCTTAATAATTTTGTCATCACAAGAAGAAATTTGTAGGTGTGTTTGGATGGCATAATGACTATCGGGAATAGGGAATAGTGTTCTTTCAGACACAAGGTGGCGTTAGTCTTTCTACTTTACAGGAAACCAAGTAGATTGTTTGTTTTATTTGCTTTAATCGCTGAGAAAACGATTGTTTTATTTTTCTTATTTATTACACTGGCTGTAAAAAGAGACACCAAGGAGATGACTGTTGGCATGCTGTAAGAGAATCCCACTATAAAATGAATGCAAATAGCTTAACGTTGCTTTTTGAGATTTCAGACTTTTAAATAAATCTCTTTTAAATCTCTTTAAAAACTCTACATTTAGTCTCATTGCTGTCTCAGAGAAACAATCGTGATGGCATTCGTGAGATCAGCACTGTCATCAACAAGCTGAGGGTTTCAGTGAAATTGTTTGTTTAATACAGTGAATATGATGTCATCTGTTTTGTCTGTGATGGCATCTGTGTTGTCTGTCACTGGCTCTTTCCTTGTTTTGACATTTAGGAGAAAAGTTCAACCAAAAATACAAATTCTGTCATAATTTCCACCAAAGAAAGTCATGCAGGTTTGTGCCAACGGTGTGGGGGTGAGAATATTTTGACAGGATTTTTCCATTTACATGTACTTGTCTTTGAATATAATTAATATGTAAATTCAGTTTAATTTCATTTATATACCACTTCTTTACAAATTTGCATTGTTTCAGCTTAACATGAAAAAAAGAAAACACATGTTAAATGTAGAACACTTACAAAGAAGAATACAATACATAGTATTATTGCAAAAACAGGCATCATAGTCCATCTTACATGGAAATGGTACATAATAGGAAGAGAGAATTGTAAATTGACATGTTAATAAATTTACCATTATACCATAAAGTTAAGTTTATTGTCTAAAACCAAAGACACTGCGTCATGGAGGTAGAGTCAACTCATGTCTTTTCCTTAACTGAGATAATCTACGTCTTCAGACAGTTATGATGTAGACTTCAATGAGTCACATTCACTGTGTGCACGTGGAGTACCATGTCTAACAGGCCACGCCCAGAACAGATCAGCTGTATGTCTTCCCTGAGCCCCACCCCTTAACCTACAACCACCCGTCTATGTTGCTAAATTTAACCATGAACAATGTCAGACTTACCCCATGTCTGACTTATGAGTCCAGATGCGCTCAGACATGCGGGGGATTTTCTCATTCCCGAGCACAGTATGTAGCCCCAGGGTCGATGTTTTACTGTGGTCCACTAGACAGGATCTTTAACAGGCATATATGACTTACGGTTAAATCATATGCTTTTACTTTACTGCGTTTCTTTTTTGAAAATATTCCTAACAAATTTCCATTGGTCTTTTGTGACTCGTTGTATATTTTTGACTAAAATGTCAAATGCCACTTACATAAAATGAGTTAAAGATGGTAATCAACTATTATAATTGCAGGTTATCAATTGATCTTATTATCACATCCAGATACTAAACATGATAACAAAATTCTGTAAATAAAACGTCTTGGACAGGTAATTCCTAAACCTGCTATCTCCGCTATTACAACTAAAAAACCAGGCCATCGTACCTCAAAAGTTGAACTGAATTTCAGAAAAGTACATAGACAAAAAAACAGCATTGATTGTTCACATATAACAGTATATTAGAGGGGAAAATATTATGTTAACAGTTGCAATCACCTTAGTAATAACAGGCTATAACCTGCCAGAAAATCTGCTAAGTAAAGCTTAAAATAAATGGCTTTATGGAAAAGCTTAGTACAGGTGAAAATGTTTCATGTGTTGCCAAGTGAACAAATGTGAATATTTGCAGCATGCTTGACACCTCATTGATGATCCACTTATAAATCTTCAAACATCTGCTACCATGCATGTCAAATCCAGCATGACTTCACATGCTGCTGCGAGATCAAGCTTGTCTTCACTTTTCATCCTGTAAGATTTACAATAATGCACATTGATAAGTAGCTTTTATTGCGGTTGTCAGATGGACATAGATCCATGATGTTGTGGCATCTGGATATCTTTGTGTACTTCATACTTCAGTATGAGGGTCATATGGTGGGAATACGTGTTCCCCTTCAGTCGGTCTCTCGACGTTGTGTTGAGAGACAGACTGGGGTTTGATTCTGAGATGTCATATGACCCCTTAAACTGATGGCTATAGTGACATTTAGGAAATTAAATATGGTTTAAATGTTACATATCAAAATGAGTTGCCCTTTTGATGTTTTAATGATTTTCAGTAATATGAGATAAGGACCCATAATGATGGCCTAATTTAATAATAAAAATAGGATTAAAATACTTTGAAACTAAATTAGCTTTGTTAGTGGCTACCATGTTGTGATCGCATGACGTACTACTGTTTCGATGCGATTCGATTTTGATTCGATTCGATTCAGTTGATCTCAGTACCTTTAATATAAAATATTGATGTTTGACAAACCTGACTGTGAAAGGGTTTTTGTATAATTCTCAAATGCTGTCACTCACCACCATATATGAAAGGTCATATACTGTTTCCGGGTCCCAACACGGCGAGCTGTAAAGCTATCAGATATCCGCAATCCTAACCTTTATCTTCATAACAAAATCCCACATGGCCTGTCAGGATTTGTTTTTAAAAATATAATGGGGTTGCATGTCTACAAATGTTTTATAACGTAGCTGAGCCTTTAACTACAGTATCATTGCACCATACCACATAATTTACAGACAATATTCTTGCTTTTTGCAACAATATTTTTTTACCTATTGAGCTCTGGCTGAGACCAGGGGCCCAATCATAGCAGCTATAAATATGGGCCCCTCTCACCATACTCTCAGCACATGTACTCATATTTTGCGGGCTCCACTCATCACAAGGCACTGCGTTTCCAGCTCTTCTCACTCGACCCAGATATAAGGTTGATTGCCCGATATAGCCAGAAAACAATGAAATACATACAGTAAAAGTATGAATAAAGGCTTTTTGTAAATACATTTAGCCCAGTATTATTTGTTTTTAGTGGAAATGCAGTATGGAAATGGAATGGAAATGAATACATTAATAAACATTTTACTGTTTTATATTTCCACAGTGGTATTCCTTTGGTATGTTTCTGATCCAATATAGGTTAAATACTGTATATAGGTATAAGGTGATCAGTTTCATATCTTTATTTCTGTATCATTCCATGTAAGTTTGTTTATACATGGAGTTGAGTGTTCCTGTTCTTTTCTATTTTCTTTATTTCCAGGATGTGCATACATGTATTTTACCGTATATAAACAGCTTTGCACACAGCTGTCACTTCCCAGAACCCAGTTACATCAGAGAATGTTGAGTTGAAAAGATCTGGGCCTGTCTTAAGAGTGTCTTGTTTGTTTTTTAAACCACACAGCATCAGCGCAGCCTCTTAGAAACAACCAGTTATATTTTCCATGAAAATATTTGTGAGCATTATACAGAAATCGCTTTCCGTGGGGTCTTGCATAGCAGTCTTGGAGCCCAAATGTTAAGTGCATTTTGCTGTTGAATCACTGTTAGTCCTCCAGGTGCTGTGTCATTTTTCAAGGGCAGAAGCCTTTTTATTATATTCCACTTACACACAGGCGGTTCATAAGTGCTCTGGCCCGTGGCTCTGGGAAATGGTTAAACAACACAACCCTTGCCTTTCGCCCGAGGCATATAAACGGGACATTTTTAACATTCCACATATTTGAACATTTATACTTATACCAGCAAGCATTCCCATCAGCATGTCCAGGCTTGTGTGGGAAAATGTCCAAACAATCAGTCTAAGTACACACACTGTATTTCTGTAACACATTTTAGACTTCATAATTGCAAACTAGTTAAAACGTGAGTGACTGCTTCAACCGGCAGAAAAATTGCAGACAGGTTCCAAACACCTTTCTCATCTTCCATTGGTTATACAAACTCTCATCACTGGTTGTTGTGTATTAACTGTATAGCCAAACTATATCTGCATTTTCAGCTCAGATAGAAAGAAATTCTTGAACACTCAAATAATATACAGTTTGCACACTTATATGCACCTGCAGATGTGGGTGTGTTTAAGAGATCATTATCGCCTACTAATCGTAACTTACAGCCTCATTCACATATGAAAAAGACATTACTGTGACATGTAAAGCCTTAGTTTAGTGTCTCTGTGATTGATGACCGCTCAGTTTATAAGAGAAGCTTCAGTTAAATAATTCCAGAAAGAGCCTGCATGACATTTTCCCATGAGTGCTTGAATCACTTACAAATGACACTTCTCTAACCTCATGCATCAGGCTAAAAGAGTCATCTGAAAACGTGTGCTTTTATTTTTTATATGCCTCATTCAAAAAACTCCTCTCTGAGCCTTTGTGAGTTTCTATCTGCTGTGTCTGACTTAACAATCCAAATACATTCCTGCAAAAAATTATAATAATACAAATAATATTTTGTCCTATTTTTAAACGGCTACTGGGATAGTCGTCCCATGAGATGTACGAATTCCGCTCATTGACGGGCAATTATTCACTTTTAACTGAAACTGCCACTAATCCAAACATCTAAAGAAAAAGTGGTCTTACATGTGTTTTAAACAGCGCGGAAATAACATCTGGAGCCCAACATCTCTGTGTGTACTGTAATTTCAGACATGGGCAGCAGATGATCACAATTGGACAGATTTATTGTCTGGTTTTGCACAAAACCAAGTATACTTTAAAAAACACTCCAGTCATTGATTAACAGAATCCTACCAAAAATTGAAGTAAGAAAAATGTACTCACTTAATTTACATTCATACCTTGATTTGGAAGTGAACCCAGATCTGATTGTATTGCAAGTCCGGTTTAACTCTTGAGCATTGAACTACTATCCGTGCACTCCAATAAATGTTGGGTAATATCAAACCAGTTTTGGGTCAAAAATGTAAAAACTCAACTGTTGGGTTTTAATTAACCTATACTTGGTTGTTTTAACCCATTGTTGAGGGTTCATTTAAAATAACCCAACTTTTTTTGTACAGTGTGGGTACAATTTATGTCCATGGCCTCTGTTTAGATTCTTTGCATTCATCTTGTTAAGCACACATTACGATTCCATATGATATCTCCATAAAATGATGATTTTCAATGGAAAGCCCTGTCTGGTGTTTTTCTTTGGTCCTCTTCAATGCATGAATACTTTACAATGTCTACTTTACACAGACTTGGGAGTTCCTGTTATATTACATCTGTGAAAAGTATACTTTTATTTGAAGTGTATTGAATAACTGCCCCATTTGAACATCCATGTTGTGGTTATCTGTGACACGTAATGTTTTCAGCAGAGTTTCCTGATAGGATATTCACGGGCCAATCCCACTGGAGTCCATCATGACAGGTATATACTGCAATGCAATAGCAACAAATGTGACTTCCTTGAGGTTTCATACCCAATGTTGGGTTGAAGATGTATTCTTCGGAAAGTAAGAGATGACATAATTCTAGAGACACACTGACCACATGCCATGAATGAAAATAGTCTAACGAATGTGAATATATATATTAAAATCATTATTGGTTTGCCTGCCACTTTTTATTTTTTTTGTCTGTTTTATCACACCATAACTATATCTTGGCCCTGGTCCCGCACTGTCTGATCCAAAGCCTCCAACATGAAACATCATCAATCATCTCCTTCTTCCTGAATCTTCTACCATAACCTTACAAACACATGATGGAGCCATTTTGGCAAAGTCTCACGCGGCATGAAGTCCTCACCTTGAGAGAACTCAGTGTTCTGGGTTTGGGAATTGACCTGAAGTATAGTGAAGAGCACTGAGGGAAAGAGAAAGTTGATGGAAACCTTAAAGGATTGATTCAATTGGAGCAGGTCTTGACTGTTGTACCCACAAAGGGACAGAAGCTAATATCCATCATTAAGTGTTCAGAGACACTAACTACTCCACATGCTCATGCTAGCTGGCCCAGACTTTTCATCACTTTCTCTGGCTGTCTTCACTCTTTCTCAGTGACTTCCACCGATGTCCTTTCATTACAGTAAGCCACTAACACAAAGAAGCTGACCACTACATATTTCTATTATGATATTTGAGAAATAAAATAATCAGACCTGATTCATCCAATCTAGTCTTTTAAATGCTAATCTGGATTCATTACATTGACATTTACATTTTTAGTAATTTGGCAGATGCTTTTATCCAAAGCGACTTACAGTGCACTTATTACAGGGACAATCCCCCTGGAGCAACATGGGGTAAAGTGTCTTGCTCAAGACACACTGGTGGTGGCTGCTGGGATCAAACCAGCAACCTTTGATTTACCAGTTCAGTGGTTTAACCCACTAGACCACCATCTCTCATGGCCACACTCCACACAGAAACCGTTGCCATTAAGGTACAGACTGTATGCATTTGGTACCAAAACGTACCTTTGAGGTAACAATATGCTCTCTTTAGGTGCAAAGGTTTTGTACTTTTTTCTTAGAGTATAATTACAATGCAATAATAAAGTATTATTTGCAACACACTCTCATCCGTATGTTTTGTTATGATTTGACCTTTACCCTGTGACGTTAGGTTTAGGGGCAGGGCATTAGCAAAAATTTGCCTTTGCGGCTGTGATTACTGTGTACTCCAGGAAATTCATAAATATTCATGCTCCATCCAGGGTTACCGAAAATGTCAGGCTCTGAATATTTCAGAACACTGGAACATTATAATGACGTAATCGGTAACGCGATCCAATAGCATTTCACACTCAATGCTTAAGCCAATGATATTTCAATTTTACTAGAGTACCTAGCATATGGTTTTTAAGGTCCTGCTTTGGTTTATGGAGTGTCCAACAACAAGTTTATGTACATAGATGGTGTAAAAACACTATAATGTCTTAATAATAGGCAGTTATTCTTACCTTACTTCTTGTGTGACTCTCAAATGATTCGTTCAGCGATTCATCCGTCTAGTCCCCTCCTACCCGCTAACCTTTTTGTCATGGGATTGGTCAGATGGGATGGTCTGTTGTTATTGGTCAAACATGTTCATCATTCGTCGCAAATGGAAAGCCTACCATCATTAAAGGATTACGGTTTACAGGTGGTTGGATGTCATTTATATTATATGTGTACATTATATTATAACGGTACATGCTTATGTTAGTGTTATATGCATTAGCTAAACACAAACATAAGGTACAAAAATATTTCTTGAAGTTCAGATATCAATATCAACTAAAACATTCTCCAACAAATTTACTCAAATCCATATTATTTTACCTATACATTTCATAATCTAATCCTTTTACACCTCCATACGGTTTACGTATTGTAACGTCTCATTTCGTTCTATTTTTACTTCCAAGTAATTTGAAGACATCTGAGACTTACTGTAAAAGAAACAACTGAAATCTTTGAGCGTTAAAACAACCTCTGATAAAAAAAAATGATGAATAACAACATTTAGAGTTCCCTCAGAATTTTTCTCATTTAAAAGTAATACAGAAAAAATTAGTAGCAATGTTTAATATGTAGACTATGGCTAATTTCCACACCAAAAACGCCCACATTTTATGACACATGTGTTGCATTTATTGACCTGAGCTCACACATGGGCTTCATTTTAGTGTTATACTAGCGACTTGTGAATTTAGGTCATGCAAGGTTGTAACTGTAACGAGAATGTGGCATTGTAAGAAAACATGAGGCTACTGCTTGCTGGATTATCATGACGCTGAGCTGTCAAACAATAGCTGATCACACTTCTCCTGTTGACGTGTTAATATCGAACTTTGAAAAAAAACATTAATATCCTCTGAGGCCACTGTTCCATATACACGTTTCACAGCAGGTGTTTCAGCAGATTTCCAGACTTTTAATATCGGGTATTCCGAAAGGGCCGCAAACGAAACGTGATGATAAAACCAGACATGCGACCATTATACCTCATCCTCCTTTTAGGTACGAATGCTTCCATTTTTAACACGCGAGATCAAGCTGTTCCTTTCGCCCAACCCACAGGATATTTCCTTGACCTCTAAGTCGGCACCACACACGCACACAGACTCGATTTCTCCCATTATAACAACTCTCTCGCAATGTGCAGCTTATGGTTTTCCCTAATAGTCTTTTAGAGGTTGATCTCACCACCCACCTGTGGTCTCTGACAGGAACTCACACTGTGATTGTGTGGCCAGTCCTGAGGATCTTACACTTAATTACAATGTGGAAACTTCTAACTCACTTAACGTCAGGGGAGACAATTTAGAAGAGCTGGCGACGAATGAGGCTGGAACCAACGGAGCAACAGGAACCTTGAGAGAGCGGTCTGCGAAACCGAGGAACCAAATTCATGTTAACCTGCGCCATCAATCAACCATTCATTAGAAATACAACAATAGCCGTTTTTATACGAGCACAATTACATCCTGAAGCACAAAAGCGACTATACTTCTCGATTCCGCCTTCCACATCCGGTCTGGGAAGCTGCCCTTAGCTACAGGTTGTTATGTTATAGTAAATATAAGGGTGGTTCCAAAACAAATAGGCCACTCACCAATGTGCACTCACATTTGCATGCTCCTCATGTGTGTGTTGGGTGTGTTTGGACGGTTGCTATGCTGTCGCCAAGCATCTCTGAGTGTTTTTAGCAGATTGCTAAGGTGATCTGAGTTGTCAATGTAATTCTGGCATGCGGATCAGATTCCTCCTTCAATGTATTTATTCGCCCATTTTATAGTCCGTCTAACTATTATCTATGATGCATTTACATGATCTGTGGGTGTTGGAGCCTATCCCAGCACCGGCCGAAGGCAGACAAACATTCTGAACAGGTGGCCAGTCCATCACAGGGCTCAAAATGTAGTTCTAAATGCTGTGTAAATCAATAGCATGCAACATATAAAAGCACTGTGGTCAAACCCTAAGTATGCCTAGGCAAAGCATCGATCATGGGCGTCGCTGGGCCATTTTTAGGGGGGCTTTAGCCCCACTTACCTTCCTACTCAGCCCCCCAAAAAATTCTGCGAGTCTCCCTAAACTGTACACAATTCGTGATCGCCTCAGTCACCTTTAAATTTCAGTACAACTTTTTTTTTGAGAGATCATTGTAATATGCTTTCCTGTAGCTCAGTGGTAAGAGCATCGTGGGTTCGATCCCAGGGAATTGCACATACCTATTGTTGCTTTGGATAAAAGTGTCTGCCAAATGCACAAATGTGAATGTAATATCTGAATCTGTGTACTTCTTTGTCATAAAAAGAGTACACAAAAAGTAATTGGTTGACTGTAAGTTTTCACTGCGTTCACTTCTCAACACACTGCAGCTGTTTCCTCCAGTGAAAATTAAGCCCTTAACACACATGAACGTATAGTCTACTTTATAAAACAATCATGTCCATATATAACATGTTACAGTGCAAGTGGCAAGTTGTTTTGTTGCAAGTTGTTTATATTACTAATATGGATAGTCAATATAAGTTTAAAGTTATATGTTGTTTTCTGTTTACATGTTTCAGTTTGTACTTGAACATAGAAAGAGGTTTGTACTAAAAATGCAAACATTATTTGGCTTGTTCAGTACTCTGTTATCTATACAATTCAGTGGAATGCTGCAATAAGTTCTACATCCCTGTAACTCAAACGTCATTTTTTTACTATTATACTCTTATTTTTGGGCTGAGCCTCAAATGAAAACCCTAGAATCAACCCTTTAATGTGAAACTTGGATGTTGAAAATGAGATTATCAGGCATTACAGTCCATACTAAAGAAAGTGACTTGTCTATTCTTTATCTTTAACAGCTTGTGGTGTAGAAAATCTAAAATGAATCATCTGTTGCTGATCTGACCCCTGCAAGTGAACATTTGGCAAGCTAGTTATTATACGACTCAAGTGCTCAAAGGTCAAGGATCTGGTCAAATTTGTACTGTAACCGTGGCCAAATGTTATTCGAAAAGGAAATTTACAGCCCCAAATACTACAACTTTGCCATCTGGCTGCCAAGGATGATGAGAAGGAGAAGTGATGATGTCTAGGTTTGGGGGACAGCCATTTATCAATGGTTCACCATGCTTACTCAAATAAAGATGTTTCTTTCACATCAAAGTAGCTTGATCTACGATTGTTCCTTAATGCTGCCCTTCGGTTCTGCCTCAGGAAGCCCTCTGGGGAGAATAGGAACGTAAACGGTATTTTATTTTAAAAAGGCCTTGTAGATTAAAGTGACCAGGAAGGACTTTGGTTACTTTCAATTGTTGCTTGCCTTATTCCTAGCTTAATTTTACACCAATTTTGTTTGAGATTCCATGAATGTTTCATCCGAAGGGCCCTTCGGGAAAGGGACACACTACAAAACATTGCCCCACATAAAGAGAAAATGACATTGTTTTTATTGCTCTTTTTGCCAAGTGAATCTTAAACAGACACTTTAGGAGATACAGTTGTGTTTGCTCTTCAAAGGGAGTAGGCCATAGGGATGATCACTTCGGAACAGAAAGTAGGGAAAGGCTAGATGGCACTGACTGTCCTCCCCAAGACCAAGGACAAAGAGAAAGTTTCAAAATAATAGAATGTTAAATACATACAAAATGTACAATGCAGCATTATAAAAAAACAATAATTATTATGTGTTATAGCATGCAGTTGACTCAAATGACATATAAATATTTATAATTAGTCTATAATCCACATATGCTTTGTTGAAACCTTTGTTGAAACGCTTGTTCCTGTCTGAGGTGATTCAAAATGCCTGAGGCGTCAAGGAGGGGGCGGGGTTTAGTCTATCAACTGTCACTCGTTCGTTGGGACACGCAAAACACTACCCAACACTGAGAAAATAACCCAACAAAAGGACACAACAGCCTCAACCCAACAGTTGGGTTAAAAAAATGTATATCTTATATCATTTTTAGAATATACTTTCAACAGGGTGGTCACTTATAATTTGGACCAGGGAGTTTTGCCCACAAATAGATAGAATTATTCAATGGAGGTCATCGGATTCCAATCATTTTGACTTGACATTTCAGTAATAATTAGAGAAAGCACACAAGGAACCGGCAGCTCTACGTAGACTCAAGGGAGAACATGCGGCCCAGTGGGCATTAAATGTCACGCTTCTGGATTCGATCAAGACAGCGAAACTCCATTAAAAAAATTCCATTCAAATACAGTCATTGGCACTAATGATGACAGGTACCCTAAGTGACATATTTCAAGGCGTCGAATGGTAACACAGCCTCATTTATGCCGCTTGACGTCATTGCCGTTTCCAATTCTGTCTCGCATCTACCTTGAGACGGGTCCCAATTGGCCCTGAGAGTGCACAAGCTTCGTACCGAGGTCTCATTCTATACAGCTCGAATAATGGAGTGAACGGTCCTCATCAACATGCTAATGATCAAGTGCTACACCAAGCCCCCACGCTCCCTCCACATATATGAAATCCTATTACAGCAATCAATCAGTTCCTGGCACCAGGGCTACTGCAATGACTCACAACTGCAGGAATAGGTGTTTGTGTCCACGAGATGGAAGGGAACAGTGCGACTACTGCTTGAAAAGCTTCTTCAAAAGGTCGGGATCATGCTGGACACCAAGGCCAATGAAAGGTAGCTTCTGAAATGCGTCAATTCATCATCAAATTCCTGATAGAACATTAGCACCACAGCGCTCAAATTTTCTTCTTTTCTTTCCAATTTTTGTGGTTACGGTGTTGCGAAAACTTGAATAAGTAGAAAACATTATGGGCTACATTATAACACTGCCTTGGCTTTGGAAATCTTGAATTGCAGGCATTCAGTCCTGTCCGAATGACTCTCCTTTTCTTATTGTGGTTGTTCAAACCTTTGCACCCTTAGAAACCCTTACAACAATAAGAATACTTCAAGTTCAGTTTATTAAGTATAAGGGTATGAAGTTTAATTTAAAGTAAGGTTTAAGTAAATTATTCAGTATTAATATGTATACTAATATAAATGTACTAGTAGTGTTCTTCTAACTGTACTTTGATACTATGTTAAATAACTTTTTATTTAATAAAAGTGTGCTATAAGGTGTAATTTATGTGTAAACTTTGAGTATACAAGTTTACAGCTATGTTTTTTTCATTTGTAACTTTACTACAAGTGAACTAGTGTCCTAGTTCAATACTTGCAGCACATGTTTTAGTTTATAAAAGTCCACTTTGCAGTATACTCGATTAAATAAGTAGCTTTTATACTGTATATAAAGTATATGTATATATATGTACAGTATATATGCGCCAATGTATTTACCAAATAATTTAAGACTTCTCTGTCAGTGTCAAGTATATGTGAGTGTGATTTTAAGTGTAAACATAAGTAGATTAAAAATAGACCATACTTAAAAATAAAAATATAAATAGTTATAAATATTAAATAAATAAAAGGTAATTTAGAGGAAGCTCTTTGTAAGAGAAAACACTGTTATCATCAGATTTGTCTAAATCTGAAGAGAACGTGAACTGGGTTTTTGTTGTTGTGGGAAACAAGGAAGTTATTTGTTGTTTACCTAAATTGTACCATTGCCAAAGTTTTAGCTATAATCTAAGATGTTGGAGCTAAGGTTCAACTTTCTTTCTTTGGTAGCTGGACTGAAGCATGATGTGGTTTGACTGAAATCAACATTATTTTCCCTACACTATAATTGTATATACATTTATTTTGTTAAAGTATGCTGTGTAGTGAGCAGTGTAGTTTTTTTGTTGTTGTAATTTTCCAATTTCAGACTTGCAATCTTTACTATAAATTCTTTTGGATTTGATATCTCTGTTTTCACAGCTACCCAGAGACTCCAGGGTCATGTTCACATGAGGCAGGGCCTCCCTTAACTCACCCACTCACATCATCTCCTCGACATTCTGTACATCTGACAAGGACAAAAGAGATGATGTTCTAATTACCCTAACCAATCCCATGTCTTGTCAACTGGGCCTAAAAGGTTCTTCAACACCAGATTTGTCTCTTCTTCCATCATTCCTTGTAGTTTGATATATTGGCCCACCTCCAGTGTCCAGTTTGCACTATCAGTCTTTTCACACAGAAGTTCATCTATTTTTCCCAGCTTTGTGTTTTGAATTCAGCTCAGTCAAACCCAAACAAAACTTGGCATTGCCATTCAGGGTTATGTTTATCACGCAAGTGTCTCAGGCTACTGTGATGTATTGCGTAACGTTGCATCGTCTTGTCACTTGAACACAGCATAAACATGCTACATATGAATTCCTAGCAAAAAATTAGCAATGGCACTGTTATAGATGTATAACAAGGACTGGTTGGGCTCGTGTTTCAAAACAATCAGACTGTTCTTAGATTTGATGTTTGTGTGCTATGGTCATACGCTGCAATGTGTGTAAACTGCGAAGAACAAACAGTTAAGGTTATGAGTTAAGGTTCATTTTTTGCTAGTCAGGGTAAGTAGCCTACCCCAGACATATTTCATTCAAATGTGCTTAAAAAAGTCAAACCTTTAAGAATGTTTGATGAAAAGTGTACTTTTTCATAAATGTTATTGTTTTGATATAATTTCGTTTTGCATTTTTCCCACTTGACCTCCTGCTCTTCCTGTAATTGTGATAATTGCAATGTAAATATCTGTGCAGTGTATTGAAAATATTTGTGTATAATAAAAGTGCATTTAAAAACTATAGTTCTGGACCTGGATGCTGATTGGTCAACACGGCAATGTAGTGGACAGCTACGACACGAAACACGTGTTTATTATAATACTGAACAGAACCTACAACCGATAATTATTTTTGTTGCTTAGCATAATTTTGTTACATCTTTTAGTGTACGAGGTCTATATTTCCATGTGAAAGAATGGCACTTAATTTTTATATGAATAACATTTAAATGAGAATTATTTCAGCAAGAGGCTTTTGATGTCATAACAAAGCTTTGTTAAAAAAAATCCACATAGTGTCCTTTGTTTTTAATTGACCTTTAATCAACATTAAAAATGTATATATTCTTCAATTTTAAGCTTTAAGAGACATTTCTGACGTCATATTAAAGATTAGAATTGTTATGAAAAAACTGAAAAATGTTTCTCACAGACATTCTTTTTTTATTTCTGTTGGCTTTAGACTATAGTTCACAGCATCTGTCATTGAGATTATGATATGCACCCCAGACACTGAAGTAATGTGCTAACTGTATCCTTATGCACAACGAATGTCTTCACTTTGAAATGTGTACCTTACTAAGAACATAATCTTAGTTTCATTTGTTTCTAACTGTAATGGGATAGCTGACCAGGAAATGAAAATGTCTGTTAACAGATTTTGACCTGCGGGTTGCAACACCTGCTGGGTAAGTGCAGACGTGCTTGACAACTTGAGAGCTTCTTCATGTCTGATTTATACAAACCAGTTGTTTCAAGACACATTCAATAACAATAATATCTAATTTCTCACATTTGAACGTGGTGAAGAATAATTAAACCAGACATTATGCTCTGCACTGAATTACTGTGTAGTTCTCTTCCAAACACAAGGCATAAATATTGATTCAAATTATATTGACCAGTTTAGCTTATTGACACTAGTGCTTCTTGATTTGATATGCTTGACCAGTTGAAAGTTATTAATTTTGTTATTTACATTGTAAATTGTCCAATGTAATGGATAAATAAATAATAATTCAACTTGAACTGCATGCATGCATTATTCCCTATCCCGTGTCATTTAATACTAATATGATTTAATGTATTTAAGATGCCTCTTTTTATTAAAACACTTGATTCTGAAATGGGTCCACCTGGATGTAATTTCTGTTGGAGAGGTTCTGGTTAGGATAATGGTATTGGAAAAGTGGAATTTCTTTTATTTCCTGACCGACCAAACCAATAATGAAAAGCTCTGCGCGAGGGCCATTCCTCCCTTGATTCTGAGACATATTTACAGATAAACACACACAAAATATGTGTGACGTTATCCTATCAGCATGGAATACAACTGATCTTCTAAATAGGTAGGAACCCTGATTTGTTTTCGCCCACCATCTCTAAAACTTTCACAGAATTCCATGGAAAAAGGTTTAGACCTCCTCAGGAGAGACATGGATTAGCAGATCTTTTCTCAGTGTTTTGGCAGAAATCTAACAACAACATTGACCTCTCATTCTCTCTGATTTCCCATGATGCCCTTCTTCAGAGAGCTAGTCCTGGGCCAGGGTCAGGTGCTGACGTCCTGCTGTTGTTGAGTCTCTTACTCAAACCGGGGCCACTGCCAACTACCTGATAGCACTGTGTGTGCGCTTGCGAACATGACCCAATATGACAGCTGTCTAATATTTGTGGAAAGCAGAATTGAAAAAATAGAAGAAAACTGAAAGAACGGATTATAAAGCAGGCCTCATTTTTCTTAGTTTTTGTTATATGGAACAAATTGCATCAAGTGTAACATCAATAATTTGGTTTGATTTTAATGCATAGCTTTCATAACTTTTTACATGCTTTTCTGTGTTGAGATTGTCACCAGGTGGCACCCAAGTCTACGGGTCATCTAAAAAATGATGAATCCTGTCACTAAAGGAATGTCATTCTTCTCAACAAACGACATGACATGAGGTATTGTTAATGTTTGGAGCCAAAACAGTTGAAGTATGATACTTAGGTTGGTTAAGGGTGTGTTAAGCGCCACTAAAAAAACTACAGTTTGACTGTTCATAGCTTATGGAGGTTAAAGGTCAAACTAACAATTACGTGTTAATAGAAGTGAAAAACTATTATCAAAAGAAATATTATTGCATCCAGTAGTCATTCTCTTCAGCTGTACCATATTGATTTACACATGGCTGAGACCATCAGCCAAATTATTAAAAGATGGGAAATGGTATTAAAAAACCATGCCTGCAGTCTTGAAGCCACCTGTCTCATAGCTCATAGAGTTTATATGCAAACCAACATTATTATATCTATACTTCTACAGATGGACTCTGAAACTATTTATTAATATTAATTGTGTGTCTTGAAAGGGAAGAGAGTTGTATTGGTGTGCGTGATAAACTAGTGCATTTTTAATGATGCTGCCATGATGCCGGTCCTTTGATTTGACGTCACGTCTCAGGAGACAAACGTCCATGCTAAGAAGACACAAATTAGCTTAAGTACTGCAGAAGACAGCAAAACTTTCCTGACAGAAACAACACCACAGGTGACCAGAAGTCACATTCCAGGGTCTGACATTTATGATAAAGAACTGTGTGTTAGATAATGCAAGACTGCTTCCTTGGTTTCGACCAAGGAAGTTTATAATACCTGGGCATTCATTAATTTATAATACCTGACTATTCATAGCTATTCATTATTTTTTCCCCTGTTTATCTTAAATCAGTTGGCGTAGTGCCCTCCACATAGCTCAGAACATATGAGTACCTTTGAATTCCCATTAATAAAAATGAAAACTTGAAAAACATCTGCCAACAGAGACTTACCAGACCATGCTAACTTGCCAAATCCTCCAAATATTATTATATTATCCATATTAAAACTACAATGTTGACCAGAGTTCTGTACAAAATAATACATATATGACAGTTTGACTCCAGAAAATGTCTTTACACATACAGAATGAGGGCAATTCCAGCATTATGGACGTGACATTTTGTGTTATAGACATTACATAAAAAGGCTCAGGAAATGTATTTGTTACAAACATATTAAACCATCTGTTTATATTTAACTAAACCGTTGTTGATAGAGTCTAAGCATCCGAAAAATGTACAAACACATTATTTATTCTTAAAAGGTAAATAAACATGCAATATGGATGTGACAAAAAAGGACACGGTTTTTGGGAGACAACAAACTTTGTAGGATTTCTTTGAATTAAAATGCACAAATCTGAAGCAATGATACCCAATCAATGGAGAATGGATGCCTCTTCACAGGAATTTATTATAATTAACATGCGTCCGCTTATGAGGAATATGTACCGTTATAGATGTGACAGTCCTGAAAATGGCACTTACCTTGACTATGAAAAAGCATGCACAAAAATAAAATTGCTTTTAAAACTTGTACTTGAAGCACCAAATGTTGATATCTGTGCTTTAACCAGAGTAAAAACCATTCATATGAACTATTTATTCATGGTATGGTTGAAATTTTCAGGGAATTGTCCACATGTCATACAGAAAATCCCTTGTTGTTTTGCCCCTTCGTGGGTTTTGTTTTCCTGCTTTTGTGTTAATAAATTCTGTTTAATCGATGTCTGCGCAATGTACAGCGCCCTAGCCCCGGAGCGAAGTTGTCTAGCCTGCATGTTCTTTGGCCTTCTCCAGAAGGATTCAGATGTGCAGGCTTTCACCCTGGTGCAGGCTGAACTCAAGGTTATCTTTAACAGCTGCCACAACGAGCCCCTTGATTCTGGGGAAATGAGAACGCTGAGGTCCTTGGGCTATGGTGATATGGTTTGATATCCCCTGAATCTGGATGAGTCCAGGGTCTCAGTCCAGGTCAGACCTTCTGCTCCCATCCCCTCTATCCAGGAGAATTGCATCCTGGCTGTCGTGTCCCTGGAGGACACAGCCCCATCCACCTCGACCCCCGAGAAACCTGTCCTGCCAGTCAGCCTTCGCGGGTCAAAGGGCCTCTTGGGAGTCTACATCACACAGCTCGACCCTGCTGAACCCCCTCATCAGGCCACGAGCTCTGTGGCTCAACCCTGGAGGAAGAAGGGAACTTCCATCCATCAGCCACAGCCTCCTCCTAAGGCTTTCCTGTGCCGCCCACCGAGCCTGCTGTAGCCTCTGCCTAGGCCGGTCAATGAGTCAGCATGACGCTCCCCTGTGCCGGCCACTGAGTGAGCTGCAGCATCCAAAATGTTGCCGTCACCCTGTTCCTTGGCCAGGTCCCCTGCTACAGTGTCTCTGTCCTCCATGAACGCAATATCTGTCCCAAGGATCCCTGGACTAAGTCTCCTGCTAAGTCTGCCTGAACTCCTCGCCCACAACCCTCTTCAGCACCCCCAGGTTCAAGAACTCCTTCCCCGCCCTGCCCTCCCCTTGTGAACTTTCTTGTTCCCCCTCCCTTGTTTTTTATTTTTATTATTTCACCACAACCCTTTAATAATGTATTCTTGTCTGCCTATGTTATTATTTGTCATGTCCTGCTTGTTTTTGTCTGTGTATCATTCGGTCTCGCCACATGTCTAGTGTGTCATCTTCAAGGATGCCAGGTGGCGTCCCTTAGGAGGGGTACTGTCACGATCCTGCCTCTCTCATTCATATTTTTTTATCACGATCGTGATAGTCCCTGGTGTTTTATGTGGAAGCACATGGGCATTGATTGTTTTTGGTGTGCCATGTGCTCTCCTGTCTCGTATTGACCCCGGCCCCTCGTTTCCTCATTAATTATCTTCTTATTGTTTCAGGTCCCTCATCTGTTGCCCTCATTATTTCCTCCCTATTATATGCACTTGTGTTTAATGTCTTGTGCCAGTTCGTTTTGTATTACCTCGTGTCATTTTGAAGTTTCTGTTAAATCAAGTCAGTCCAAGTCATATCTAGTCTGGTTTTGTCATTTTTTTTTTGTTTCTTGCCTCATCTAGTCTGTTCATTGTTTTTTTGTTGTCAAATTCCTTGTTGTTTTAACCCCTTGTGTTTTTTTTTTAAAAAATTATGTAATTTGAATATACAATAGCGTCACATTCTTTTTTTTCATCATTTAAATCCGTTGGTCCATTTTTAAAGCCTAATGTTGTCATTGAGAGCGAGTCAAGCTGCAAGTCATAACTTTTGTTCATATATTGCCATTGTTGTGTAGAAAAAAATATATAAATCTTTATGCACTTATCGCTATAAGGATTAAAGTTAAAATGACTTAAATCTAAAAAAAATGATCTCTGGGTACTTGGTTTTGTAATTTGTTGTCAGCATGACCGTCTCTTAATCCATCCAAAACATTGTCACTATTGTTACCCAGAGATGTTAGATTAGCCACATTGCCCAGAAAAGATTGTCAAGGCCGAGGTCTGATATTTTAGTCATTCCAAGAAAAATCTTGAGATAAAGTTAACAGATCCAGCACACCTATGGATACATTACATTCTGGACTGCATCACACCACGTTGATTATTCTACGAAACCAATGTTGAGGAAGTCTTTTTTCTCTGAATGCCACTGTCAGTTCCAAGACTGATAAGAGCTGTATCATCTCCAGACAGAGTTGAACACAGGCCGATACTTTGTTGATAATGATGTCAATGGAAGTGATGGTGCATTACTCTGTCCCTTTATTTTATTTAAGGAATAATAATATCAGATAAAATGTAATACTGTAAATCACTGTTTCTCTTTAAGATATGTGCACAGGGCTGTTGTCAAAAGGAGTGCAACAGGGAATCTTGCCCAGGGCTTTGAATTGACAGGGGCCAATAAACATGTCTTCACGCTGCTTGTAATTTTACACACCCTTATTATTTTGTCCCAAGATGAACACTTCTAACAACGTGTACAATGGTAAAGTTCTTTGGGTTTGGGAATGTGGTTGCATCATGATTGTTGTTCTTCATATCAATCTCTTTTGTAGAATTTTAAAAGTGGTTCATTACATCAGTGGAAGGTTGAAATCAGAGATGCATCCAAGTAATTTGAATTTTAAATATATGTGATGTTGACTGGGTATTTTTTGGCAAAGGATATATTGTGAACGTCGAGAGGGGACGGGTGTTTTGGTTAAGAATGGCCATTCTTTACTTTCTGCTTTTTTTGCTTGCGTTGGCCTAAAGAAGATTAAACATGTGGAGTGAAATTGTTTATGGATGCACATGAACTGCTACAAGCAGTTCTTCCAACAGTCCAATAATTCTGTTTAGTTCTACCTGAGGATCATGGCACTCTGTCAAGCCTAGTCAAGCTCGAAAATGCTTCAGTTACGATAAGGCTTCTGACATAAATCTGCATCCAAGAACTCATCCTAAAACGCAAAACAAATTTGTTGCAGACTGTTGATCGAGTCATCATGCATTAACATAAAAATTCTTTCAAGGTCTTGCATTCCTTACGTGCTGTCAGTTACATGGATGTAGGAAGTGGTATTTGAGACAGACGTTAACTTTAGTTGAGAGTTTTAACCTTGGCTTGTATTTCATTCTGTTGAACTGAAGGAACAATCTGTTTTCATATTTGATCAAGGTCAGTTCTGGGTTACTTTTGGATGCTGTCATGAATCTTTTTCTATATCAAAATGTCCTTCACATCTTCTTTAACCAGTGATATCTTTGTGAGTTGGACGGTGAATGGTGTATTTAGTTATCTTATGTTCACCAGAAAACAATGACAAAACTTCTATAAAGACCAGCTATATTCACAAAATTGCATGCGTGTTGTGTATTATTGCTTAACAATTAATGAATAACATTTTAAAAGCTTTTTGTTATTCAATGCTTTCATACTTTCATAAAAAACATTTTTTTATAATTCTTAAACTTTTGTATTTTTTATAAAATAAAATAAAACATAAAATAAAATAAAACAACATAAAAACTGTAAGGTCTCTCTCTCTCTCACACGCATACACACGCGCGCACACACACGCACACACCTGAGTGTGTTGTCCCTTAAAAGAATGGCAATGTTTGCATAAGTTTGTAAAAGGCTCATTCTCCTCAATTAGCTCTATTGTCCCATGTGCTTTGGTAACATGGTTCATCTGTTTGCTCAGCTCAGAAAAGATCCCTAATCTGTAGTCTTGGGTTTAAAAGTTTGACAACACCTTGCGCAACTAGTTTGTCCCTCAAACCCTGCGTACACTGTACTTATCTCTTTGACATAACACAAGGGCAAATGTTTATTCAAAGTTTCACGTCAGATGTTATGGTTTTGTCTTCAGCCAATCAACAACGGCCCAGTCATCACATACAACTAACCGAGCATCTCAATTTACCAAGTTACCTCAAAATTACCCCCGAATCTCTGTGATTTTCCTGTCTTAAAATATACCTTGGTCCATAACAGATCCTCATTTTATCCTTAACAAGTCGTTTGTTTTGAGTTGTCAAGTAGTATGGACAAAAATAACAGCGATGTTTGTCTTTGCAAGTAATATATGCTTTTCAAATAAATGAGCATCCTCTGGTCTCGCTGCCACAGACTCGACCTCTTCAGAAGGACGTCCTGCTTGTGGTCGCTGTGCTCTTTCATCGCTTACTGCTGAATTATTATCACTGCCAGCCATTTGTTTTCCTCTGTCATTATCTTGAAACAGCTATGTTTTTAAGCAGGAACTCTGACACAGTTTCTGTCCTTTTTTATTTCTGTGAAGTTGACATGTTTTGCTTCTGAACAAACATATAAACATTAATGTGTGTTTGTGTGTGGGGAATTGTGGTGGTGTATCATACACCAGCAATGGTTCATAAGGGCTAGTCCAAGCTTTCACATGCAAACATGCTTTATATAGACGCCATCTGGTTCTGTGTTCTGATAATCACTCCAATTTAACATGAAACCCTTTTTTCCTCCAGCCTTCTGTAAGGTGGTTTTTGAACATGTCTGAGGTGGGTGTTGGAAAAGTTTATTCTGTGTATTCTTTATTGAAAATGGATAGCTACCAATATGGTTGTATTTTTTCATTTATCCACATTTAGCATAGGTTCGTTTTTTAACAATTTCATTCATTACATTTTATATCGTGCTTCTTAGTACTCAAAGTGCTTTACATCGAAGGGGCGAATCTTTTCAACCACCAGCAATGTCCAGAATCTACCTGGATGATGCGACAGCAGCCATATTGCTCCCGAACGCCCAACAAACACCAGCTTATTGATGGAGAGTTACGAAGCCAATTGGTACATATGAGGATGATTAGTAGGCCATGATGTGATTTTTTGTTTCAGTTCTGTGTTTTTTTGTGTAAGGTTCATGAAAGAAAAACAAATATCACAATCAACACATTTCTCATTTGTTTTAGTGTACAACCTTTTAACTTTAATGGTGAAGCAAAGGACAAAATACTGTAGAATAAATTAGATAAAAAAAATAGCCACAAGCACATTTTTGATTTGTACAACAAAGCAATGCAACATATTGGTATCTTGATTTCCATATATACAGAATAAAAAATATATTTTTTATTCTTAGTCCACTTACTTCAGTGTCAATTATTTTGTCTTAATAACAACAAACAAACAAACAACTAAAAACAAACAAAAACATATACAAATGTCTTTCTTTTTATAGCTTTTTTTCTAAATTTGAAATTATTTCTTTTTAAGAGTATTTTTTTATTAATTACATTTCAAATTGCATTCCCATCAGGAACATACTGTCACCAAAATGTAACACGACAAATCTATTTTCTTTTTTCGTTTCTTTTCCACAAATTGCTTCATTTTTGACATTGCACAGTGGTAAAGTATGTGATGGGTAGCGGAGACATTAACAAAAACAACTGCAAAACAAAAACTTTTTTTGGATCATGTAGGATCCTTTTAATATTTGGTGAAAAAATCTAAACATGAATTCATCTCCCAATTACACACACACACACACACAAAATCATTAAATAGCAATGCTGCACATTCATCTTTTTTTTAACAATCCACAATTAAAAAAAAAATGTAGAAGGATGGTTTAAGTGCTGTATTAACCATTCAGATGGCCAGTCACACATGGACTTTGCAGCAGTGCTAAAGCACACAAAAGAGTGAGCCGCAGTGCACTGGGACCTTGATGAAATGATTTAAAGGTCTTGCAGTTTGCTAAGACATCTTTGTAGGGGGCAAAGCATAGTGGTATCTTCTGAGCAAACATTTCTGAGACAGCCTAATAAGAGAAGATAACACTAAACACAATTCTTTGGTGTTGTTTAAAAAACCCAAATTCTACTTTGTAAAATGCACTTATGTAGTGTAGTGTAGTTTTAATTCTCTCACGTGTGATCTCTCCTTATTTGTATCTCTTCAGTAAGATTCATGCTATGTAGGTCTATGTCTGTTCTGAAGTGCTTCTTGTTTATCCGCTATACTCTATTTGTATATGTGGCTATGATGATCAAAATGTTGATATAGTGCAAAACTGTAAACGTTTTAACGTCTCTTTTTTAAGATAACAAACATGTACAGAAACCAAAATATAATAACAATAATTATTAACAATAGTCAGAATAATTAGAATAATAATAGAGAAATGTTTGGTTCCAGCAGCCCGTCAAACTTCTTTCAAGTATCTCTCAACGACACACACGAACGCACACAAACGTACACAAATACTCCCATAGGCACACTGTACATATACACAATTTTTTTCAATACACACACAACACACATATGACATTAAACATACGGACAAAGTATAAAAAGTCAACAAACATTAATTCTTTTTTTTGTTTGTAAAAGTAAATAATTAAGAAAAAAAAAACACCTTGATGAAAAATATATCATAATACTTGACAAGTTGCATAGGTTTGAGATTTCTTTTTCAGGCACCTCATCTACGTGATCTCTTTTCCCGCAGTGTATGGTCGCACCGCAGAGTAGGCCGCATAAATACCCTCTGACCTTGCTCCCGTTTTTTTGTAACAAAAATATATTATATTTTTTCTCTTTTGAAAGTGCGACACAGATTACTCTGAGTTACAGATACCCATCGGATTCTAAGACGACCACGCACAAGTGGCCGAAAGAAAGAGAGACCTGTCTGCTTGAGTTTGTCTTGAGGCAGTGAGATTCATGTCCTCCCTCTACATCTCTTTTGTTGTTCTTTCCCTCCATGCCATGGGGTTAAAGTTCGTTCCCCTTCCACCCAACCTTGCTCCTCTGTGTCTCTTTCCCCACCCTTCTTCTCTGTTTCTCAGCTGCCTTACGAACAACCGCATTCTTCTACAACCATGTTCGGCATGTCCTTTTTGACGATTTTCTGCTCTTCGTTGTAGTAGAGCATTGACATGGCTCTCAGGCGCGTGGGAACGCAACATGACTTGATGTTGTTGAAGGGGGTGTATCCTCTCATGCGATAGTGGTTGATGACGGTTGAATGGAAATACAGCGAGTCTCCGGTGATGCTCATGACGTGGCTGGGGCAGTCGCCTTCGCAGTAGTTGGCGTGATACCCAGGTGGAGCGATGATCCAGTCGTTCCAGCCGATGTCCTTGAAGTTTATGTAGAACTGACGTTTGCAGCAAACACGTACCTTGCCGTCGCATTCCAGGCCCCTTTTGCGACGTCTCCTTAGGGTCACTTCATCCATTCGTTTCACCACAGCCATGAGAAACGGCCGGTGCGATTGCTCGCGTTCGCCACCTCCCGGAGTCACAAGCACGGGCGTGGCCCGCGCATCGGCACACAGCGGACAGGAAACACGCAAGCTTAGCGCGCTGCCTCCTTGCTGCAGCAAAGCTTGCACGCTGGCTGACACAGAAAACGTATGCCAGCCGCTGCGTCGCGTGTCCACAGACTTCTCCGCCAGAATCTTCTCCCCAGTGCCCTGCTGCATGTGCAGCCGAATGGTGATGTTAGCACGGGTACGGTTGCCCTTTGGCAGTCGAAGAAAGAGCCAGACGTTGGCTTGCTCCACAAGGGTCATCTCGCCACCTTCCTTGGAGATGAGAAAGTTGATGAAGCCTGGAGCCACACCTGAGGGAAAGGAAGAGAAACAGACAAAGGCGATTAGTAAAGTGAGCAGATCTTTTTGTTATTGTTGTACTTGTGTTTCACTTTAGCCCGGGGCTCTGGTTGACTATGGAATCAGTATGCCAGCCACATCAGAGCTGATGCTGGGAGTGGCGGCATCTGTGGAACAGTTCCTCTTTGTGACCAGTTTTTCAAGGTTTCGGTAAAACGATCTTCTGTTTCATGTGATTATTTATTATGCATGGCACTGTATCTGCACATCAAATGCAGGATTTGGCTGTTCCTCCACACATGATCGGAAACAATCCCTCCGACCACCTTGAGCACCTCAAAATTTAAGGTTTTAAACCAACTGCATTAACTGAACAATTAAGAGCCTCTGTGGCTGGAATAAGGAGTTTGCTTAAAGAAGGGTAACACATAATGACCGTAACAACATACAGCGTGCAGCTGGAAGCAGTGATGTGGCATGTGGCTTGCTGTCTCATTGGATTGTAAAAGGCTGCTCCCTCTGGCTTTGATTCACACTGCATTACAGACAGAGGCAAGGCCTCTGAAAAATCTCAGTTCATGGATCATTTGAGTACTTCTAAACAAATCCGCTCAACCTGATTTAAACCCACAGCACATTTGACGGGATTATTTCCAGCTTTAAAATTGGTCACCTTGTAAAATCTAAAAATGCAAGAAAGTGTAACATCCGATATTTAATTGCTGATAATTTATTAATGATAATATTATTGGACGTACAAAATCAGTCACCCACCACTACGTATTCACAGGATTACAACACGTAACAATGATGTCAGACTATAATCGCGATAAGGATCCCTGGCCCAACTCCATCTATCCAAACACAGGCAAGCTTGACAAAAACGCAGTCTTAAAAATATTTTCCCTTCTAATCTGCATCAATTCAAAGAATCAAGTATCCTTAACATTTGCTAAATTGAGTTAACTCGTCAAACTGCCCCTCCGCGGCACCGGCCTACGTCCAAAGAAAAAGGTTGCCGCAATGCACAGGACCTTGCAACTCTGCATGCCTCCGAATATATTTGTAAGGGCGCAAAAAGAAATTTTGAAATTTGAGGAGTAAGAGTACAGACCCATGCGGTAATCCCTCAACAATAAACACCAATTTAACCACAAGGGCAGAGTTTGCACAGCTGTCCTGAACACAAAGATAGAGAATAACATTTACATTCCTCCCCTCCCCATCCATGTCTTCAAAAGGGGCGGGTGGCTGAAGTATAGAATCACCTGGGAGTTTAAGTGTGTGAGGGGGGGTTGGGGGGATGTCCACTCCTCTTTAAACAGGGCTTTAGTTAATGTGGTCTGTAATCCCTTTTTCTATCAGGTTTACCTTAAGGGGAATTAGCCTCTTTCATCTCCTTGTTGGCCTTCTGTTATATTGTACAGCTTGCAATGCCGCAGTGCTCAAAGCTCAATGGCTTGTGGAGTAAATAAGACCATGACCTGAAAGGTGGTCGAAACACACCTCACAGTTTATTTCATAACGTTCTTGGTTAGCTTTTATTTATCTTTGGCTAATTTGTTGACGATGCTGATTAAAGGCAACAGTTTTTCCACATGCATGCTAAATAAAAAAGGGAATCCTAACAAGTACGTCTTGGATTTAGAGGAACCATTCACGTACCAGCACATGTGCACGCTTGATGTTCTCAAGGTCTCACTGACTGACTACCATTAGTTTTGATTCAGGGTTGTTGTGATGATATCATGAAAAAACATCCTTAATCCAGGAAGGAAAGATTCTTGACCCGTTTTCTTCATTGAACCAAAATAATGTAAAGTTAGAAATAAAAGGCTGATGGTGGAAATATGACTCTTTTAATGGTCTTTGGGAGCGAATGACTTGAGTTCCTTGCCTGTTATGCAACATATTTCAAACGCAGTCATGTCAGCCACGAGAATGGATTTGACAGACTAAATAGCACTACGCTGTGAGCTATAATATCCTACAGTACTAATATATTTCAATTAATAATGAATTAAAAAATGGAATAATAGGTTGAGTCGCTACTATAATTCAGTCAGAAAGAGACTAGATCCTAAATGATCCGTAAGGAAAGAATTCCAAGAGAAAACACACAACAGAGACAGACGCTTCAATCATAAAACATCCTTTGGCATTATAATGTCACTGACAACAAAACCACTTGAATTCCTATCGGTGCACAGCATGTTGCTACAACTGCATTTACGACCTATTCTACCATAAAAAAGTGTAATTAAAGCTTATTTCCCGACCATAACACTGTAGAGTTTTGTATACATTCCCAGGCAAGTGTC
This sequence comes from Triplophysa dalaica, assembly GCF_015846415.1. NCBI lineage: Eukaryota > Metazoa > Chordata > Actinopteri > Cypriniformes > Nemacheilidae > Triplophysa > Triplophysa dalaica. Next base: position 10,195,092 of record NC_079564.1, on the reverse strand, counting down.
CTAACACTGTCAAACCGTTTTCACGATATCACACCACGTGCCATAAAGGCCAACCATGCCTGATATGTACTTCCCCACACGGTCTCGTTCCCTCTGGTCCTCATCACCCGCAGGCATTCGAGGTACCGACAGCAGGCCTGATTTACTGTCAGACACCCCGTCCAACAGCGAAGAATCACCCGCTTCAACCAGCCCCTGCAGGCCAGTACAGCTCCCAGGGAACAAGAAGGGTAATGAGGAGAGTTACTGCTGCCTCCCCCCTCCTAACCTTTGGGAAGAATCTGCAGAGCATGGCTCAATGCCATGGACATGGACCTGCTTTTTCAAGTTCACTAGGACTGCAATTTAACCAGAATAGAGCCATTTACAAAAGGGTTCTTGATTTAACAATCTATATGGATGCAATTCTTTTTACTCGTTGATATAGATTTTTAAGGATTTGAGAGAGGCTTTGAGACTTTCTAGGCTCACCGCTCTTTGACCAAGTCAGCATCTGCAAGTGATAACCCACTCTCACGAACATGTTTGGATGATGCAGCAGCTGTCAAAGTAATAAATGAGCATAGTTGGCATGATGCTGCAGCATCCTTTGTTCACTACCTTGAAGCCAAGCAAACTTTAAGCCGCATATTAGCAAATGTCAGTGGCACTGAGGCATCCTGCAACCTGAGAAAGAGAGAATTTTGACCACGATAAGGCTAACGGATCCTAGGATAAAAAGGAAGCCTTTTAATGTGGTGCATGAAATTGTCCTTGAAGATGGTTCGTGGCTTTTTAACCTTATAGGGGTACTATACCCAAAAATAAAGATTCTGTCATCATTTACTCACCTTCGAGATCTTCCAAATCTATATAAATGACTTTGTTCTGATGAAAACAGAAAAATATATTTGGAAGAATGCTTGTGACCAAGCAGTTCTTGGACCCCGTTGACTACCATACTAGGAAGAAAATGCTTTATATTTTTTGTTCTGTTGAACACAAAAAAAGATATTTTGAAGAATGTAGGACAGCAAACCATTGTACCATTGTAAGTTTTCCTACTATAGTAGACAATGGTAGGGGTCCAAGAACTGTTTGGTAAAAGAATTTGTCTGAATTTCTTTCTTTGTTTTCAACCAAAGATATGTATACACGTTTGAAACAACTAGAGAGTATTAATTCATGACAGAATTTAAATTTTTGAGTAAATTAAAACCCTTTAAATGTTTAGTAGGCTGACTGTGCCAGGCTGCCAGCACAACAGCAAGAAAAATATACTCTTGAAATAGGTTGTAAAATTCACAATTCTTGGTATTACTGTTTCTATAAAATATAGGGAAGGAAAATGACTCTCACGCAAGACAACTTCTGTTTTCTGCAACATTATGTCTGGCACAACAACCACACTCGCAGAAGAATCGGGAAGTCAACTGAACTTTTACCATTACTGAAAGAAACGCAGAATTGTAAGGATTCCCCTGTGATAAATAGGAGGAGACAATGAAAAAGAGGAAAAGAAGTAAATATTGAGTCATTGTTTCAGAACATGTCAAGCTTTGCACATGCAGCCCGCACGCCTGAATGACATCAGAGGCAAAACATTAAGCGCCCACACATGTTTGCCACATCTAGCGCGACATCATTGCTATTCCTCCTGTTGGAAGCTTGAGCAAGATCCAACCACAACTTTAATAAACACTGGACAGAACTAGTCAGATCTTAAAGTATTTACAAGGTTCTGCATTTGTTCAATCATTCCCATAAATTATGAAAAACAAACTTTTATAGAAACCCTGTGTATCCTGTGTAGTCATTGACCTCTGGTCCCCACTTAAGACTCCCTTGATGTCCATGCTTAAAAAAACACTAACCGAAATAGTTTATTTTATATTTATTAACTTGAGGTGGTTATTCCTCGTCTTTAGAACTGCCAGAACCGGAAAGTCTGCAGACTAAAGGTTTTTTGTTATTCGCAGTCATGATAACATACACAAGCACTGATTGCGCGTGGCTGCAGGCTACGCGCTTAAATTGAGAGTAATCAGTCTTAGCATGTAGCGCTCATTCAACCAACATTGTATGTGGGAAATAATAGTTTAAACAACTAATCTGTAGCCGATAATAAAAGCCGGCTGGGGGTTCTGCAGTTGTTGTGTGTGTCAACTGATCTTCATCAAGGTCGTTTCTGAACCTATTTAGCCAAGAGTTTAAAACAACAGCCAACAGTAAACTACCAACGTTAAACGATTATGACATGGCAATTTGAATCCCAATGTGCACTTATTTGAGAAAATAAGTGCACGGAAATCAAACTGTGTAGGCTAGTTGTGTCAGAATTGCTTGAATACCGTGCAACAGGTTACTCTTATTGAAACAATTCTGAACTGTTATATAAGTGACCAGTGATGGAGAATGATCTACCAAAAGTTTCTCTGCACAAGCTTTATACTGTAACTTACATCATCATCATCATGTGTGTACTGTCAATACTATTATGGGAGCAGATTCTTGGATAAGACTCCAGACAGACAGTTTATGCACAAGTCTGGTGTCTGTATCATTCACATAATTACAGCTGTCTAAACAACCTGCTTAACACTTCAAATCAAATCAATTGTGTAAGAAGAACCAATATGCAGAACTGTGCATTACAGAATTTAGTTGAAAATCAATGAAGTTGCATTTATGTCTCTGCTTGTGATGCCCATCAAAATGTATTACCCGGTGTTACATTGCAGACTAAGTGATATTTGTCCATCCTTTGTGATCCATAATACTTTTATATTATTTGACATCTTACTGTTACTCTGTCGTGTCTGTATTTGCAAGGGTTTCGAGCTTTGTTGCGTCCCCCCTTGTGGTAGATTTTGAGAACGGCTCGTTTTGGGGAGCGCCGGTGAATATCTGATAACACATGTCAGACGCTTGACTGGAGTAAGCGGGAAAAGCTCACGAGCGCGAGGCGAGAGACAAGATTATCGCGAGGTTTCTGTGCGGTAACGCGGTGATGGTTTGGCGGGGGGAGATGAGGGAATTATGGTCGCTTTCATGAGCTTCAGGGTCTTTTTGCCTCGCATCCGAAACTCATGTGATGCAGATGCGGAGAAAGGACGTGTCCGGAATACATCACCGTTTGTCGGGTTGTGTCGGGTTCATGTTGGAAACTTAAACGCCGGTTTTGCGACAGACAGAATTCATAAATGTGTATGAGTAATCTTTACCTTGAGCATTAAAGAGCTCCACCCAGCTCTTAAAATAATATTATATCCAATGTGACAAAATAACTTTAGGCTAACTGCGGTATACTATAGTAAGGTTCAAAAACATTAGCCTGTGTATTTTACTGTATTTACTGTACTTTAAATATCAGTTTATATATCAGTATTTTCATGTGGGTTAACAAATGTTGAATTTGTCCATTGAAAAGCAATAGAAGTGTCTATAAGTGATACCAGCCTATATTTTTTTATAGTTATCAGTTATATTTATATTTAGCCTATATTTATAGTTATGGTAATTGGTTTCAACATAACCAGTGGCATTTGTTCCATCCACAGAGAGCATTAAAGCTGAGTTTGCATTATATGACAAGGCTTTGCCTGGCACCTAAAGATTATGAGGGCATGTTTCTCATAAAGCATCTCCTTGCTGTGGTGGAAAAAGCCACAGTTTTAAGATTCCAGTACGAGTTGCAGAAAATTTCAGCATGTTCAGCCAAGCTAAACTCTTAAACTTTTATATGTGTTTTAAATAATAGCAAAGAAAGGAGTGACATATTTTTTCCTCAAATTGTAATTAATTGCTCAGTGTTAGTTCACATCTCTTGTATACTAATTTTTGCACCAATACTTTCGCCTTTATAATAGAATGTCTTTCTAAATAGTCGTGCTTTCCACGCGGCTGCAGCGTTAGTTTTCCCAGCGCCTTAAACTCATGAAACATTCATCTTTCAGACAAGCAATCCAATTGCTCTGTTTGCCGCTTTTTAGGTCTGACACATCTGTTGAGTGCTCCTGCAGCACACCGCGGGTTCTCCTGTCTCTCCGTGTCACTCATGACCCGTTTGAGCTGTGTGACTCAGAGAAGAACCCAATCTCTTCTCACATCACGGGCTTGACAGCACCTTTGAACAGCTCTCACTGCAGCCGACAATGCTCTTTCTACCGCTTTGAAAAGCGACACAAAGGCAGTAACCGAACAGCTTTCTTTTTTCTCTTATAATGTGAAGAAGTCCTTTTTTTATTCCACCGAGTTATTTTTTATCTCCCTCGCAACCCTCTTCAGTCACATAGGGAAGCTACATAGGAGGCTGTCAGTCCCCAGGGAAATGCTCCTGTACAAAGCTTACGGCTAGAAGCCCCCGGGGGCCTTCACAGATAATTACAGATACTCTAAACCAGCAGGAGGTTTGTAGGAACCTCGAGAGGGGGAGCAAATTGCCGCAGCGCAGTCCTAGCTGTCCTCTCTGAGCCGCTCTCTGTGGCAACAGGTTTCCCGAAACTCTTCTGACTTAGCTAAACAGCTTTATAAACCCACCTCTAGTTCCGTCCAGTCCCGTCTATAATTTATTTTAACATACTTGTAAGCTAAGTCATTCTGTATGCATTATTTATTGACCCTTGCTTAAAATTCAGACTCACCGGCTTCGGCAAAGGTGATAATCTCTGTCTGTTCCGACTGGTCTCCCTCCAAACGGCTACTGGCCTCGTCCTCAATCAGGACACTCCCGTCCTTGGCCACGCGCCCCACGTGTACCTTGCGAATGGCATTGAGGAGCGCAGCACGAGGCACCGGGTTTGTGATGTTGGGGCGTTCTTGCAGGTGCAGCATGTTAAGTATGTGTCTCTTCACCGCCTCAACCACATCTTGCTGGGCTCCCTCGTCCTTTCGAAGCCGTGCCATGGCACAGGATGGACAGTCCGTGGCCGCTGCCTGTTCGGATGTTGCCAGGCTACCTTTGGTGACCATGGCACTGAGGGAGCAGGTCTGGATGAGCAGCAAGAGGATCCCGCTCAGCAGAGGGAGAGGGGACATCCTTCAATCACAGCTGTCAGTCACTGAGGAGAGCTGGAAGGTGCGGATTGAACACACCAATTTAAAATAAACTTACTTGAAAAGTTCCTTCGGAGTAAAACAAGAATCCTTCCGGTCGCTAGAAATAAAGTCTGCCCGAGGATGAGCTCGAGATTTGAGCGGAGCAAAAATAAAAGCTAAACTACAAATTGGAAAAAGTGTGGATGAAAGTGTATTCCTTGCTGGTAAGTTGTGAGACGAGGTGCTGATCGAAAAGCAGGACTAGTTCTGTCAGTGGCTTTCTCCCTCTTCAGGTCCTTGAGAAGTTTGGATGGGATGGACAGTCGGCTTCTGGATGTGCCCCAGGGAAGCAGTGCGCTCGTAAGAGGTCTGGGACTGCTCACTGTGCAAGAGTTGAATGGTTTTGTTGAAGTGGGCTGGACTCTTTCACTGGCTCTTGCTCCCCTGTCTCTCTGTTTCTACTTCTTCTCCCCTCCTTTACACAGTAATTATACCTTCCTCCCTCCCTCCCATCCTCTGCTCCCTCCCTCTCCGAGCATTTCCTTTTTAATTATTTATTTTTCTAATTGTTCTATTTGTAGGGTAGAGTAACTTTCCCCCCGCAGGGCTCATAGACCTACGCACGCATGACAAGTGATTTGTTGTTAAGTGCTGGCTATGATTGAGTCCACACCTCTGTCAGACTTAGTCATAGTGCAGTTTGCTGTGATGTTCATTCAGATGTTTGGAAAACGACAGTGCTGCTTATACCTGATATAAATTTAAATATGAAATGCCATTCTTGCTCATTATCATAATAAAGCATTTCTGAGTACTTTTGAGGTTGTCTTTTTCCAGCTGTATAACACTGTGGTGACACATAACTTCCTTTAAAATGAATTAGCCAATTTTGGCAATTTGTCGATCGTCAAAAATCACGTTTTCTTACATTTTCCTAAGTTCTCATAGGGTTAGGGAAAGAACGTCTTGACGTCATGCAAAAGTTGTGCACGTTAAGTCTTCCATACTTCCCCCTCAGCACATGCCGCATGCAGATTAACCAGCAAGTTGCCGGAAGACGAACTGTTTAACTGGCTCAGGACAGATGTCTGGGATTCTAGTGAGACGAGCAGCTGGGCTTGTGACATCATCAAAGGCTGGGGCCATGCGTGGGTCGCCCGTCTGCATAGCAGCCAAAATGTGTATGAGGGATCCTGCGGTCATACGAATCGGATGATACAGTAGGTTATGCAGACACCTTCATCATATTAGACACAATTTGTTTGACTGGTTGGTGTTACTCAGAAGATCTGATTCAGGAGACCCCCCTTCTAGATGACGCTGGTTGAGGTCAGAGTCTAATGACTGCCTTGAGAAAGTCAATGTCTCGTTTTGTATTTAAAGACATTTTGAGGCAAAGGGCATTTATATAATTAGGCGAAACACATCTTTGGGGTGTCTTGTTTTTTGTTATCTTGTCATCCATGCCAGCAAATCTTTATTATTTGTTAAAAGTTGTTACTGTCATTATTTTTAGTCAGTTTTATAATCTTTAGTCAGTTTTTAATAAATATTTACAGATTATTCAATAGTTTACACATTTTTATGTCTTATTCACATAATGTGGATATCTGAATAAGGTACACTCTTCCTTACAATGATGGTTTGTATCACTGTAACAAAGAAGTTACTCCCTCTTGTGGTAAAATCTGCACATTGCAGGTGTCTAGTATAATATAGAACTCCATATTCACAATTCGACTAAAATTAAATAAATACTAGAGTTCTTCTATTAAAACTAGTACAAGATTTGTTGAATTATCTCTTTAATATTTAGTGACACCTTAATTTATTTGTAGGTGGACCCAGGCCACAGGGATCTCATCACTTTAGAAAATAAACTAAAAGCAATTAAAACAGTTCAATTGATAAAATACAAAGAATTCATTTAATAAAGGTAGATCCCCAGTATAATTGCCGAGAATATCATCCTTTTGTACGATATCTGCTTCTGTAGTTTTCCGTCTTCATTTCACATTCTTCTCTATGGAATATGCATTGTTAAAACTCTACAATTTTATAAAGCTTCCGTTACAATCTGAAGCTTCATTTTAATAGTTTTCTTTATTTGAGGCCTGCAGTTTAGTACTTTTTTGCTTGATGCTGGTTGGTTGGCACGTGATGTACAGGGCATTGACACAATCAAGTAAAAAGCACATTTACCCTTATGTGGTGTTTGGTTCTGACCCATTCTTTCTATTTGTTTAGAATAAACATGCTTTGTCATTCATATCATGGATTTTTGTCTTATTTGGTCATTACAAAGTTTATTTATTCACATGAATATGATATTTTCAAGTGAGGAAAAAGATAGTACAAATCGGTGGTCTCGTTTTACTTTTTGAAATTCAGTTATATTCATTGGGAACGGATAGCAGAAACAGCGGGACACGTTTTTTCCTTGAGGCGCTGAATGTTTGTATGGAGACTGAAGCTTTTTATTAGCGTTGTTAAAATGAACCATTGCAGTCTCTGTCTCGGACCTATGACAGGAGAGCAGTTTCCGATACAACACTTCAGCCAGAAACAAACTTAAGATGACATGATGTAATACACTGTATCACACTACAATAAACACACAGGACATGTTGACGTGTAGAATTCAAACCAAGTAGGAGATAAAGATACCAATGACAATTCTCTAAACACTGAGTGTCAAACAACCTGAAAAGAACCAACAATCCAAAGCAGAATTATAGCAGCAGATGCAATTCAATAGGCCCTGCATGTGTAAATGTTGCTTAACTTTAGCTGGGTTAAGAGTTTCACAACGGGACACTCTGGGCGGCTTACCATGGCCAGTCCATGATGGATGGCTTTTCTCCAATACTATCCCCTTATCATGGGACACATAACTGAGAGAGGGATAAGAGTAAAGTGACACAGAGGTTACGTGATTCCTCACCGCCACGGCAGGGAGAGGACGCAGACCCATTAAAATGTGAATGGAGAGGTGGGAAAGGAAGGACCAGGGAAATGTTTTTCAACCCTGGAGATGGACTGAATGAGTAAATCATTCTCCAGATGTTAATTTGATTCAAATTCATAATTCAAATCTTTCTATCGCACACTATGTTTCTCTTGCTCTCTATCCCTTCCTGGATTCAAGATAGGGGAGAAGCTGTAGGTCAGGCTGTCTGGGACGTGTGCTATTTGAAACCGGATTCGACTGCGTTTTCCCTGTGTGTGTTTCATTTGAGACCGCAGGGGAAATCTCTGGGTCATGAGGTTAGATAGACTAACAGAGATTGTCCCAAGTGATTGCTCCAGCTTCCCTGCTTTTAAAGAATTTCAAAGATGAGAAACGAGAACCATCATCATTCAATTGCGCATAACTACTGTATTTATCATCCAAGTGTATTATGTATTCTTCAATGTGGGATTACCCAGATAAAATAATATTACCAAAAGTCAGCCTACACTAACCAGTGCTTTGGTATCGGATCCACCATTTAGTCAAAAAAAAGGCATATTTTCAAAAAAATGTATCAGTCATTCTTTTCATTTACACACTGCACAATTTGCAGAACATTCACTTTTAATTTATTCACACTGAAGAAACTCTTCGGAAGTACCCTTGGCCCTTTCATTCCTCATGAAGGCCACAGCCTTGAAGGGACCCTCAGCTTTTTTTTGCTTTTCAACATCTGCCGCAGACTTGTGCTGAACTTTGGAAGTGAATATGGAAAACAACAAGCTTTCTGGTATGTAATATTTAATCTGGGTGTGGAGAAGAGGTGTTTTGACTGCTCTTATTTTGGAGATCGGGGCTTTTTGGAGCCATGTGCAAAACCCAATGTCTTAAAAATGTCATTCCATTAGTTCAACACCCGATTGATTCTGTTTGTGTGAACCATCTGTTAACCATCACTGATAATATTATCTGCGCTCTAAAAAATGATGGGTTGTTCTCAACCCATGGTTGGGTCAGTTTTGGAAAAACCCATTTGTTGGGTTCTACGTTAACTTATGCTTTGTTGTTTCAGCCAAAAATGCTTTGTTTCAACCCATGGTTGGGTAAAATATTGACAAATATTGGGTAAACGTTAATTTACGTTGCTTTATCCAATGGTTGGGTCAAACATGACCCAAGTATGTTAACCCAACGGTTGGATTTGTGCAGATTTGACCCAACCATGGGTTGTAAATAACCCAGCAATTTTACAGTTTTCACGTGGTTCTTCAAAAGAACAGCAGATCCATTTAATGGAGGTTCTTATACTAATCAATGATCAATATATGCGTTTAATAAAGAAAATAATTCCCCATCATGGCTTATCATATTTGTGTGCAGCACACATTGAAAATATATGTTGTGTATCTATTAACTTGGTCATGTTTCATGCCAACCTTCCTCGCATTCAGTTTATACTCAAAATCAAAAATCCCCAAACAAAGTTAGTGTCTGAGACTGCTGAGGCAACTGATCTGATTATGGGCCAAAAAAGTAATCTTATGTGATAATATTTGATATTGTGATAACCATGATAATGTCTTATGGTTACAACATGTCAATGTTCATGGTAAATGAGAGGTAAACCTTTTATGGAAGTACCGTAAGTACAGTGACATTAGTGCCAGCTGTACATTTTGAATATCCAGGGATCAGCAACATCTGCTTTTCATCATGCTCCGATCACACACAAGTATACTGGGTACACAAGATTAGTAGTAGTATTGATGTAAATCTTCCATAGAGGATCAGGCACTTTCCAAGCACTTTCTAAGACATACCCTAAGATGATTTGGAGGGGAAAAGGCAGTTAGAGAATGAGGGTGTGATGACAGGGATTGAAGTTGGTGGGTGGTTCGGCTAGACATTGGGTGTGTCATCTCTGTGTATATTTTGTTTTAAACAAATCTTCATCGTAAAAGGTCATTTGTGATGTCTCAGATGCAATTCACACTGTCCGAAAAAAGCTACAAAAGTTATCACTAGGAATGTAATCTTTAAAAAAAGTTAAAAGGTCCTAACATGTACCTTTGAGGTACCGATATGCACTCATCATAGACAGCCTTAAACCACACAGTAGTCTCAACCCTGACAGCTGGCACACCTTCATTTTTAAGTAAATCTACAGATGGACATCAGTACTATAGGCTGATTCTCACTTCCGGCAGTCCAGATGTACGGTGAGGTGAGACGTATGACAGCACAATAAATTCAACTGATTCATTGATTGGCTGAATCATGGACCCACTGCTTGTACATTATTGGAGGATGGTGGGATTTTGTTGTTGAGTGACTCAGGAGCCACTGTGATAAAGGAAAAATGATCCAATACAGCGCATGAAAGAGTCTGTAGAGGTGTTTGCTTTAACTACTGTTCTGTTTTAATGGTTATAAAGTGAAAGGCATTTTAAGCTTTTGTATTTCCTTTCATTATTTTTAATTGCACCAGCGTGTGTGAGGGGCCGCTATGCTGAGTGCTTGCACAAGTTCCGCTTGCCTAGTTTTTGGCAAGCGGATATGTGTGATGTGACACAATATTTGGCCGGCAAGGTTGGAGAACAACGTGGAGTCCTTTTTCCTTTTTTGACTATTCGAAATATGTAAAGATGGTAGGAAAACCAACAACCTAATTTCTTTAAGCAGCAGTAATATTTAGTTCCTTGATGTCAAGTTCTTTGTTGACAGTAAATCAAAAACATCCTCATAGTTTGAGTACAAGAAACAAAGCTTGTTCTAATGAGCCTTTCCCGGCAGGCATGGGAGAAATCGAGCCGTTCAGATTTGTTCATGTTGTGACGTAGAAGCAGGATCCTATAATATTACCTCCCCTTAATCTACACAATTCCACCCACGACGCTGTGGCAATTCTTGTTTTCACAAGCGACAGCGATGTACGTGATGCCATGGCAAACGTTTGTGGACAATATGAAATGTAGTCGCTGCACAGAGTCCTAACCTCAGAAGAGACGGGAGTGGATTTTTTTTTTTTTAAGTAAAAACATGCTTGTTACCGCGAATCACTTCAAGTGAGTGCAGTGAGTAGTTCACAAGCTCTCTTGCATCTTCTGGTATATTCCCACATTTAGGTCAAGCTATGAGTCGGTATCTCTTTGCAGATGACTGGTGTGAGATAAAACATATAGTCATCATTTCCCCATCCGTGAATAGCTTTATATACACACTAAACATAAACAGTGACGTTGACAACAGTGCTGCTTCCTCTGGAAATACGTAATCAAAATTGTTAAATTCTTAGTCTGGTGACAAAACAGGATTTGAGGTAATACCACAGCACACAGTCCTCAATGCAAGTCAATGTCTTACAGCATCCTTACAGCATGTCATCTTTAGATGACTATAGATGAGTGATTTCACAGTTTGACTAAATGTTTTTAAGTGATCTTATGTTTTATGTTAATAAGAAAATTTCCTGAGGGAAAACCTTATGAAGTATTTGTAATACCTCACCCTATGGACTCAACCAAATATAGGTGTCCATAAAAACACATGAAATGTAACACTTCAAATTTCTATTTCGCTTTTAAAAAGCTCTCCATAAAACAGTAATTCGGCATGAATTTATCTTTCATATTTTAAAACATAAGTGCTTTCAGCCAAAACCTAACAGATGACATTACATGTCTAGTTATTCGCCAAGAGCTTCTGTTTACTTTCAGCAATAAAAGTTTCCAACAGGACGTGATTCATCACAAGTCGCTGGAGTTTAGACTATGTTACGTTTCGGTATCAACTTTATTTTGTCTCAGATGTTTCTTTTAATATTCCCACAAAGAAATAAAAATAAAAAAGAATGAGACAATAATCGACAAATAACAGTGTAGAGCTCTAAATAAAGTGCTGTCAGGGGATGTAAATCTACCCAATATTTAGGCAGTCTAACAGTAAAATCCTGACGGCCACCATTGCTCTTGTTCCTGTGGGTCCTACAGACCGAATGAACATAGAAGAAACAACTCAGTAAGATGTGCCATTGAATTCAAACTGTTTTATATTTTACTTTCATGAACTCTGGAAAATCTGAGAAAAGAGAGGAATCTGAGATCATCCTGTCCAGTTCCGTTCATCCTCAATAAGTGTTTTAATCCTTCGCCAAGACAGGAGCACAAAACCCTGGGTTTACAGCCGTATGTCTATGATCTCTTCAGGAGAGACAGATGAGAAAGAGTGACGCAGCGGTGGAATCCCAGTCCATTCACTTTGCTGGAGGGCAGGTTTACACACCCACACTTCACCTCATCCCCTGGCACATGCTTTCATTCTCACTCATCTAAACTCCTGGCTGCCTGTGACTCACTTCTGTGTGGCTTTACTGAAGATCCACTGCACACCTGAAGTGCCAACTTTCATCTAAAGCAGTTCCGCCTATCAACATGATGTCATTGCGTGCTGCACTTCAACTCATTTTGGGTCATGTCTTTGACAGATAATGAAAGTGTAGAAAGAAAAGGCTTGAGTGGTGTTTAGATGTTCTTACCTGCACTAGTTCTGCTGTAGAGGCCCATCTAAAACATTTATCATGGCTGGCCGAGATATTTTATGTATGTCCACACCATCAGGCTTCAGTTTTGAAGGAAAAATTTGAAATAAGTGACAAAAATAAATGTTAAAATGTTTTTTGAATCAGTGCTCAAGAGGTGGGCGGTCGCTGTTGTGTCACATCAGAGGATTAATATTTCCAAAAAAGTGATATCGATATCAGTTTCTACAATCTTTAGACAATACATCATCAACCGAAGCACAGAACATGTGACTCATTTAAGTAAAGTTAGTAAAAATGCTTCATGATCTTTAGACTTTTACTGATTTCAATACCAATGACTGATTTTCAATCAAATATGTGTGTAAACGTCAACCACAACAAAAATAAACGTCAACCACAATCCTCATTTTTTTCAAGTCATTCAGGTGGAATAATCATTAGAATTCATATGAGTGGGCTTGTATAAAACATACCTAAAAAGGTTCAACATAAGGCGTTTCACAGCGATGCCATAAAGGAACCATTTAAGTTCCCCATAGAACCATTCACTTAAATGTTCTTTAAAAAAGCATTCTTTCTTACTTTTTATAATCTAAACAACCTTTTTGTACTACAAAGCAGCTTGTGTGAAAAAGGAGATTGATCTGATGAATCGTCATGAATCCTTGTGAATCCACATCAAGACACAATCCAGCAGTCATGAAGTTCTCTTGTCTTGTGTCAAAAACATGAGACAGCCTTCTTGATGTCCGTTCATTTTGATTGATCCTCTGATTCACAGGGTATGACATTAACAGACTGTTTGTAACTATTATTAGTGTCATGGTTGTCTACTGTTGTTCAGAGAAGAGAAGGGATTGATAGTTTAATTGGACTTGTGGGGAAATTTGTCTTTTCCCAAAAAATTTGAATTGTGGTCTCTGGTCAAAACAAGGAACATTCTGCTCATCTCAGCTAAGTTGTTGAAATTCTTTCACCAGCTTTGATCTCTTGCTTTTTACCATTTGTCTTTCTTCTCTAACCAACCAGAAAGCACAAACTGAAATTCTTAATAACTTTAGACTTTCTGAGACACCCAGCGCAATTTAAATGTATTTCCTATGCAGATATGGATAATTAAAGATGTGCGACGTTTGGGTGGAAGCTCATGCAGTAAAAAACTTTAATGCAATGAATGCATTTTTGTACATGCACTTCAAACCGTCTAGACATCCACTTAAAACTTTATTTCCTTTAATGCAAACCACTTCTGCTGGCAGATGCATTTGTTCTGTTTCGTGTTGTTAGCTTGATTTTTAAGATCCCTGGAAACTGCATGAAATAATTTATTATTTATCTTTGTCATTTAAACATTCTTCGGTTCTTTTTCAATTTGACATCCCATCCTCTCTTCTTAGAACCATCTTGAGAAATGTCTTTGGTTTGTCCTGTAAGTGTCTCTGTGGTTTCATTTTAACTGAGAGAAATATCTTGTTTTCCCCATTACTCATTCACACAGTACGCTTTAAAGTTTAGAAATTATTCACAATAATGTCCCACAACCTGCTGTTGTTTTATTTCATGGTCAAAAGGGGTTAAACATGATGCTCAAAAGCATAAGATGAAGACAGGATATACTGTATGCTCAGATCAATAGTGGTGTAAAAATCCCAAAGTGAAATACAAAAGATAAATTCACATGTGACCGATATTTCAAGGCCGTGCACTTGTGTTACTCAAACATAATGCGTGAAACAACACATTAACATTAATATTCAATAATCTATATCATCATTTGTTGTTAAGCGAATCTGGCAACCCCAGCTGTGACGGGTGACACTGGGAGAAACTCTTTGTCGGTTAGTTTTACATGTAACCGTAGCTTTTGTAAATCCTTCAGTACTTAAACACTGTAAAAAAATATATTCTGCTCAACATTTTTCGGACTTAGGATAATGTCATCCATCATTGACTTTAAGTAGTCTTTGAGCATGTCTATGTTGGATGTGGTCCGCCAGTAAACAGCTCTTCTGATAAATCAGTCACAAACCTTCCTGCTTGGGTTCCAGACGCTGCCCCTTCCTACAGTGTTGCTCACAGCTCTCCACAAGTTGTTTTATTGCCTGTTACAAAATAGTAATGGTTCTCTCGCCAACAGCTTTTTTCTCTCTGTCAAGTGCTTTCGGCCTTCCTGGTGGGGACATGTAGAGTACTGATGCTAGCACTTGCACACTTGAATGGGTCAGCATAAACTAAATGGGACCAACAGTATGGGAGCAGTAAGTTATTCTCAACGGTGCAGTCACATTTAAATTATTTATATATTTTTCATCTGGCTGGGACTCTGAAATGAGGTGACAGGACTGTTCTGAAATCCAACATTTCCATATCTGCGCTTGTACAACATTCTGCTGAGCACACCGTGTTAGTCTAAACATTAAGAGGTCAGTTTCTCCCTCTGTCAGCATTTTGAAGACCTCCATGAGCCTGGAAAGCAGCTGGGAATCAATGATCCAGGCTTGATCCAGATCTACAACATCTTGTACAGTACATGTCCAACAAGTACTAAAGTATAGTTCTAAATATAAAAGAGTCACTTCTTACGAAAAATTGATGATTTACGACTATCTGAACAAAGTTTAATGGAGTTAAAGCAGCGCAATGCAGTGACCACCAGTCCGACCGCAGGCAGTGATCCACCGCTAGATTCATTTTAATAACGGCTCTTATTCAGCTCAAACTGACTGTTATTTTGAGGCCTCAGTCTACAAAGATGCGGAAGTGAAGTCTACGGCCTCCAAAATATACTGCTCAGGAAGTGTGCCAAGAAGGATGTTATTCAGCCAACACTAAGAAATTTGCTTGAATTTATTGCATTATTGCCTGATAGCAGCAGGGTATGCTTGCTGAAAGAAACTTCAGTGCTGCTGTAGCCATCATCATACACATTTCCACATTCGTCAAACATACCAACGGTACAGTAATGTTCAATGTAAAATCTAAAAAAAAGCATATATCCTAATGGCTTTACATGCAGTGCTGTTTAAAAAGGACTACATCATATGGAGACTGCAGACTTTAAGTGGAACGAAAGGGAATTAAAAAACATCATGACTGTTTCCAAACATACCGAATAAAAACGAAGAACCTCAATGAGGGGTTCCACCATTTTATATTTTATTTTTTTATTTGATTCATATTCATGCAAATGCAACAGACTGGGCCTGAAAGTTCATGCAAAGAAGTTTTGCCTTTCGGCCCTTTCCAAAGGTCAAGTTTGGTGAACTCTGACCTCCAAGCTGTATCACATAAAGTATGGCCGATCTGTCATAGCATAACTTTTTCATCATTTCGAAAATGGAGGAAACACTGACTACGTTAACATGCACACCAATAATGTGATTATCTCCGATAATCAGTGTAAGGACTTAATCACAGTAACATGTTTACATGACATGAGTACACCTCTTTACTACCGTTTACATCAAGGTTTTATTATTCTGATTATTTGCTATAATGCTTTAGCCAGAAATCTGATGGAAAATGCTTCCGCAATGGGGCTGTGTGCTGTCATCGGGTCTGTGATGTTTCTGTATGAAGAGAAGGAGTAGAGACGGCTGACAGCTAGTTGTGTTGACGGTGAAACTTCAGACTGTCATGTTTGCCGTCAATTGCCGATCAAGATGCAAGAAACACAAGTGCACCTTGGTCAGAGCAGCATAGATGCGATTAAGGCGCTTACATGCCTTCTTTATGCGCTTAAAACCGGCCAACAGCAAATATCTTCAATTATGCTAACTGCGGTTATGAGCTTTAAAGCATTATTTAGATCGAAATATTTTGTTTACATTGCAATATTGCCAAAGGGTGCACAGTCACAGATGATGTTGATATGTCAACAACAACACGTATACAACTGGTACATAAGGCGTTTTTTGCTCAGGCAGATGAAGGGCCTAACCAACAGAAAAAGATTTGTTAAGCAAGAACAAAAGTATGAAGAAACATAAATGTGAAACCACAGTATCAAGTAAGCTCATCTTGTCTTTTATTGAAGAGTTTCTTTACAAAGTGATGAGACTCTTTCAAAACATTACTGCAAAGGTGCTCTTGATTGATGTTTTTTATCCTTACGAAAACGCCACATCTCAAATTTCCTGTTAAACAAACAGACATCTTGTGTTGCGGACTAACATTTGACTTTTTGAATGTGTCTGCTAACAATAGAATCAAAGCTTTCGTGTCAACATTTTGAAGGAATGGAGGAAGCCTTGTTCTTATGCCAAGTGGAATTAGTTATGACAGGGTGGAGGTTATGCATTCTCAATGACACCATCATCAGAGAGTCCGTTTGAAGCAGGCTGCCGGACGTATCACCAGTTTTTTGTTTGTCCTTTTTTTAAAACCACAATACCACATACACACGGACCCTTTGAGGACGGAGCAGATCAAACACGGTAAAGTAATGCATTGCTTTGCAGCTGAGGGGCTTTGCTGCAACTCTCTCAACAGCGTGAAATTTCTCTCACTAAGTAAACATGTAAAGCTTTAATAGACGGCTGGCTACATGAAAGAATGACATCACAGATGGAAGAGGTGCTTTTTGCTTTAATAGCACTGATTTGTCAGAAAAGGTTGGTTTAGTGGTGCTGTCATGCAGACACCTGCATTGGTCCTTTACATCACCAGCCAGCTGAATCGAGACCAGCCTCCTTTGGTCAAAACCGGAGCTCGGTTTGGTTCCTAATGTAGCGTAGAAACCCGTAACAAGAGCTGATTCATGCATTGCATCACCACAAGCTTATGAGAGCCAACGGAGGGTGGCTCGGCTTTGTGTATCCATTTTATTGAATATTACAGAACATGCAGGATTACAGCATGCACGTTTGGTCATTTGTCCTTCAGTTTATACTTTTACTCAAAACAACTTGTTGTGAGTGGACTTACAACAAGAGTCTGTCTGGACCAGCCTGGGTTTAAAGAGTTCATGCAATATATAAAAACTTTTGCTTCCACCCATGTCCAAGTTACAAAACTCTATTTTTTTAAGGGAAAGTCCACCCGAAAATGAAAAATCTGTCAGGATTAACGCATCCTTATGTTGTTCCAAACCTGCATAAATGTCTGTGTGCTGTTGAACGCAAAGAAACTAATTTGGAAGAATGTTAGCAACTGAGATTTCTGATCTGCCCCACAATTGTTTGTTTTCCCAAATAAATCAAAATATTTATCTATTTCGTGTTAAACAGAACAAAAAAAATATTAAATAATGTATTTTACTATGGTAGACAATAGTGCCACAGAAATCTAAATTACTAACATTCTTCCAATTTTTTTTGTTGTGTACAACCAAACAAAAAAAGTTTGGAACAACTTGAGGGTGATTCATTAATGACAGACTTTTTGGCTGAAATATCCCCGAAATGTCCCAATGTTCAATGATTGTTTATAATGTAGTGTCTATGCCTGGCAAGCTCCACCGAAGTATCTACAGCTCTGGAAAAATGAATATTCAATGAAGGAAAATCTGTAGATAAAACATCACAAAACAGTAATGTGAAAGAATGAAAGCACATGAAAACTGGGATTAAAAATTAGTCTATTCCATCTAATATTTACTAACTGAACTCTTCTCAAATACATGTAAAACATTAGTGTTGTGTTGTTTAAAATGAATATGAAGTAGTGTTCGAGGTCTGAAATAATGCATCATTGCATTTTTGTACCAGTTTTTTTTGAACATTTGTTTTTGGAAATTGTGAGAAATGTTGTCAAAAGTTAGAAAATG